>NW_020538040.1:105050655-105113155 GCF_003426905.1 Ctenocephalides felis
ACACGTACACGCACACACACACATACACACACGCACACATACATCCATTTTTCTATAATAAGGTATACCAAAATGTTCAGAATGTTTATAAAAGTAAAGATATATAAAAAATTTTCATTTTCGATTTTTTTGCGGTTACTCTAACTTGCACTACGGGAAGTTATTTTACTGGTTTTGCAATAGATTTTTAAATCTCGAAAGTGAAGGGTTTGCGATAATATAGATTGTTTATATTGATAATAACTTGAAATGAAATGAAAATTTCTCACATTGTATATTATGGTTATTTATTGTTCCGGTAATATTTATGCTTTATTTAGGTAAAATAAATACACTAGATATAGATGGCATTTAGCCCTAAGGAAAGTTGCATGAATTTTTCAACATGTTAAAATCGACATAATTAATAAGATATCAAAATATTATATGATTGTATTATTGCAAATTACTCATTTTTGTGAAAATTTGCCAAACATGTTCCTTATTTTTAACTTTAATTTAAAATAAATAAATAAATTATGAATGAACTTAAAAATGAAATCGACATTTTTGACAGGCGCTTTGATTTTTTTAATATCATGTACTTGTTAAATATAACTAATTACCTGAGATCTTATAGGTCTTCCCTGGATTCAGTAATTTGTTAGTAAATCTTTTTTCTTTTCTTGTGGAAGCCACATATAAATATAACATATATAACAGAATCGCAAACAATAAACTTAAAATTGTTATTAAAACATAATAATTTTTAAGATATGGATTCGGTTCTTCTGCCGGGGAAAAATAATAGAGAAGCAATTTTTGGATTAACTTCATTGTGTATTTTTCCGTTCTTGAATTTTAAAAATAATAAAATGATATTTACAAATAAATGTGAAATTTTGTTTACAAACTATAAGCATTCTACGATTTTGTCATATTTTCGTGCAACTAGATTTGTTATTTTTGTGGCTTTGAAATGTAACTGTGTGTGAAATATCCTAACAAAAACGTGTAAGTTATAATTTTTTATTTTTTTACTCGATTTTTTTGAATAATAAAATTTTAATTAAATTAAAAGTTTTAATTCTTAAAACCCTGAGGCAATTGTGTTAATGTTTTTAATTGTGTTAAAAATGTTATTCACGGTTATGGTTCCGAATTTTTAATAAACATGATTAGTTAAAATTAACCACAATTACCAAAAAATGGTCATAATTTTACCGAAACTCTAGGTTGCTCTTAAAAGCTCATAATTTCCAAACAAGGTGAGATATTTTGTCAGGACAGTTAAGGTCAATACTATCATCTGCGCGTGTGTGTAAGTTGTTTTGCCCCGCAATCCAAGAGCTTTTAATATATAAACAAATTATATAAGCAAAAACTTCCCAGAGGAAGTACACAATTTATCATTAGCATTTGCAGTATTACAAATTGACAATTGTCGGAAGTACGTGATCTTAGCATCTTGCTAGTAAACGAAGAGCTGATGAAAACTTTTAACACGACTAGTCGATTTATTATTCATTAAAATATTTAAAATTATTGTTATAATTAATATAGCAACATTTATTTTAAATTGTGCAAATATTAGTAATGGAAAAAAATCTAATTAGGAAGTGTCTATTCATAATGTAATTATAGGTGAATTAAGAAATTTACGTATCTTTCAAAAACATTGTTTATAATAAAACCATAAGAGCATTTTTTAAAATCAATAATTAAATTTTAAGTTTCACTACTTATTTCTAACTTTTCAATATTTATCTTGTTCAATTTCTTATATTTTTTACTTGAAAAACGATTATTGGCTGCATTGTTATTATCCATAAATTATAGAGAATTTATTTATTCATTATGGGCCATAATACATTGATGTTATTAATATAAGTCATATTGTACTATATATTTATAAGTATGGAGAAGTTCCGTAACGCCGGACGGCACCTAGCGCCGGACACTATTTAACACGTATTATTTAAGCGAGTATAAATATTTTTATTTCAAAATACAGGTGAAAGGGGAGCGGAGGGCATTCAGGTACAGGCACACGGCCACGGTGGTAGCAACCGTTTGCTGTTTTAGGCGCAAAATTACGGCGTCACCTAAATATCAATCGAAGTAATTCTAGTATATTTATGCATTTACATTTGAGTGGTATTCAAAGATAAATGTAATACTTGATTGTTATCCGTAAAATGATAGAATATTATTATGCTTAAAGCATTAGCAGTTAATTATTAGCAATTAGTTTTTGCGATTATTCATAACAATGATTTATCTTCAAAAGTGTGCGTTGGGTACAATTGAGACAAACATTGTGGCTACGGTTATGACAAATTTTTATGTCTTTTTGGGTTGAAAGGCTGAACATGTAGAGAAAAATCTAAATGATCTAAGACAAAATACGAAAGAAAAATAGAACGAAAAAAGCAATACAGGAAGAAAAAGATTCTGTCTGGTTTGTGAAAACTTATATTCTGAAAGTAGGGATGGCGTAAAATGGATCAAGTGCCAAGAAACTGGCGGTTTCTGGTTTTATGTAATAGTCACTATTAACTAAGTATCTTGATACTGATTAAATTTTAGTATATTAATACAAAGTTACAGTAATATTTTGACTGATTAGTAAACTGATAATTACCAGGGAATATTTTTGACTAATTTTTAATAATAAACTTATAATAACATAAGTGATGATGGTGACCTATTAATTATAACAAAGAAAGTGTTCGCTTAGTTCAGTTTGTTTCTTGTTTACTTTGATCCAAAAATATGTTCTATCATATCGTTTAAAAGTATGCTCTGTTGTTTTGTGTTACATATTTTGTCACTAAAAGTCTTTATTAACCATTTTGGTATTCATACCTATCGTCTTTTAATCCTGTTTATGCCTGCCACAACCATCTTGGTGGTGTGGAGGGTTGCAACACTCGCTCTTTTTTGTATGATTTATTATTATGACTAAGCATATTTAAGGATAGTTTTTTTAGTATTTTTTAGTAGACAAAAGTTCAAACTACCAATTAATATAATTTTTTCAAGCTAACTTGTAAATTAACAAAATTCTTGCTAATCAAAAAAGTGGCACAACCGTACCCAGTCTCCTTCATTGAAGAACTAAATTTAGTATGGAAAGATCATTACTATTACTGTAAAGTTTTTTTTATACCTTTATTAAACAACTTGTATAATAGCCCCTCTAATGTTCACAGATAATTTATTAAAAAGTTCAATAAGCAGTTTAAAAAATTATTGAAGAGTAGAACTTCTAGCTAACTTATGTCCTGCATTGTAAGAATTGGATTGAACACTCTAATTTATTATATTTTTCTGATTACCAAAATGAAAATTACAAGAAACCACAAAAATATTGTATTTAAAAGTAATGGTGACTATATATAATAGATGAGTTTCAAATGTTTCCTACGGTCTTGTTAAATCCTTTTTATGATATGTTTGTTTGTGTTTATTACGCGTATGATATAATTACGTAGCCTTGTCATTGGCCCTGCTATTATTAATAAAACGAATTATTTCCTGCCGGCTTCTTCAAATATTCCATACCGCGGCGCGTGTTGCTACTTTTTACACTTCGTAAGAAAGAACTTAAGAGTTATATTCTGAAAGCTCGAAACTTTTTAGTGACCATTCTACGTAAAGTTGTGCACTTAAGCTTCGGCAGGTATGCACGTGCCGGCTCCGGGGAGCCGCATTGACGTCGCAGCGGTTGCATAGCGAGTGCGATTCCAAAAATGCATATTTCTCTTCTTTATTACAACTGGAAATTTATGTGCTCGAAATTAAGCGTGAAACATACAATTCATATAATTGTCGTAGAAAGATAAAGTTTGGGTTATAGTAATACTTAATCAAACAAAATGTGGTTGTTCTGACAAAGCTAAAACCGATGCCGCTCTGATATAATATATACCGACACAGTTCTGATTCTCTGATATAATCCATATAATTACTGATGCATGTCATCGTGCAACTTTCTGTACTGTTATGAAATATTCAAAAAAAATTAAATTTTTTCAAATATATTATTATAGAAGCAGTAACTTTTATTATTCGATTTTTGTAGACAAAATATAAGATCCTATAAATTGACGACAATGTTTATATATGTTTACATGAAAAGAAAATAAACGCAATTTAATCATGCGGATAAAGGATCTTAATTCTACTTTTCGTAATAATTAAATAAACTAAATTGCAAGGTTAAAATTATTTATTTCAAGTATAGTAAAACTCTTTGCTCTGTTACTCCCAGATGGGTATCCCCCAAAAACTAATCAGCACGTCTCCGCTGTCAATACGAATCGAATGCATTTTGAATCAACCTAATTGGATGCTTCGTTCTCGCAAAAACGGACTACCTATTTTCTGCATTCTTCGCTCCGTATCTTCGAAATGGCTGAACCTGTCTTTGCCAAAAAAACTAATCAGCACATCTTCTCATGAATAGGAACAGAATAGTTTTTTAATATGATTTAAACCAGTTGAGCGATGGTACCGAAAACGTCGACGAATATCTGTATCTACACAAAACACATACTACATACTCACAAACATAAATCCATTTTTTAAGGTATGCCAAAATCTTCAGAAACCTCTGAAACGTGAAGATATGCAAACAATTTTATTTGCGATTTTAGGACGATTGCTATAACTTACTCTACGGAACTTTAAAAAATAATTAAACTTCTTCAAAAAAGCCAACTTCATTTAAAAACATTAATATTAGTTATGTTTACACTATGATATTTGCCTTCACTCATTTCAGCATATGTTTTTGGATAAGTAAATTAGCAATCGTCGTTAATAAATTTTTGAACTCGTTTGACAATTTGCCCAAAAGGATTTGGCTCACTGGATTTTATAAATTCAGTTATTTTAATAACGTACTAGACACTTTGATTATGATTTTTTTCTTGCTTGAATTTTAAATTATAGTAGTATGCTGCAAAGGCGATAACAAATGCACTATATAAAATTTCATTAAAAAAATTTAAAATGGAAACTGCAAATCCTGAAGATCCTGCCTATAATGATTGTGACCGAGATGGCGCACCATGATAGTCACTATCATGAAGTACCCCACAACTCCCACTTTTTGGAATAACTTCAGCCAACTAATATGTGTTATATTGAATCATGCGACAAAACATAATAATTTGGAATCATTTATACTTGTTTATCTATGCTTGAAATCGTCCGTCTCCATTATTATTCTAATTTAAAAAATGAACACGATTTTTTTTATTTATGAATTATTTTATGAAGTACTAACATTGTTATTGATTTTTTTAACTTTCTGAAAGAGAAGTTTGTTTTCACGAAAAAATCCGATTTCCTAATTTAATGTATTCAAGTCGTCATTTGAAACTGAATTTGAAAAAAGTATGCGCATGTGTGAGAGAGTCCATTTTTTACCTTTATAGAAAACGAGTTTTCTTAAAAATGGCTGAACTGATATTGAACAATCAAAAACCGTTCGTTAGGTATCAATAGGAAATAGTGCTGATTCAATGTTATTTGTTTTGCGTGTTTTTCTCAAACTTACAATGGCGGGCTTAAATAATGGGTATGATAAGGTGTCAAATTTTTGAGACCGCCCTAAAAATCACCTTCTAGAATTAAAACTTTTTTATTATTCCTATTTTTTTATATTCTTGAAACATTATTTAGTAACTTGTAAAAAAAATAAAAAAAAGATATTGTTTGCCTTTTTATGGCCTTTCAAAAATTGCATAAAATTCATCTTGTGAATGAAAATATAGAGCTAGTGGTGCATGGCATCGTGCTTTGGCAAATTGCTGAAACTTCCCGTGCCAAAAATTTAAATTTTTAAAAAAGCTTTAAAATTATTTGAAAACTTTGAAAAAAATAGATTTTTGAGGTTTTTAAAAAAACTTGACTTTTTTAAAAAAAATGTATTTTTTATATTTGGAAACTTTTTGAAAATTTTGAACAATTTTTCAAAGCAATCGTACTGCGTGGCTGTGTTAAAGAAAAAATATAAAAGCGCGTAAGCGCCGCGTCGCAGTCTGAACCATGAACATTGGTACGGAACCCACAGAACTGTAAACAAAATTTGTGCTCATTATTAAAATTTCTATAAAATATCTGATGATTTGATATGCATATGTCTAATGATCATTTTTGACTGCCAAATGGCGCTTTTTTTACTTTTATCAATATATTTGCGAAATCGCTAGACCTGTCCACCTAAAAATGTAATCAACTGTTTACTTAGTCAATACAAGTAAAATGTTTTAAAAATAGAATTACTGTTGTTAGCACTTTTTTGCCTCGGAACGCCTGACCTGCCTTTGGCAAATTCTAAACAGCACGTCTCCTTATCACTACGAATCGAATGTTTTTCGAGTTATGCAAATCGGTTGATCCGTGTTTACAAAATCATCGACGAAAATTTGTATCCGAACACACACACACATCCATTTTTTCTAAGGTATGTCAAAATGCTCAGAAACCTTTAAAACGTAAAGAATAAAAAAAAATTATTTTCGATTTTTTTGCGATTACTATAACTTACCCTACGCGAAGTTAATAATAAATTCACCTATCAAGAAACAAAGATATGAACAATGGTTATCTAATACAATTGCACAGTTAAGTTATATGACGGCACTAAAGCGCATTCCCGAGCTAACCTTTATCGACATATTTAAGATTTTTGAAATTTTTTCGATCTGGCCGTGCGTGCTCCGATTGTCGTCCAGGGGCAACGATACGCATCGCGCGTGGCGGCGAGGGGATGCGTTCGGTTTTGCCTACGTGCCGGTCTGAGCGTATGCAGAATTGCGAATTATAAACAATAAGTTGTCTCAGACGCAAACTAGCCGCTGACGATTATTGCACGGGTTCACAGACCAATGGCCCCGTTCCGTTGATTCCGAGAAAAATTCGGGGACGACTAAAGACTTCTGCAAACTTAACACGATCGATGAATTAGTATGGATTGCGACATCAAATTCAGTACGGCTGTGGGATCGCTAATGGACATTTTGGCGGTCATTGTTTCCGAAAAATTCTTAAAATTTATATTAAGGTCTCGTAAACTAAACAAAAATGCCCACAACCAAAAAAACTAAAAATTAAAGGAAATGCATTTGTTACAGATTTTCAAACGTTGCCGTTTATCTCGTGATAGCGAGGTCGTAAGCATCATGTGATGGTTATTTATACATATTTTTAAATTCTCGTAGGGCAAGTTAGAGTTATCTCAAAAAATCAAAAATGAAAATTTTTATATATCTTTTTTATATATCTTTATGTTTCAAAGTTTCTGAACATGTTGGCATACCTTAGAAAAATTGGATCTATGTGTGTATGGGTATGTGTATTTATGTGTATTTATGTGTGTGTTTGAGTGTGTGTGTGTGCGGATACAAATTTTTGTGGACGATTTTGGGAACACATATCAACCGATTTAAATGATTCAACTAGCTGTAAGTGGAATTCTGTCTTAAGGCAATTAAGGCATCGTGCCTTAAGGCAAATTGCTGGAACTTCCCGTACCAAAAATATTTTTTTTAAAAACGATTAGCATTTTTGAAAAAAATTTACTTAAAAAAAATAAGATTTTTGACAAACAATTAGACAAAAAATTACTTTTTTTTGAAAAAAAAAAATTTTTTAATTTTTTTTTTTAATTTTTTTTTTTTGAATAAAAAATGTTTTCTTTATTTTGACATATTTTGAAAGATCTAAACTTTTTTTCAAAGCAATCGTACTGCTTTAACTGCATAAAGACGAAATATCAAACCGCGTAAGCTCCGCGTCGACGTCTAACGCGTAAACATTGGTACGGAACCCATAGGAATGTAAACCAAAATTATACTTATTGTTAAAATCTCTATAAAATATCTGATAATTTTATGTGCATATGTCTAATGATCATTTTTGACCGCCAAATGGCATTTTTTTTTACTTTTTTCATTAGATCTCCGAAACCGCTAGACCTGCCTTTATGAAAATTTGATCGGTATTTCACCTTGTCAATACAAGTAAAACGTTTTTTGAATTATTAAAATCGGACGCTCCGTTCTCTTAAAAACTGAGTTACCGTTTTCGGCACTTTTTGCCCCGTATCTTCGGAACGGCTAGACCTGACTTCGCCAAAAACTAATCAGCACGTCTCCTTATCAATACGAATCGAATGTTTTTTGAATTAATCAAATCGGTTGATCGGTGTTCCCGAAATCGTCGACGAAAATTTGTATCCGCACATACATACACACACGCACACACACACACACACACACACACACACACACACACATACATCCATTTTTTCTAAGGTATGCCAAAATATTCAGAAACATTTGAAACGTCGAGAAATGCAAAAATTTTCATTTTCGATTTTTTTGCGATTACTATAACTTACCCTACGGGAAGTTAAAAAACATTCAATTCCTATTGATAAGGAGCTGATTAGTTTTTGACTAAGACTGATGCAGCTGTTTCGAAGATACGGGGCAACAAGAGCCAGAAATGTAAATTAAGTTTTTGAAAGAACGGAGCGTCCGAATTCAATAATTCCAAAACATTTTTTTTTTGTATTGACAAAATGATGTACTGATTAAATGTTTGAGAAGGCAGGTCTACCGGTTTCGGAGATCAAGTAAAAAAAGTAACTAGTGAGGCGCATGGCATTATGCCTTAAGGCAAATTGCTGGAACTTCCCGTACCGTAACGAAATGTTCGAGGAATATTAAATGTTTTCAAATAGATAATTATAAATACTGTAACATTTGTCTAATATTTATTTATAAGAATTATATAAACTGAATTACAAAGTTAAAGTTATTTATTTAAAGTATATAAGTGAGCTTTAAATCTTTAGCCAGAATTAAAATTGAATTCTGAATTATTTTCAATATACAAAAAAAAAAGAAAAAAAATTGACAATTTTTTTCCCAAAGCAATTGTTCTGTCAACACAAGCAGAAAGTTTCAATCGGAATCATTCAATTCGGAAGCTTAATTTTTTCAAAAACTGACATTTTTTGTATATTTAGCTCTGTATCTTCGAAATGGCTGGGCCTGCCTTTGCCAAAAACGAATAACCATTTCTCCCAATCATTGCTAATTGAATGTTTTTTAGATCATTCAAATCGGATGCTTCGTTCTTTCAAAAACTCGATTACTATTTTCTGCACTCTTTGCTCTTTATTTCCGTAACGGCTGGACCTGCCTTTGCCGAAACCTAATCAGCACATCTCCCTATCAATAGGAATCGAATGTTTTATGAACCATCCAAATCGGTTGATCCGTGCGCCCGAAAACGTGAATGAAAAAATGCGGACACACGAAATACGCACACACACACATCCATTTTTCTGATAACGAGGTATGCCAAAATGTTTAGAAACCTTCAAAACGTCGAGAAATGTAAAAATTTTCAATTTTGATTTTTGGACGATTACAATAACTTACCCCACGGGAAAGTTAAAAAAATGCCATTTTGCAATTCTAATAAGTATAAATTTTGTTCACGTTTCTATGAGTTCCGTACTAATGTTCATTCGTTAGACTACAACGCGGCACTTACGCGCTTCGATATTTCTTTTCTAAAAAAAACTCACACAAAGCGATTGCTTGAAAAAAGTTGAAATTTTTCCAAAAATATCAAAATATAAAAAAATTTCAAATTTTTCAAAAAAATAACTTTAAAAAAAAAAATATAAAATTTTTAAAAATCTCATTTTTCAAATTTTTCAAAAAATTTTAAAGCTTTTTCAAAAAATGTAATTATTGGAATTGTAGCAATATGCCTTAAGACACGATGCTATGTACCACTAGTTCCCTCTATTTTCAAATATTGTTTTTAAAAAGTCTTAAGTTTACTTGTATTTGAGATATCGGTGAATGCTTTCCTCACCTGCGGGCCTTTAAGCCCCGCTTCCTACGAGTATATTGACTTTAGTAAAATATAATCCAATCTATGTATATAGTTTTTTACTTTTTTATATGGTGAGACTCTATTTATGGTGTATTATTACGAAATTTTCGGTTTATGTGTCGCACTACCACCTATCTGTTATTAGTGGTGTGAGAAGAGCCATATATCTAATACAGTCCAATCAAATTGATATAACCATCGGCGAAAAAGCAATGATCTATATGACGGCGTCCCATGACCCCGAACGAGCGCGCTCTGTGTGCAAGAGATTTATTGGCTACGAACTTTCCTTTGATTAGTTAGTTTGCCCTCTTCCATTCTATACTGTGACTGTGTCGTCCTGACATTAAAGTTGCCCTGGGACGACCTCTCATAATCAAAACGGCTCTCAGATATTTCAGTACCATTCACAGTTATATTCAACAACCCGGTGATCACGTTAGAAAACGCACGCACTCGCCTCCGATGCTATATTAATGACATGCTAATAGATTTTTAATAGATATACGAAAACGTTAATTTTACCACTATACTTCGTTTAGTATTTTCGATAGATGCAGAAGAATGTGCGTATTTTTATTAAAAATTTAAAAAAGTTAAATACATTAAAAACATTGCAATTACACTTTGTAACTTGTGATGCAATTTTTTTTTTTTTTTTTTTTAATTTTATTTTCGATAGCAATCAGAATACATGACTATTCTATGAGCTATTTGGCTTATGTCATTCACTCACACACATACACACACACTTTCAAACACACATATAAATTTATCGGATCAATATTACAATCATATTTAGAGAATCACTTCAATAAGTGATTCAATTATTCTGTTCATATAAGGTTGTGGTAGTTCTAAGGTTCCTCCACATTATCTTCGGGCAGCTTCTTCTTCAGTCTTCTTGAAGTTGATGTCTCAAGAAAGTTTGAATGATGTTGTAGTTTTTGAAAGTGTTTTATACTGTTGATTTGTATTATTTTGTTTATAAAATCAATATGAAGATCGTCGTGTAAAGTTTTATTACTAACAAACCACGGAGCATCAGTAATCTGCCTCAATATTTTCGATTGGACACGCTGCATTAACGCTATGTTGGATTTGCTTGCATAGACCCTCAATTCAATGCCATAAGTCCATATGGGTTTTATTACTGCCTTGTAAATTAAAAGTTTATTGTCAATGGATAAAATTGACTTGCGTCCCAGTAGCCAGTATAGTTCAGCGGTTCTAATTTTTATGGTATTTAATTTGGCGCGAATATGGTCCTTCCACGTGAGCCTGCGATCTAAATGCATACCTAAGTATTTGACGCATTCGGTGCTTGGAATTGCTTGGCCATAAAAATGTACTCTTAGGCATGTTGTCTTGTTCAGAGTAAATGTTATATGATTAGACTTGCTCTCATTTATTTTTATTCTCTATTTTTTTGTCCAATCCTCTATAACATTTAGATGCCTTTGTAAAATTAGCGAAGCCTTAGATGCATCAGCATGTGTCGAAAGAACTGCTATGTCGTCAGCAAATGTAGCTGTTGTGGTTGATTGTAAAGTTGGAAAATCACTAGTGAAGAGGATATATAAAAATGGTGCCAAAACACTGCCTTGTGGAACTCCTGCCTCAATCTGATGAGATATTGAGGTTTCAGTGTTGACCCGTACTTTAAATTTCCTATTGGCGAGATAAGATTCTAGAATATTATAACCACATGGAAGTAGATATCTAATCTTCGATAAAAGACCCTTGTACCACACCTTATCGAAAGCCTGGCTCACATCTAGAAAGACTGCAGAACAGAATTGTTTGGCTTCGTAGGTATTGTTGATGACTCTTACGATTCTGTGGCACTGTTGAATTGTAGAGTGTTGACTCCGAAAGCCAAACTGATGTTTTGGAAATATATTCGCGCTAGTTAAGATATGTTGAAGCAGGAGTTTTTCGAGCACTTTTGAAACAATTGGTAGAAGGCTGATTGGTCTATATGAGGTAACCATATTAGGATCTTTTCCGCTTTTATGGATCATTTTTACTACAGATGTTTTGTAGAGAGTTGGACAATAATTTAATCTAATTATTGAGTTGAATATATACGTTAGAAGGTTGAATCCCTTCTTTGGTAGTTCTTTCAACATTTTTGCCGTCACTAAATCGTAACCTGGAGATTTATTATTTTTCAGTTTACTAATCTCTTCAATTATAATCTTCAATGAAAAGAACTTTATGCTGTTCATTGAGTTGTGAGAAGGAATCATATTTGAGCTAAAGCCCGCTGCGTTAGAGTAATCTGGGTTCGGTTTGAAAACTGTACTTAAATAATGAGCAAATAAATTAGCTTTTTCTGCATCACTCCTAGACCAAGATAGATGATTGCTGTCATCCCATCTAACAGGCGGATTTTGAATACGTGGTTTTAATTTGTTTTTAATTGGTTTCCAGATTGAGTTATCAAATCTATTCAGGTTTGATACGTAATTGTTGAAGTTTTGGTTAGAAATTTCTTTCAATCTGGATTTTAGTTTATTGCTTAAGTTATTGTATGTGTTCTTATCTGATGGAAAGTGAGTTGACTGCCATTTGCGTCTTGCTTTCCTTTTCTCTGAGATTAAATTTTTAATTTCAAAAGATAGAAGTTGATCCTGTTGAACTGTTGTTTCTGGAGTAGCAATTAAAGCAGCATCATGAAGTGTTTTATTGAATTTGTCAATAGCAGAGTCAATTTCCGATGACTTGCTAAATATTCAAATAAAGTAGAAAAACAAATATATGAGAAAAGCATTATGATCTATTTATTTAAATAGCTCTAGCATCTCCTTGGACCGTAATTATAATTGAAATAAAAATTTTATAATAATAATTTTTCTTTTTTATGAACTTTCACTTCACCTTACACTTTAAATGGTCTACCCTTCAGTATTATATTATAAAATTTTATATCAAATACTAATTTTGAGTCAACTTGACAAAAACCTAAAATAATAGTTTTTCTGATAGTTCACCACTTTTCATTACAAAATATATACCTATAATAATTGTATGCAAATTAATTATTTCAAGAAAATCGCAGAATCTAACAATAACAGTAAATTATTATAAAATACACAGTGTCCAAAGTTTTTTCCGATACTTTCTTAAAGTTTTTATTGTTTAGTCCTTCCTGTGCCGCAGTCGTAAAATACTAAAATTTATACTGAAAGCTAAAAATATTATTTATTATTCAAAAGGTTCGAAAAATAGCTTTTATTCAAATCGGCTACTATTTGCATTAGAATTTAAATCGATTTTTTTTTTTGCATTTGAACACAACTATAATATCAAGTTTATAATTAATTAACCAAAATTTTGTTGTGTAATATCACCAATAATCCATTTAATATCATATTTAAGTAATAACAAATATTTTACTAATCGTACCAAAATTCTGATGAAGTTCGCAATTTCTGAAAAACCCTAATCTTGTACAAAAACCTTATAGGTAATACTAATTTTTTTATACTTTTAGTTTTAATTAATGAACGAAATTGTTAACAAAAATAAGAAATCTCAAAACAAGTAATTATTAAAACAACTCTTGTAAATTGTGATAAATTTTCATTTAATAAATGTCTCTCGCTGAAACTTTGAATTTAATTTAAATTCAAATAATTTATTTAATCCAAGAGTACCGAATTGGAAATTAATTAATTTGTTTTTGCTAACTTTCTCACTTAGCGAAAAGTACTTAAAGAACCATTGACAGATAATGAAATGTAGTATTTTCTGTTTTATCAGATGAAGCAATTGTGTTCTACTTGATTAAAATAACTATAATAAATAAAATTCCGTCTTAAAGTAAAATATAATATAATATAGGGTAGAGCGGGGCTTGAAGGTCCGCGGGTAAAAAGGTCCACTACCAATATCTCAAAACAAGTAAAGTTAGACATTTTTTAACAACAATATTTGAAAGAAGAGGGAAAAGATGTGTGACCAGCCATCACTTTGATTCTTACGACTTCGCTATCAGAAGATAAACAGCAATGTTTGAAAATGCATAACAAACGTATTTGTTTTCACTGTTTTTTGGTTGTGTGCACTGTTCTTTAGTTTACGAGATCTTAATATAATTTATATTTATTCGATTTTGAGTAAGATTCAACCGTTTTTTCATATAACCTCTATAAAACCTATACGTGGCTGAGGTCAAAGTGTCCAGCTGAACTACTACTCTGGCAAAGGTGTAAGCAATAAAAAATAGTGAGTAAAAAAAGAAATTAAGTTAAAAAAAGCAATTTTACAAAAGATAAATTAAGTAAATAGTTATTCCAAATCTGCTGATGAATAGTCAGATAGTTGTTTGTTTTATATGTGTTATTTGATGTGATAATATTGGTTTGGTTCTTACAATATAATCGCTCAAAATCAAAGTGGACCTTTATGCCCTTCCCTACCCTATATTATAGTGAGATATAAAATGTTATTTTTTATATATTGTTACTATTTATTTTTTACTATTTAAATATCTTAGCATTTTTATATTTAAAAACATGTATTTCATTGATCAAGTTGATTTACAGTATATGGGTGATTTCTCAGGGGTATTATACTCTCACAATGTCATATGAATATTGCAATACATTTCGCAAAAAGAAGGATCAACAATTTCCCTAGAAAGACTACATTTCAAAGATTGGGAAAGTTAATAGATATTATCGTAATTTTCTTAAAAAGAAGAATTACAAAACGTTGTGTTCGTTTATAATGAAATATTATGTTCCAACTGCTGCTAAGGATCGATCAGGACATAGTTTGGCATGGCGTGTTTGCCTTACTTTAACTATTTCTAGTGTGCATTAGCCAAGGGTCTGGATGTTATTATTACAGTGATCGTTACATTTTAGGTAAAAGTTTCCAGTGAGCTTTTTAATTTGGTCGAGTACCGTCGGTACGTTAGTCTGTTCATGTATGTCTTTTGTAGAGTAATAGTGTCTCGTTAATAGGTTTCTTGATTTGTTGAGAACTAGCCTATACTTATTTAAATATCTTAGCAAATGATTATGAAGCTTTTTAAACAATATGTGTTTGTTTAGCGAGAGTTGATCTTAATTTTAGATTAAGTTAATTTTACTGTAATTTTTTACAGTAAATTTTTCAATACGCCTTCTTACCGATATTTTTTTCTCGAGCTTGTGTTTTAATATCAATAATATCATGGTGTATTATCATTAATTATAATATTCGTAACAACTCAAGTTTCAATTGTTTATCATATCATGTGAGAACAAAACAAGACTCAATACTCTAATTACATTAGTCTAGTCATAACAATGTATCAGGCTAATTGCAGATAATACACAATTTACCCTGGTAACAAAATGAAAAAAATCGCGGAAAGGCAATTTGATCACTAGACTGTGTTCTCGTTATATTTCATAATTCCATCGAAGTGTAATCTGATCAAGTATTTTATTCGAAGACGAGTCGTCATTGATTATCGTTCGTCTGTAACAAACGCGTTATAAATAATGCTGCAAGGTGCAGGGCTTGCCAACAGCCGCTTGGGGTCACACAAAAAATAAAAACACAGGTCCGCAAAACTAAAAAAAAAGTTGTCTGTATTGGTTTTGCGACATATGTTTTCCAATGTAGTTTTTACCGCAGAACACGAATCCAGAATCAAAATTGGAGGTCAAATGGCAAAACATTTTTTTTAAAAAACGACAAAATCTTTTGATCTGCAATTCTTCTGCATAATAATCAAAATCTTTCAATTTTTGTCGTTTCCTGGCCCTTTTCACCTTAAGTGACTATTGAATTTCAATTAAATGATCTATTGAATTCTTTTGTGTAATAAAGTAGAAATTTTAATTTTTTTGCCATTCGATCTTCAATTTTGACTTTAGATTTGTGTTTATTGGTAAAAATTACATTGGAAAACATATGCCGCACACCCAATACAGACAACTTTTTTGTGGATCTGTGAAATCATCGAGAAGCTTGCATTTTGTATGCTAAAAATAAACTAACTATTTTTTTATCTTTATATTTTATCTTTTCTATATAGTTTTAGGTTAATATCAATGAACTCTAAATTGTTGGACCGATTTTGATGATTTTTTTGAGAAATTAAGTTGATTGGGAAGAATGCTGTAGATTCATACTTTAGGTAGGGAAGCAGGGCACAAATAACAATCTGACTATGTTCAGTAAAACTCCTAGCTAATTCATCATTGTAGAATATGCTTTTAGCTGTTTTTTTTTTTAATTTATCACCTGGTCCTTTCTTTTCCATAGGTAGGGTAAATTGGGTAAGTGTCCGATTTAAATGATTCAAAGAACTTTCTGCTTGTCTTAACAAAATAATTGATTTTGAAAAAAAAAAATTTGTTTCAACTTTTTTTTTTCAAAAAAAAAATTTATCGAAAATAATTCAGATTTCATTTTTAATTCTGACTATAGTTCTAATATACTTTAAACAAATAATTTCAACTTTGCAATTTAGTTTATATAATTCTTATAAATATTAGACAATGTTACTATATTAATATTAATCTATTTGAAAACATTCAGTATTCTTCGAACATTTCGTTACGGTACGGGAAGTTCCAGCAATTTGCCTTAAGGCACGATGCCATACACCCTACTAGTTATTGTTTACACCTGTACCAGGATAAAGTTCTGGTTGGTTCTTTTTACCTCACCCACATGTAAGCTAGTATAAAGGTTATATAAAAAAACTGTTGAATCTAGCTTAAAACATCTTATGAAACAATTGAATAATCTATACTTGAAAATTATATTAAGGTCTCGTAAACTAAACGACAGTGCTCACAACCCAAAAAACTAACGAAAAAAAATACCTTTGTAATGGATTTTCCAGCATTGTTATTTATCTCCTGCTAGCGACGCAATATTGTTATTAAATAATTCCTAACTTTACTTATTTCTGAGATAATAATTTTGAATATTTTTACCCAGGGACTTTTAAGCCCCGCTCTATCCTATGTGAAATATTATATGTTTCTAAATGAAAAATTCGTGAGAATATTATATTGCTGTGTTTTCAATTACTCTATTTTCTGTTTCTACGATTTTTAATTTCTCAGAAATATTATTTGTTACGTTCTTCCATTTCAAATTTATATTGAATAACATTTTTGCTGTCGCGAGATATTTGAAATACATAGAAATTTACTGTCACTGGATTATAAACTGAATAAACAAATATTATTATGTAATAAAATATCTTATTGAAATACATATCATATTGTGTTACATTTCAGGATACCATCAAACTCGTACGCTCAATAAATGGTTTGGTAACCCATTTAGACATTCTAAGTAAGGAAGACATTCTAAGACTGGGTACGCTTGTGCCAGGGTACGGTAATGACAGTCGTCATAACAGCTAAATTATTCTGATTTTGAGATAGGGTCCAAAGGAATAAAGATCAAATATGATTCTTCAAACAAGTTCTCATTATTGCTTTCAGACAGTGCCTTACATTAACATGAATCGTAGACCGCATTGCATTTAAAAGGTCAAGAGTAAGTATTAATTTTAAATTATATTAATAACTAGCAAACCCGACAAACTCCGTTTCGCCACCAGATGGTTTCGTGAGAAAGATGAAGAAATTTTTTGTTTGTTCTATATTTGAAAAGGAAAAATTTGATTTTATTACACAACAGTAATGAATTTATTTCGATTAAAAAAATGAAGTGTTTTTTAGTTGAACTTCTCTAAGTAAATGAAAGTGAATCCGCAAATTATCCGTTTCATTGAAGTGCTCTTTGGTAAACCACATTTTTTGTTTTTTGGTCTGACGTAAACACTACCGAAGCGGATGGTTTTCCAACTCGTAAACTGGCAACGTAAAACTGCCCATGTGAAAAACAATGATTTTCTAAATAATCTATTTGAAATTTATCCCGCAAACACTAAGCTATTGGCTTTGCGACTTATTAATTGTCATTGCGAACGCACGGCGAACTGGAAATTGTAATCTTTTGAAGTCAAACGCAAGACCTGTCGGAATCATTGGTATGTCACCAAATCGCCAGCAATTTTTGATTGAGTGGTGAAATTTAGTGCGTGTACATCATTATTCTTTGCGGCAAGAATTGCTCGTTGACTTAACCTAGCATAATTCTAATAATTACTCGAATTTGTAATTACGGTGCGTGAAGTTCCAGCAATTTGCATTAAGGCACGATGCCATGCACCACTAATTTTCTATAAACCTTGCGGAGCCCGAGACCTTTCCAACGAATGCAAAATTGTCGAAATCGGTTTGTGCGTTCTGGAGTTATATCGTCAGGAAGGAAAACCCGACTTATTTTTATATATATGTAGATAACTGTTAATTGTATACAAATAGATTTGTTTGCTATTTTGATGTAATTTGAATATTAGTAGTTATTTACCAGCAATTAGTTCTTGCTGAGATAATTTAGCTCAGTCATAATGATGATTTGTTTTTAAAAGTGTGCGTTAGATACGGTTGTGACAAATTTTGTGGGTACGGTTGTGACATGTATTTCTTGTCCTCCTCGGGTGAATATTAAATAGAACAAAAAAATCTGACTTAACTAAGATAAAATACTATAGAGTATGAAAAAAGAAAATTCAATGTAAGAAAAAAAAGATTTCACAAAGAATTCTTGTTAACTTTGTTCAAAAATTATGTTTTGTTATATAGCGTTATATTTTATGCATGAGCTTTATCTAATTGTTTATGTTATGTTGTGTTACATATTATTGTCATTACCGACAATAAAAATCGTTATAAACCATTTTCGCATTTATACCTACTGTTTTTAACCTATTTTTATGCCTGTTACAACCATTCTTAGGGATATGGACAGTTGTAACAATCGCCCTTTTCTCCTATAATTTGATTTTATAACTAATTCTTCGTTGTTAAAGACAGTATTTCAGTATTTCCACGTAGACAAATGTTCAAATGATTAACAAAATTATGGTAAATTAACAAAATTATGACTGATCAAAAAGAAAGTGGCACAATCGTACCCAGTTTTCCCTAATGCCAAAAAATTAGCTGATGTTTTATGATGAAATAGGTGAAAATACATGAAAAAAAGTTACATTTTACGTTTATATGCAAGTATTATTTATTGTGAAAAATACTATATATTTCGTTTTTACCATAAAATATCTTCAAGATTTGTATATTTATATTAAATATACTTATAACCCATATTTATCAAATTATAATACTATTGATCCTGATTACTTCTATTCAATTAAATATTTTTAAACATTTTAAAATATAAAATTTGGACAAAGATTTTAATTCTGAAATGTACCTTTACATTTTTTTAAATATGTGTACATGACATGTGCATATATATTCTTTGAATCTGCCAAAATAATCGAGAGTAATGAAATAAAAATCACGAAACTAATTATAAGTCTGATTCGAATGTCTGTACTGTATCATTTAAATAATTCCAAAAATAATTTAAAAAATTAACTCTTAAGGACTCTTGATATACGAGATAATCTTTATATTACTTACGAAATATTTGTTGACTTGTAATAATGATTATCTGCACTAAAAGTTTCTTTGATGGTGCAGTTGTATATTAAAACTTCACGATGAAAGAATTCATAACAGTTTTTTCATAGAAACAAACTCACTTAATGTGTAAATTACAGAACTCGTAAAATAATATATTGATATTATAATTATATATTATAATTATTATTTTTATATTTATTAATAACATGCACGTGTTTTAAAAATCTTTACTTATCTTCAATTTGTGTAAATCATAATCTTAATTAAAGAAGTTTCTAGAAATAAAGTATTATAGAAGTAATCTACTAACACTAATATTGAGCTTGTATAAGACGATGAATAACAAGTTTGAGGATTAAGTACAGTCAAGGCGTGAATATGTTATAATATTATAAATTAATCGAATGCATTAAAATAATCCTGATTTACTGCTTCATGTCATAGCAAAGTATTTAATTTTATACTGCATTCGCGTAAATAAGCTTCTGGTTTCTAATACTGAAGCAATCATTGTAGACAGCTAAAAACTAGTAAGTTCTAAATGTATTAGAACGTGCATTATCTTATTTAAATATTTGTTTTCTATTATTAAATAATTTTTAACAGCAATCAGAACCTTAGATCCTATGAGGTTTCAGTTGAGCTGAAACTTCTTACTTCGTATTCTTAGATGGTAACCCAATGGTTAATCCATTCATAATTGATGATTTTTATCATTAGAATTTATCTAATATGACTGACATTTTTTATTGGTGTAGCAATGCCGGGTGAGGGCTATTTTTACTTGGGAACATATTGTTATCTATATTTCCAAGTGAAAATTGTTGTCACTACTGCTTGACAACAGGCAGCTTGAAGTGGGTGTCGAACCCGGGACCCCTGAATCAAGTCCCGTCGCTCTTAATCGCGAAGGGGTTTGAACGATTTTGTGGTATAATTATGATCTTAACATGATGCTTCGACCTTTTCTACGAGTTAAGCAGATTCTTTTTGTGCGAGGTCATTATTTAACACTAAAGTTACTGATAACCCCAAATTTCGTCTTTTTCTTTATCTCTATGGCATCTTGTTGAGTTTAATTTTAAACTTTTTATGACTTCTAACTGCAAGACACAACATAACAATAGCAGTTTTTAGTATCGAAATGGTGTCGGACGTATCTCAGATAGTAGCAAGTCCGGCTCACACGCATTCTAAAAAATATGAATTGTAATAACAAGTTTCTATATGATAATATAATTGTAATTGAATAAATTAGTATATAAAGATTGTAAATATCGAAGAAATATGGAAAAAAACAGTATTAAGTAAAAATTTCGACAGAATTAGAAGATGTAATAGTATTAGTAGAAAAAAGAAGAATATAGATTCAGAAAAAGGAAGAATTAGTAAAATTAAGATAAAGAGTATATAACTTAGAATTTGTGATGTTGAGTTAAATTGTAATGAAATTGCAGAGAAAGATAAGTTAGATGTTGAATTTACAAAAAATAGTATGAAATATAAAAAAATAAAATGATGTAGGTGGCTAAATGCTCCAAGTAAGCGAGGCTAATAAAAGAAAGATAACTAATGGGGTGCAATGCATCGTGCCTTAAGGCAAATTGCTGGAACTTTCTGTACCGACAATAAAAATCTTACGGTCTTTGGTACGGAATCCGAAAAAAAATACACATTGTGTACACATTATTAAAATCTCTATAAAATATATGATAATTTGATGTACATATGTCGAATGAACATTTTTGACCGCAAAATAGCATTTTTTTAACTTATTTTTATTGAGAGTCCATAACCGCTGGACCTGCCTTCCCAAAAATTCAATCAGTTCTTTACCTTGTCAATACAAGTAAAATATTTTTTGAATTATTAAAATCGGACGCTCTCTTCTCTTAAAAACTGAGTTACCGTTTCTGACACTTTTTGCCATGTATCTTCGGAACGGCTAGACCTGCCTACTGAACTAATCAGCATGTCTCCCTATCAGTAGGAATCGAATGTGTTTTGAATAATTGAAATCGGTTGAACCTTTTTCCCGAAATCGTCGACGAAAATTTGTATCCGCACACACACATATACATCCATTTTTTCTAATGAATTTCATTTTGAATTTTTTGCGATTACTACGGGAAGTTAAAAGATTGTATCAAAATGTTGTATACAGTAGGGTAAGGCGGGGTACAAAATTTCAATTTGATATTGAGCAATTATATTGGCAAAACAGAACCAATTATATCACAACAAATAACACATATCAAACAAACAACTATCTGACTATGTTGAGTGAAACTCCCAGATAATTCTTCATTGTAAAAATATGTTTTTAGGCTGTTTTTCAAACATTTGTCACCTGGTCCTCTTTACCTCACTGGCGTGATAAATTGGGACGGCCAGGGGGCAAACAGGTCAGATTTTACAAAATAATAGCTAAATTATTTTGCCAATTTAAAATATAAACTAGGTATGTACAGTGCCCATATCCGAAAAAAATAACATCGGAAGAGAATTCCATATTTTTGGTATGGATTTTCAAACATTGTTGTTTTTCTCCCGATAGTAACGTCGTTAGAATCAAGTTAATAGCAGATTATGTATACATCTTTTTCCCTCTGCTTTCAAATATTGTTGCTGAAAAATTCTTAACTTTACTTGTTTTTGAGATATCTGTGGTGGAACTTTTTATGCGCTAAACTTTAAGCCCCGCTCTATCTTATACGATCCGAATATTGAAATTATTTCCTTGTTACTTTACAAATATTAAGCATCATAGCCGTATACTGAGAAACATTTATTTGCACACCAAAAAGAAATATTTACTGTTGTTTGAAAAAAATGTGTGACTAAATCAATATTTTTTATTTATTTCTTAGTTGCTGTATTGTTTTTTGTTGATCCTGATAAACAGGTAGCAAATATTGTGTTTTGATTCTGTTCTAATTGTAAGAATAAAAAATATGTTGTAATTGAATTTAATATTTCGGATCAAAAATCGAAAATGATTTTTTTTGGATTTCTCGACTTTTTAAAGGTTTCTGAACATTTTGGCATACCCCAGAAAAGATGGATGTGTGTGTGTGTATTTTGTGTGTATGCATTTTTTCGTTCGCGTTTTCGGGCGCACGGATCAACCAATTTGAATGGTTGACATTCGATTCCTATTGATAGGGAGATGTGCTGATTGGTTTTTGGCAAAGGCGGGCCCAGCCATTTTAAAGATACAGAACTAAATGTACAAATAATGGCAGTTTTTGACAGAAATAAACATCCGAATTGAATGATTCAAAGAACTTTCTGCTTGTGTTGACAAAACAATTGCTTTTCGAAAAAAAAATTTTTTTTTGGTTATATATATATATATCGAAAATAATTCAGATTTCAATTTTAATTTTGACTAATGTTTTAAAGCTCACTTATATACTTCAAATGAATTGACTATGTGATTCAGTTCATATAATTCTTATGAATATTAGACAATTTTACAGTATTTATAATAATCTATTTGAAAACATTTAATATTCCTCGAACATTTCGTTACGGTACGGGAAATTACAGCAATTTGCCTCAACGCATGATGCCTACACCACTAGTTTTCAGTTGTCACACTTTAATTTTAAAATTATACTAAAAAAATATGTGTAAATGATTCTCGAGAGATGTTCTTCCTGCGCGAATTGACAATCTACTTTTGTCATAAATTCCTAATAAAGTTGAACATTTTGAATAGCTCAAACTCTTATTAGTATAAAATACTAATAATGATGATAATAATTAATTATTAATAACAATGCAAACTTTCAAATCTCGCCGAAACCTGAAATACCCCAATTAGCAGAAGATAACAATGTAATAAATTGAGACCGCTCACACCGCAATTACTTGCAAAAGTATCGTGAAGATTGTAACTCAGAGATAATGGTAGATAATTTGCTCAAAGTTCGATTTGAAACTCGAATCTGCAAAGCAATTTGCAAAGTCTAGTTCTGATCAGTAGACCACAGTTGCTACTCCAGATGTTCGTCATTAATTACAATTTGCCATAATATTATACATACACATAACAATAATAGGAACATAAAATTTCAATGGATTGGCAAAGACGATATTTATTTTAAATATCAAATAATTTTGGAATCATTTGGGTGAATAGCTTCAAATTAAATCGACATTTGAATCGCTCGTGATTATTTGAATAGGATACATCTAATCTTTTACAGATACGGTGTCATATTTGATCTTGAATCAAATTATAATTGGCTATTCAGAAAATTACTCTTCTTCTTCGGTTTTTCATTAGTAGATTTGATTCTCTATATCGAAACTGAATGAACATGCTAAAATATTATAGTTTTACGAAAAGTGGTTCAATTATAAAAATTAATTAAAATTTGAATAAATCGCCCGCGCTTTCATAATATACTTTGTGTATGTATTATCAGTGCGTGTTTGTTTTTCAATAAGGTGTAGTAAACTAGTGGTGTATGGCATCGTACGTTAAGGCAAATTGCTGGAAGTTTCCGTACCAGAATTAAATATTTGAGGGGAAAAATCAGTAATCATTAAATATTGATCAATAATTAATAACAATTGTTTTAAACATTTTCAAACAGATAATAATTATAATCACTATATATTTAATCGTTCATATACTGTGACGATCTTATCGCTCAAAGCACTTGGAAATGTTCACATTAAGAGATTCCGAATGAGTCCACCTGAGGATATATCTGTATAAATATATACAGTTTTAAACGGAGTTGTGAATTTAAATTTATATTGAAAGTATAAAACTTTGTATATTTTTTTTAAATTAGGAAAAAAAAATGTCTGAAAATTTTGAAAGAACCGTATATGTAAACTATAAAAATTAAAAATCTTGGTGCGGAGCCCAACAAAATTGTAACAGAATTAGTACTGATTTTTAAAATATTTTAAAATATTCATCAAATATCTGATAATTTGATGTGCATACGATCTAATGATCATTTTTGGCCGTCAAGTATCTTTATCTTCTTCACTTTTTTCTCTGTATCTTCGAAACCGCGAGATCTGTCTTATCAAAAATTTTGTCAATTATTTATTTTGTCGATACAAGTAAAATGTTTTTTGAATTATTCAAATCGGGTACTTCGTTTTCTCAAAAAATAAATTACCGTTTTTGGCATTTTTTGCCCCGTATCTTTGAAACGGCTGGACCTGTCTTTACCAAAAAGCGTTGCGTCCTCTCTTCAATAGGAATCAAATGTTTTCAAAGTTTACTGCTAAAAATAAATTAATATACATTCATTTAATTTTGTTCCAGCTTTATTAATCTGTGCCAAAAACTGTCACATGCGTAATATGTATATGGTTTAAGTTCATTTTAAAGTTGTTATGATAGATTTGAAGAAAGCGCATAAATTTAATGTTTTTTTAACCATTCAAATCAGTTGATACGTGTGCCCGAAAACGTGAACGAAAAATTGTATCCATACATACATACACACACATTTATTTTTTCTTAGGTATGCCAAAATGTTCAGAAATCTTCAAAACGTGAAGAAATGCAAAAATTTTCAATTTCGATTTTTGGACGATTACAATAGCTTACCCTACGGGAAATTAATTATTTAACTAATGCAAAATAAAAATTTCATGGCCACCTTTTTACAAAGATTATATCGTTATCTTATCTTATCTTATATATATATAAAAATAAGTCGGGTTTTCCTTCCTGACGAAATAACTCCAGAACGCACGAACCGATTTCGACAATTTTGCATTCTTTGGAAAGGTCTCGGGCTCCGCAAGGTTTATAGCTAAGAAAATTAGTGGTGCATGGCATCGTGCCCTAATGCAAATTGCTGGAACTTCACGCACCGTAATTAAAAATTCGAGTAATAAAAATAATCAATAATTGTTTTGAATAATTGCAAATAGATTATTTTCTATATATATATATATATATATATATATATATATATATAAATAAGTCGGGTTTTCTTTCCTGATCAAATTTTTCCTTTTCAAATATAAAATAAACGAAAAATTTCTTCATTTTTCTCACGAAACCATCTGGTGACGAAACGGAGTTCGTCGGGCTTGCTAGTCGTATATAACATTGATCTAGTATTGCGTCAGAATTAGATTAACTATTAAATTTATCTACTGTAAAATTGCCTTTTATCTTAATTTTTTGTTAGTTTACTATTTTTTATTTTTTACATCTTTGTCGGTGTTAAAAGTTTCGTTGGTCCTTTTTACCCCATCTATATGTGAGTTATTATAGAGGTTATATAAAACCATCTGACCTAAAATTAACAATACATCTTATAAAATAATTAAATAACGTATATTGAAAAAGTATATTATGGTTTCGTAAACTAAATAAGAGTGCTCACAACCAAAAAAAAGAACAACGAAAAAAAATACTTTTGTTATGGATTTTGTATGCCGTTTATCTCCTGATTGCACAGTTCTTTTCCTGTCTACTTTCAAACATTGTTGTTAAAAATGTCCTAACTTCTTTTTTTTTTTGAGATATTTGTGTTAGATCTTTTAACCCGCGGAAGTTTAAACCCCGCTCTACCCTATGGCACCCTCTACCCCGCTCTACCCTATGGAATAAGAATGTTAATTTCTAATATATCGGAAAATTAATTTATTTATAATTAGTTATACTTTAGAATTGTTCAAGATGTTTACTATTAATATAAATAAATAAATAATTGAATATTTCTAATTAATATAAAGATGTGAAAATGACTTTAGTTATTTATTAAGCAAATATGTATTTCTTAATTATTGCGACTAACATTTTATTTAAGCTTAAGAAGCAAAACGGTATACCATATTTGGCGGCTTTGCACTACTTATTTAATGTCTATATATGTCAACAAGTAATTTATCTAATTATTTCCCAATATAATTTTGCAATGGTTACCAAAGGACTATTACCAATTCGAGACAAATATAACATTAAGCAATTAACTATAACACTTACTTCATCTTACGCAATAAATCAGCAAAATGACGTTACGAGAAAATAGTAAACAAAATAGTTAGGATCATTAGCGAATTTTTATTTCGATTTTATGTGCTACATAACAATGAAAAATACGCGCAGTTATCGCAAACATCATCTCGAAAGAGATATAGACGCATAATATACTTAAATTTATTATATGACCTCCTGTTAAAAATAAGGACTTCCAAATTGCAAATGACCAAACATTGATACATATCACAATTGTCCATATCTTGTTACATATAAAATTGTATACATTTTTATAATTGTATGATTCATTAAGAATATAAATAACATGTCATATATATTTTACATAATATATTGATTTTAAATAGTAGGTAAATGGACATTTATAGATATTATTAAAAATACATATACATTGTTGCAATTTGTTCAAGTCATAATGATCAGTGATGATATGTTTTCTATATTCTAGTATTCTATAGTAAAAATAGTTTCAAATAATTATATTCAATAAGTTTTTAATTACACACAAATTTATCGTTCAATATAGGCGTGTTTATAGGATGAACATTATGACCTACTTTTTAACTTCCCGTAGGGAAAGTTATAGTAATCGCAAAAAAATCGAAAATGAAAATTTTTATATATCTTTACGTTTCAAAACCTTCTGAACATTTTGGCTTACCTTAGAAAAAATGGATGTATGTGTGTGTGTGCGTGTATGTGTGTGTGTTCGGATACAAATTTTCGTCGACAATTTCGGGATCACGGATGAAGCGATTTGAATATTTCAAAAAACATTCGATTCGTATTGATAAGGAAACGTGCTGATTAGTTTTTGGCAAAGGCAGGTCCAGCCGTTCCGAAGATATGGGGCAAAAAGTTCCAAAAACGGTAACTCAGTTTTTAAGAGAAGGGAGCGTCCGATTTAAATAATTCAAAAAACATTTTACTTGTATTGACAAGATAAAAAATCAAACTTTCATGAAGGCAGGTCTAGCGGTTTCGGAGATATAAAGAAAAAAGTAAAAAAAATGCCATTTGGCGGTCAAAAATGATCATTAGACATATGCACATCAAATTATCAGATATTTTATAGAGATTTTAACAATAAGTATAAATTTTGTTTACATTCCTATGGGTTCCGTACGAATGTTTATCCGTTAGACGGCGACGCGGCGCTTACGCGCTTTGACATTTCGTCTCTATGCATTTAAAGCAGGACGATTGCTTTGAAAAAAGTTCAGAATTTTCAAAATATGTCAAAATAAAGAAAACATTTTTTTTTTAAACAAATTTTTTTTTCAAAAAAAAATTTTGTTTCAAAAAAAAAGTAATTTTGTGTCAAATTTATAATTTCTCAAAAATCTAATTTTTTCGAAGTAAAATTTTTTTGTTGTAGATGTTAATCGTTTTTAAAAAAATAATTTTTGGTACGGGAAGTTCCAGCAATTTGCCTTAAGGCACGATGCCATCTATAAGCTGTTATATCGAAACTTTTCTTGACCTTTTAGAAGACAAGCCAACGGCTGGCTCATCTCTAATTGATATATTTTTATTATTAGCATTTCTCTAATAGGGTAGGGCGGGGCACAAAGGAGCAATTTTAATTGGATGTATTATATTGTAAAAACTAAACCAATTATATCACAACAAATAAAACTTATCAAACAAACAACTATTTGGCTATATTCAGTAAAACTTCAGCTAAATCATAATTGTAGAAATGCATTTTATATGCTGTTTTTTAAATATATGTCACCTGGTGCTTTTTACCCCACAGCCAAAGGGCGAACAGGGTTCCGAAGATACGGGGCAAAAAGTGCCAAAAACGGTAACTCAGTTTTTAAGAGAACGAAGTTTTGCTTGAGTAGATAATGTGCAAAAAATGCATTTAAAGAAAATTCAGTAATTTTAAAAATTAAAAAAATCAAAATTTTCAAAAAAAAAATTCAAAGTTTCAAAAAATTCAAATTTTCGAAAATTTTCATCATTTTCAAAAATTTTGAAAAATTTAAAAGAAATGATTTCTAACAAAAATTTGATAATATTTCGAAAATTAAAAAAATCGAATATTTTCAAAACTTTCCCAATTCTCAAGATATTTAAAAAAAAAACCTTTTTTTTAATTCCAAAAAATTTTAAACTACGAAAAAAAATTCAAGATTTTGAAAAAAATTCTAAATTATCAAAAAAATTCTAAATTATCAAAAAAATCTAATTTAAAAAAAAATGGACTCTTGTAAACGTACACATAAGTTGTTTATAAAATACGCTCATCACCCAATTTAAAAAGCACTTGTAAATCTGCAATGTGTATTTATAATAAATAATCTATTTAAAAATCTTCAAAACAATTATTGATTATTTTCATTCCTCGAATGTTTAATTACGGTACGGGAAGTTCCAGCAATTTGCCTTAAGGCACAATGCCATGCGCCCCACTAGTTTAATTTATCTTTTGTTAAAATGCTTTTTTCAATTTAATTTACTTTTTTTTATTACACCTTTGCCAGGATATATTTTCAGCTGGTCCTGTTTACCCCATCCACGTGTAAACTTAGGGGTTATATATCAAAAACTGTTTAATATAACTTAAAATTAACAAAACGTCTTATTAAACAATTAAATAACGTACACATAAAAATTATATTAAGATCTCGTAAACTAAACCACAGTGCTCACTACCAAAAAATTAACGACGACAGCAAATACTTTTGTTACGGACTTTTAAACTTTGCCGTTTATCTTCCGATAGCGCCATCGTAAGATTTTAGGTGATGGCTGGCTATACATCTTTATACTCTACCTTCAAATATTGTTGTTAACTTGTTTTTAACTTCACTTATTTTTTTACTAATCTATTTTTTAAACTGATTTTCAATTAGAAACATATTTACATCGAAATTTTTAATTGAAAATGGGTATTACTATTGCTTTCGAGCTGGTTATCGTGGGTATCGAACCTGCAACCCCGTGGTTGTAAGGCCAAAACCCTTACCATGGTAAGCGTTAATTAATTATGTGTGATTAAAATTTGATGCATGTATTTTTAAATTTTGTCATCAACTCGAAAACAATTTAACAATTGAATATTAAATTTATTAACTCTTTATGAATCACTGATAAGAATCTCAGAAACTATAATTTGCCTTAAGTGTTTACCTTTCGAGTGCGACATAATATTTGATTGTGATATCGATATGATGCAATTTCTGAAAATGTTGCTGAATACTCTAAGAAAAAAGTGAAAGATATAATTAGCATTTGACTGATACTTTATTCTTCATTACGTGTTGAATACAATTAATATAATAATAAGCAATGTTTTTTTTATAAATCTCTTTTTTTGTATAAAACTAATTGAGTACAGTTTGTATAAAATTTATTCATACCTATACTTAACTATACTATATATACCAAAATACAGTACATATTCAAATCTGCTACCAACCAACATGGCTAATATATAAATAATAAAGCCTATTTAATTAGTCTCTATGTGATTTTTAATTCCTGAGTAGATTTATCACGGAAGTCGGACAAAATGCCATGGTGTTTTATTTTTTGAATATATTTATTTATTTAATGATGTTATAATTAGTCTCGATCGTGTTTACTTATCTTAGGTTTGTTGACTACCAGTAACGTAGTCTTTTAATTATGTAGTAACTAGTAGGAATCAAGCGAGATCAATTTTAAATATCACTACATATCACCAAGAGGAAAGAGGTTCAGAAATCCTTAAAAATTGAACACCTGATTAATGAACACACATTAATGGAAACAAAAATTAATAATTAATTAAAATTTCATCAAACATTGGATAATTGCAATAAGTATGATCGAAAACAATTGTATTTGCAATAGTTTATTGATTTTAGAAGAAATAATTACAAATAACATTAAATAAGTCCCAAAAAAAAATGACAAAACCACCATCAAAATAAACTGTTAAAGGCGCGAAACACGTTTAAACTAATTAAAACTACCAAACTGAGACAATGACGCACAACATCTGACTGGATTGTCATTATACCTTTCTTCATACTATACAGCTATATAGCTGATTTTTAAATAAGGCCACTATGTCATTTCGTTCATATATGCAGTTTTGTCCGTATTTTTTTATATATTTTACTACTAAACTACAATACTAGCATTGTGAATTAAACGAATGGATTAGTAACTGTTTAATTCTATTTAATTTGAAAATAAATATTTTGAACATCAGAATATAACTTGTCATGAAATTATGGCGCTGGATTTTTTTTTTGCTGGCAATGATTTGGAAAACTATCTACACAACGACGAAATATTTTCATCTATTCCTTTGCTATACTTGTAGTTTTTAGTATCCTTTGTAATATATGCTAAAAAGACTATTATTAAAAGTTTTCTAACTTTCACGTGTTTCAAATTTCTTCCGAAAACTTTATCTTGAGAAAAGTTATATTAAAAAGTTAACCAAATAGTATTGCATCTATAGTAGGTATTGCATTCTGTTACAATCGAAAAAATTGTTACTTCATAAAAATTTGTTTTTGTTCATTTCTTTTTATTTTTACATTATTTAACTTCAGGTGGGGTAAGATATTGTAATGGGCGGAAAATCGGATTTGAAAATTTTTACATTTCTCGACGTTTTGAAGTTTTCTGAACATTTTGGCATACCTCAGAAAAAATGGATGTGTGTGTGTATGTATGTATGGATACAATTTTTCGTCCACGTTTTCGGGCGTACGGATCAACCGATTTGAATGATTCAAAAAACATTCGATTCCCATTGATAAGGAGATGTGCTGATTAGTTTTTGGCAAAGGCAGGTCCAGCAGTTACGGGGATAAAGAACAAAGAGTGCAGAAAATAGAAATCGAGTTTTTCAGAGAACGGAGCATCCGATTTGAATGACCTAAAAAACATTCAATTAATAATGATTGGGGGAAGTGGTTATTAGTTTTTCGCAAAGGCAGGCCCAGCCATTTCGAAGATACGGAGCTAAATGTACAAAAAATGGCAGTTTTTGAGAGAACTAAGCGTCCGATTTAATTGATTCAAAGAACTTTCTGCTTGTCTTAACAAAATAATTGACTTTGGAAAAAAAAATTGTTTCAACTTTTTCTTTTTTTTTTAAATTTTTTGTATATCAAAAATAATTCAGATTTTATTTTTATTTCTGACTATAGTTCTAATATACTTTACAAATAATTTCAACTTTGCAATTCGGTTTATATAATTCTTATAAATATTAGACAATGTTACAATATTTATAATAATCTATTTGAAAACATTCAGTATTCCTCGAACATTTTGTTAGGGTACGGGAAGTTCCAGCAGTTTGCCTTAAGGCACGATGCCACCCACCCCACTAGTTCTGATATTTTTTGTATACTATCATCATATGCACAGTAAGCCAATGGACACACTTTCTTCTGTTTTAATTATGTATTTTAATTACATAATAAATCTATTTTATTTTAGGTAGGTAGTAATATGAATTCACATAAAAAGAAATATTTCAAAAGAAATAAATTAATATGCTATTGCATGTAATATATTTCCTACTTCATTTGATCATAAAATCATATCACAACTTGATATTAAGCAGTAGTGATATCTATTTTCACTTTAAAATGTAGATCAGAAATATATTCCCAAGTAAAATAATCGTTCTCGCCATTACTGCAAAAGTTAAAATATGTTATCACAATTAGTAAATGACCACTGAACTGCCCTCTTTTTTCAATCACAACTATTATGTGTTCTATGAACTGATTTGAAAGCTTCTCATTTCTAGGTAAGAACGCTATTAAAAGCAATCCATAGAGTTTATTCAAGTATAAGTAATAGATTATAACTAATTACTATTATTACTTACTGAGATACAGTTCAGTACTTAAATACTAAACACCTTCCAATTGGGGTATTGCAGCTATGCCAAAGAAGGGCAATTATGGCTTGGGAACATATTGCTATCTATATATTCAAGTGTAAACTGATACCACTCCTACATGACGTTAGGCTGTCCGAGGCAAGTATCGAAATATGAACTTCTGTTTAAAAGTCCATAAACCTAACCGCTAAGACACGAGAAAGTCCAGGTTTTCCTCTGATTGATAAAAAATATAGCTTTTTGAAACGTCTTGTAATGGAGAGGAAGTATCATTAAAACAGTTCATAGCTCTGATTGCTTTTCAAAAAAAATAGTCAAGATATATTTATTTTTAATTTCCTGTATGATAAGTTATAGTAATGGGACAAAAATCGAAAATGAAAACTTTTCCATATCTTCACGCTTGAGAAATTTCTGAACATTTTGGCATACCTTAAAAAAATAGATGTGTGTATGGGTGCATGTAGTTTGTATTTATGTATGAATACAATTTTTTGTCGACGTTTTCGGAACTACCTGTCGACCAATTTGAATTATTAACTTCCCTTAAGGTTAGTTATAGTAATGGCAAAAAAAATCTAAAATTTTTATATATCTTTACGTTTCAAAGGTTTCTGAATATTTTGGCATACCTTAGAAAAAATGGATGTATTTGTGCGTGTGTGTGTGCGTGTATGTTTGTGTGCGGATACAAATTTTTGTCGACGATTTCGGGAGCACCGATCAACCGATTTTAATAATTCAAAAAACATTCGATTCGTATTAATGGAGATGTGCTGATTAGTTTTTGGCGAAGGCAGGTTTAGCCGCTCCAAAGATACGGGGCAAAAAGTGCCAAAAACGGTAACTCAGTTTTTAAGAGAATGGAGCGTCCGATTTTAATAATTCAAAAACATTTTACTTGTATTGATAAGATGAAGAACTGTTTAAATTTCTGGGTAGGCAGGCCCACCGGTTATGGACTCTCAATAAAAGTAAGTTAAAAAAATGTCATTTGGCGGTCAAAAATGTTTATAGGACATATATACATCAAATTATCAGATATTTTATAGAGATTTTAATAATGAGTACACATATTGTATACATTTTTTTTTGGGTTTCGTATCAAGACACTTAAGGCACGATGCCATGCACCCTACTAGTTTACAAACCATTCGATTCCTATTAATACGGAGATGTGCTGATTAGTTTTTGGCAAAAGTTGTTCCAACCGTTTCGGAAATACGAAGCACAAAATAGAAATCGAGTTTTTGGCAGCATGGAGCATCCGATTTGAATGATTTAAAAAACATTTCATTTGTATTCACGAAATGATGAAACTGATGAAATTTTTGGGAAGGCAGGTCTAGCGGTTTCGGAGATCCTATAAAAAAAGTTAAAAAAATGCCATTTGGCGGACAAAAATGATCATTAGACATATGTCATCATCAAATTATCAGATATTTTATAGATATTTTGATAATAAAAACGAACTTTGCTTACATTTCTATGGGTTTCGTACCAATGTTTATCCGTTAGACTGAGACGCGGCGCCCACGCACTTCTATATTTTGTTTCTACGCAGCTAACGCATCGTAATTGCTTAAAAAAAAGTTCAAAATTTCCAAAATATTTCAAAATATGGAAAAATCAAATTTTTCAGAAAAATCTTTTTTTTTTTCAAAAAATATTAAATTCTCAAAATTATTTTTTTGCAAAATTCTAAAAAAAATTGGGTGCGTGAAGTTTCAGCAATTTGTCTTAAGGCTAGATGCTATGCACCACTAGTTATTTGTATATTTAGAATGATGTGAAAGTCATAAATTTATAGTGTGAGGTTAATCAGAGGCCATTGAGTAAGCTCTTTGTTTTCAAATTAAATAAATTGTTAGCAAATGTTTACGAGTAGTGAAAAAGTGTTGACGCCGACGACGTAACAAGGCGGGCGATTTGCGTTTCTGTTGCCAACCAGATCGTTTGAGATCGGAGTTCAAATTTGAGGCACGCGACATTATTTATGAGAGGAAACACTTTCGACCATCTGGACAATAAATTTAGTCTTAATAACTGAAATGACCAATAGTGTCAGGGACGTACTTGTGCAATTGATTTTTTATTAAATAATATTTTTATAATACTTTTTATTATATTTTATACGATTTTTTGTATTTCTACTCTTCAGGGAGAATCTCAGGTTTACTCTTCAAGGATTTTAATAAACATTTCCATGATGATAGAGTTTATAGTCACTGAACACCTTGAAATATTATAGGCCTACGAGAAATTGTTTAATTAAACAAAGTAATTAAGTTGCAAGTTTTTTGTATCAAAATGTCTCTTTTTTATTAAATGATCAGGTTCAAATCCAGTCAGCGTATAATTTATTTTTTATTTTTTGAAACTTAATTTTATATATGAATAGTTAAATATTGCAAATTGCTGGAACTTTCCGTAACGAAACGAAACGAAATGTTAAATATGTTTTCAAATATATTATTACAAATACTGTAACATTGTCTAATATTTATCAAAAATATATAAACTAAATTTCAAAGTTGAAATTATTTGTTTAAAGTATATTAAAACAGAATTGAAATTAATATCTGAATTATTTTCGATACCTATACAAAAAAATTTTTTTTTTTAAAATGACAAAAAATGTTTGAACAAGCAGGAACTTTTTTGACTCATTGAAATTGTACGCTTAGTTTTCTCAGAAACTGCCATTTTTTGCACATTTAGCTTTGTATCTTCTAAATTGCTGGATTTGCCTTTGCCAAAAACTAATCACCTCTTCTACCAATCATTACAAATTGAATGTTTTTAGGTCATTCAAATCGGACACTCCGCTCTCTCAAAAACTCTATTTGTATTTTCTGCACTCTTTGCTTCGTATCTCCTTAACGGCTGGACCTGCCTTTGCCAAAAACTAATCAGCACATCTCCTATCAATAGAAATGGAACCATTTAAATCGGTTGATCTGTGCGCCCGAAAACGTGGACGAAAAAATGCGGACATACAAAACACATAACAATTTTTCTGAGGTATGCCAAAATGTTCAGAAACCTTCATAACGTGAAGATATGCAAAAATTTTCATTTTCGATTTTCGGCCATTACTATAACTGCCTTACGGGAAGTTAACAAATTATTTAAAAAAAAACAAAATTTTCACGATTTTTTTTCCTAACAAAAATACACGTGATGTTTGGTGGGGGAGAGGGTAATTTTGAATATCACAATGTCTCACCAAGAGGAGGGAGGGCTTTGCAGCAAATCTAACGTTTGTTGCAACCTACTATAATAAAATTCTACTTCAACTACATTTATATTCGGCAGAAACCTGAAATAATAAACATTATTATTGGTTATTGATTGTTCCATACCGTTCGGTTTTAAGATTATTCAATTATTATTTTTCTGTCTTTTCAACTCATTTACAAATTAGTACTTAATTGAAAACTGATATCACTCCTGCTTGATATCAGGACATTTTTTTCAACGGGAATGCGTATTTTGTCTTGTTTTTATATATAGTATCTATTCGTACTTCAGTTTCAAATTATAGCTCGTTGTTTAATTTAATGTATATAGTTTTGCTGTTTAATTTCATTTATATAACTTGTATATAAATCAGTAAATTTTAACAAGCTGATTATATTAATTTTTCAACTGAATGTTTAAATTTGTAGATTAATGCAGCAATAAAAACTGTACACCTTATTTTTTTTAATTTTAAGTAAATCGTAAAAATTTATACATCAAAATATGTTGATAAATTAAAATTCGATGTACTTACAAAGTTTTGTTGTAATTTACAAATCGATTTACGTAAATAATTCTCTATATTTAAATATTATATTTCGCATTTATTTATTTATCTAAATAAATAAATGTTAGTTTGTCAAATATTCATTTGGAATTATTTTTAGTACAAAGCTAACTTCATAAAATTGACTTCTGACATTTGCTTTGTAAATTATTCATGAACGAATACTTGAATTAGTTGAATATATTGAATTTTTCAGTTTAGGTCTATTTATATCAATTTAACTAAATAGAATCACATTTGATTTTCTTTATTTGTCATAGTGAATGTATTTACTAATATAAAGTATTGGGTAAATACGTCATAGCTGGGGTAGGCCAAGTATCTGATAATTCGGATTTTCCTGCCATTTACTAATACGGTAAAACTACGCAAAAGTTAAGGTATTTCTTATAAACTTGGATTAAATATCAAGACGTGTATAATCAATATTAATATCATATCCCGACGAAGCGTCTTGGTAATACCATTATATTTTGATCGGGTTTTATTCATTTTTGATCTGGTTTTTTGCATTCTTGCATTTCTTAAATATAATAATAATTTAATTGTTAAATTTATGAAGACTAATTATTAATATGTTTAAAAATATTTTGTTCATTTTTCTACAGCGATTTTCAATCTGACTTCAAAAATTTAGCAGTGTAAAATATTACCATGTAGAACCATAAATCGATTGGCGCATATTTAAAAAATACACACAGTTCATCGGGCTTTGAAAATTAAATTATTTTTTGCGAAATGTGAAATTAAAGTAAACACGAAATTAAGTGATTTATTATATGTAAATTTATTTATGGAAAACTTTAAATTAGAAAGTTATTATTTTCAACTTAAAAAACTTAAATTCTTACGATGAAGCTAAAAATAAACGAAATTAATAGTAAGCGCTTGAATACACAACAAGATTGTTTTATAAACAGTTATTGAACCGATGCATAATATAAGGTAAAGAGGGGCTTAAAGATCTGCAGCTAAAAAGGTCCATCATCATTATCTCAAAAGCAAGCATAGTATAGAATTTTTAAATTATACTATTAGTAGAAAAACCAAGATGAGCAAACAGCCATCACCTTAATTCTTACGACGTCGCTTTCAAGAGATAAACAGAAGTTTTTTTTCGTTGGTAGTTTTTTTTTTTTGGTTTTGAGCTCTTGCATTTAGTTTATGATACCTGAATATAAGTTTAAGGTATACGTTATTTAAATGTTTCGTATTGTTATTTTTAAATTAGATTCAACTTTTTTTATATAACTTCTATCAAAACTTACAAGTGTATGGGCTAAAAGGACCAACTAAACTTTTACATTTGCAAAGAAGTGTACAATAAGAAATGGTAAATAAACATATAATTAAGTTAAAAAAGACATTTTTACAAAAGTTAAATTAATAGTTATTCGACTTTTGCTGATCGAAATGTATTTATTATTTTGTAAAATCCCTTTAAAATAAAAAAATGCTATTGGATTTGTTTGCCCCTGGCTATTCTTTCTTACCCAGCCCATGGGTCAAAAAGGAAAAGATGCCGAATTTTAGAAAAATGGTAAAAAACATATTTCTATAATTAGGAGTTAACTCGGAATTTTTATTCTACATACTTCGATGGTTGTTTGTTTGATGCATGTTATGTTTTGTCATGTAGTTTTATTTAGTTTGCACAGTAATGAAAGTCAAATTGAACCTTTGTTCCCCGCCTTATCGTACTATCTCATTTGTTATATTTACAATTATTTGTTAACAATAATTTTGGATTTTAATAATGTTTTATTATAGCGCAACCATATCATAAACGCTATACATTTTCTTTGTAAAACTTATAAAATTAGATAATTAACACATATCCATTAAAATTATCTTAAGCTGACGCATTAGTATGATATCTTATAAATAGTTTAATATAAATTTTTATGACATATTCCGTTACGTTATTACGATAACTTATCGCATTTAACGCTCAAGAGCTTTAAAAAAGCGTTGAATAATTGGTTGCTTACTTGAAATCATACTAAATATAGCACAATAGTAACCTTTGTATTTATTATTAGTACTTTATTTTACGAATACGAGTGACATATCAGACAGTTGACTTTTGTGTCATGCAAGTGCATCAGAATTTTTTTTAAATATCTTTTAATTCTGTTAATTTGTTTTCAAATGAAAGAGTTTAGTGAACTAACTGAAAATTTGATTATATATGTTAATTGGAATAGTCATATTAATCATCTCATATTAATTATATGAGGTAGAGCGGGGCACAAAGGTGGCACATTTTATAAAACGAATTAGGAAGGTAAAAAGTCTTACATTTGTTTTCAAATGAAAAAGTTTAGTGAACTAACTGAAAATTTGATTATATATGTTAATTGGAATAGTGCGAAAAATAAATTTTCGTTGTTACATTATCATTATATGAGGTAGAGCGGGGCACAAAGGTGGCACATCTTATAAAACGAATTAGGCAGGTAAAAAAGTCTATCGCCGATATCTAAAAAACAAGTGAAGTCAGGAATTTTTTAACAACAATATTTGAAAGTAGCGAAAGAAGTATAATCAGACATCACCTTAATTTTCGCAACATCTCTATCGGGAGATAAACGGCAATGTTCAAGAAGCCATAACAAAAGTATTTTGCTACTTGTTTTTATAGTTTTTTTGTTATGAGCACTGCTGGTTAGTTTACTATGTATTACTAATATCTAACTATTTACTATTATACTATCATAAATTAGACTCAACAGTTTTTTTATATAGCCTTTAGGCTTACATATGAGTGAGTTAAAAAGGACCAACTGAACTTTTACCTGGCAAAGTTGTAAACAATAATATTCAGTAAATAAAACAGTAAAATTAGGTAACCAAAGCAAATTTACAAGAGTCAAGTCAAATGAATATCTAACTATGGTGATAATTATTTATGACAAAATATTAGATCAAGGTTATATACATTGTTATTTCTGTGAAAAATAAGCCCATGAAATGTTGTTGAAAAATATAGATATTATTTGGTAAAATCCAATTAAAATTGAAAATAAGACTTAAAAACTTTTCTCTTTTTCCAGTCTATGGGGTAAAAAGGACCAGGTGACAAATTTTTGAAAAACAGCAAGAAAACATATTTCCACAATGATGCATTAGCTGGGATTACTGAACATAGTCAGAAAATTGTTTGTTTGATATGTGTAATTTATCGTGATATAATTGGTTTGGTTTTCATAATATAATTGCTTAGTCAATTTGGACTTTTGTGCCTTGCCCTGTCTTATATATATATATATATATATATATATATATATATATATATACCCCGCATCGCAAAATACTTACGAATTTTATAAAAAAATAATTACTTTTGCACCTTGAGGATATCGTGTTGTTGATTTACCATGCTTGAGATGGACATTTACTATCTAGTCATAAAATTAAACATAAAGTATGGCATTGAGGTAATTATTTATATATGAGCTATTTATTATTTATAATTAAATAATAATTAATATTGATTATACAATATATAAAGAAAAACATATTTTTAAAATAATTACACTGTAATCATTTATTCTATTCTTATGATTTTAAAATAGATAATTTGCAATTAATGCAAAGATTGATCGTGCGTGAATTAGAAACGGATTTCTAAAGTGCATTATCTTAATTTAAATATTTAAATGTATCACTGTTTGTTCAAAAGTTATATATTTCATAGCACATGTAATTAAGTAAGATGACCATACGTCCCCGGATTGGCCGGGACAGTCCCGATTTTCCGCCATGCGTCCCGGTTTTTTCTAAAAGCAATATTTGTTCCGGTTTTATTTGTTTTGTCCCGGATTTTTAAAAATAGTTTGATTGCCGATATTTTTTTAAATATATTTCAACTAGAAAATTTGAACCGAAAAAATGTGCATATAAGTTTTTAGCTCACCAACACCCCTCCCCTACCCTCCGCTCTCACACACATTCTAGTTCGTCCCGGATTTCATGCAAAAAAAATATGGTCACCTTAAATTAGGTCGTTAGTGGTGCTTGTGTATTTTGCATAAATGCTTTTGTTAGCAAAATATTTTATCGAACCTTATTTGTTTCTGTTATTAAGCCTATAAGTTATTCTCTTCTTGAGCCTATAGGCTTTTAGTCTTTTTTGGCTAATCTGTCGTTCTATTGATTAACAATTTCTTAAATAAAACAAAGATATTATTAAGGTGACCATACGTCTCGGATTTCCATCTTGTGTCTCGGGTTTTTCTAAAAGAAATATTTGTTCCGGATTTAGATCATTTATTCCGGATTTTCCCGGGTTTTCAAAAAGTATAGGTTTTAATTAAATTTTAACAATTACTGGATAATAAAATTACAACTATCTATCCGATATCTGAAAGTTTTATATAGGATTATACTTCTATGAAATAATGCGTAATGAATGGGGAAATTGCCGAATGCAAAATTCCAAAAGCGGAAAATAGATGAAAATAAAAGTAAACATGCTTTTTATTTAGTTATTGCAAACTATATTATTGATCTACTCGTGCATTATAACAAATGTTTTAATTTTGTTTCAACTGACTTTAGTAAACATTCTCTGTATTAAAACAAATTATTAATTTTGCTTCAATTGATTTATAAAAAATGCTTTATCAATAGAGCATGGGATTAATTTACTGTGTACAAAACTATGATGATTATAACTTATTATTTGTTGCAACAAATATAAACATTGCAATAATTACGTTTTGCAATTCACCTAAAGCGAAGCGCAATCGTTTTATAATAAGAGAGCCACGAATACATGAAGAACATTTATAAATAATTTTGGTATTTTATTCTTTTTTTTCGTTTGACAATATATCTTTGACGTATAATCAATGAATGATTAAATTAATGTAGGGTACCTATCGAGACAAAGGTGTTGATTTTAACTTTCAGTAATTATACTGTCTAAACTAAATGAATAATTAGTTAAACAATGCGAAATAAAAATTTTATGGGCACATTTTTTACAAACATTACACCATATATTACCTTGATCTGGTATTTTGTCAGAAATAATTATTTAATTATTTTTTTAATTTAACTCAATTATTTATTTATTATTCATATTCACCTTTGCCAGAGTAAAGGTTCATTTTTCTCACCATATATTCATCTATATATACGTTTTTATTAAGATTATATAGAGAAAAAACGGTTGAATTTAACGTTTACTTGAGATCTCGTAAAATGAACAATAGTGCTCACAAGCAAAATGACTAACAACAAAAGAAAATACTTTTGTTATGGATTTTCAAACATTCCCGTTTATCAGGTGATGGCTGGTCATACATCTTTTGTTCTCTACTTTAAAATATTGTCGTTAAAAAATTCTTAACTTGTATTTGAAATATTAGTGGTGGATATTTTTATCCGCGGACCTTTAAGCCGCATTTTACCCTTATGGATTCTCAGAAGAGTCTACTTTTAAATTTTGTTCTTTTTAAAACACCAATAATATATAAGACAGATTTAGGAGATTACTGCGTATATTTGCTGGTTATATATTTGTTTTGTGCACAAATAATGATGTCAAAATATTTCAACAAATTTAAATATCAATGATTTGTTGTTTATTAATTGATTAATAATAGTACCAAGCATGTTCTTACATTGAATAATTTCTAAAATAAGTTTATCTGATAGGAGATTTAATTAAATTTCTATTTCTACTTCGCAAGGCTAAAATTCAAATTGATTTCACACTGTAAGTTTTTGTTGGTTTCCTTTGAAATATGGAAAGTAGTAAACAATATGATTTAATATTTGTTTAGAAGATTGTTCGATGTTGATGAAAAAGATGTGCAAACATTTAAAAGTTTGCCAAATCACTATCGGGCATATTTTTTCGGAAGCTAACAAAAGGCATTGGTTGATAGAAACCGAAAAATACCAACTCGAAAGATTGCTGAGAGATTAAATTTACCAAATTCAGCGGTTTATGCTGACTTAAATAAGCAGTTTTAAAAAACATAGCAAATTGCTTACCGAACAAATTTTTAACTTCCCGGAGGGTAAGTTATAGTAATCGCAAAAAAATCGAAAATGAAAATTTTTATATATCTTTACGTTTCAAAGGCTTCTGAACATTTTGGCATACCTTAGAAAAAATCGATGAATGTGAGTGTGTGTGTGTGGCGGACAAAAATGATCATTAGACATATGCACATCAAATTATGACATATTTTATAGATAAAATAATAATAAATTTTGTTCACTTTTAAAAGGGGTCATACCAATGTTATCCGTTATACTGCGCCGCGGCGCCTACGCGCTTCGATATTTTGTTTCTATCACGATTGCTTTGAAGAAGAGTTCAAAACTTCCAAAATATTTCAAAGTATAAAAAAAATCAAATTTTTGAAAAAAGTCATTTTTTTTCAAAAATTTTAAAAATTTCATATATCGATTTTTTTCAGAATTTTAAAAGAAATGTCAATCTTTTTTAAAAATTTTAATTTTTGGTTCGATGCCATGCACCACTAGTTTATCACTCGTTTAACTTCTTTGGATTATTTTTGTAAAAAATTGTGCTTTACTCAACTGAGATTTCAAATGTTAAATTTTGTCCAGAGCCCTGACAATTGATAGTATTTAATTCATTACGATTACACGACAATCATGCACGACGCTTGTTCAACACGCTGCTGATTATTGTGGGAAATATTGCCGTTAATTCTAAAGTTCATTGCTGTAATGTTCTGTAATATAAATAAAAAGGAATACAATAAGTTATTTATATCATATTGACAACATATTATTAATAAAATTTATGTGCATGAATAATTTAATGTGGTAGATATTTAAATATAAATGCACTTCGGCTTCATTTAGAATGAATATTATTTAAAATATACTTTTCTCGTATGGTACCTTTATCGTGCGCTAGTAAGATTTCTTGGTTGCCATTTAGAGTAGGGGGGGGGCATAAAGGTCCAATTTGACTTTAAGTAACCAAATGAACTACATCACAACACGTAATACGTATCAAACAAATTGAACTGAACTGAATGAAAATTTGATTCAGTAAAATACCCAGTTCATACCTAATTATAGAAATGTGTTTTAACACTATTTTGCTAAAATTTGTCATCTTATTACTCCTTATTACCTCATAGGCGGGGTAAAATGGAACAGAGAGGGAGCAAACGGATCCAACGTTTTATTTTTAATTTTAAAGGAATTTTACGAAACATTTTTTTTGTTTCAAATTTATTTTTTTCAATTTTTTTTTCAAAAAAATTTTTTTTTGTATATTGAAAATAATTCAGATTTTAAATTTAATTCTGACTGAAGTTCTAATATACTTTAAACAAATAATTTCAACTTTGCAATTCAGTTTATATAATTCTCATAAATATTAGACAATGTTAGAATATTTATATTAATCTATTTTTAATATTTCTCGAACATTTCGTTACGATACGGTAAGTTCCAGTAATTTGCCTTAAGGTACGATGCCATACACCACTAGTTATTGTTTACATCTTTGTAAAGGTTCAGTTAGTCCTATTTACCACACCCACATATAGGATTTTATAAAGGTTATATAAAAAAAACTGTTGAATCTAACTTAAAGATAACAACACATCTTATAAAACAGTTAAAAAACCTAGACTTAAAAAATATATTAAGATCTCGTAAACTGAACAACAGTGTTTACAGCAAAAAAAATGAAAGAAATAGCTTTTGATATGAATTTTTAAACATTGCCGTTTATCTCCTTATAGCGACGTCGTAAGAATCAAGGTGATGGTTGTTTATACATCTGTGCTCTACTTTCAAATAATTGTTGTTAAAAAGTCCTAAATTTACTTGTTTTTGAGATATTGGTAGTAGACCTTTTTACCGACGGACCTTTATGCCCTACTCTAAGTAACCTAATCATAAAAAAAATTTTGTTATAATATATTGCGGTGTAACTTCATGGTAAAAATATATTTTACAAGGTCATTTTGGCTTACTTTAGAAAAAATGCAGGTGTGTTTGTGTGTATGTATGTGCGGATACAAGTTTTCGTCGACGTTTTCGAGAACACGGATCAACCAATTTGAATAATTGAAATTCGATTCGTATTGATAAGGACACATGCTGATTAGTTTTTGGCAAAGACAGGTTCAGCCGTTCCGAAGATATGGGACAAAAAGTGCCACAAATAGTAATTCAATTTTTGAGAGAACAGATAGCGTCTGAATTGAATGATTTTTTATTTTTACTGACGAAATGAAAAACTGATAAAATTTTTTGAAAGGCAGGTCTAGCGGTTTCAGAGATCCAATAAAAATGTAAGAAAAATGCCATACGGTCGACAAAAAAAAAATTATTAGACATATGCAAATCAAATTATCACATATTTTGTAGATATGTTAATAATAGGAAAAAATTTCGTTTGCATTTCAACGGGTTCCGTGCCAATATTTATCCTTTATACTGCGACGCAGCGCCCACGCGCTTCGATATTTTGTTTTTACGAAGCTAACGTATCGCCATTACTTTAAAAAAAAGATCAAAATTTTCAAAATATTTCAAAGAATAAAAAAATTAAAATTTATGAAAAAGATATTTTTTTCAAAAAATTTAAAAATCTCAAAGATCAATGGTTTTCTTTAATTTTTCTTAAAAAATTTAATTTTGGTACGGGAAGTTCCAGCAATTTGCGCGATGCCATGCGCCACTACTTTTGGGTTGCTATTTTTAACTATTTAAATCTCTATGATACTATACTTATTAATGCATATTTTCGAGACATAAGATTCCATTAATTCTTTAGTTTGAAAAGTTAAGAGAATGTGAACGATTGGAAATAAACAAATTGGCTAACAGATGCTTTATCACTTCCCAAAATTATAACTGCATGCATCTATGTATGGACAAAAATAAGTGTGTGTGGGTGTATATTCTGGCATCCGTGTTAATATGGTTATGTAGTTCCTTAGCATATATAAGAGTATTCGAATATTTTGTAGCCGGTCTTTTTTCGTTGCACTGCGTCTGGAAAGATTTTTAAGAAACGCACGCGACATGGTGGGGACCGACGCAAAGTATAGTTCGTAATATATATACACCAGTAGCTGGAAAGTATCAGTGAATTCGTGGTCAGCAAACAGTCGACTCGACTAGTTACGTGTGTTAAAAAGCAGTATTCAAATCAAGACATGTGTATCAGGACCGAAGTGGATCAGTTACTCGGTATCTCACAGATGCTGGACAAAATCGACAGGAACGATTATCCTAACAAGCCTAAAAACCTGAACAGGCTACTAGGTAAAGCCATGTCTGACACTGCCTTAGTTCGGCCTAGCACGATTCACCAGGATGCCTTGGCCGTTAGTACTGCCTATACGAGGAGAATGTGCGAAAAAGTCGGTGAATTGTTAGAAAGATTTCAACGATCGAAAGCTTGGATGTGAGTTGTTTTTAAATTTCATTCAAATTTTATTGTGTGCAAAGTGCAGAGTGACAATCGAATTTACAAATGTCATTCGGAGTAGAATTACAGATTTATACATGCGCGGTGCTTATAGTGAATCGATGTGTGATACGTTTGCATGAAATAATATACCGGTCGGATGCCTAGATACGAACGTGACAGTTCAGAATATGATATATATATATATATATATATATATTGCAAATACAATTACATGCGTTCGTTTACTAAATTTGTGACATGCGTTGGTTGAGCTTGTTATTTAATCAAATCCACTGAACATCAAATTAAAAGTGCCCAATGTACACGTACGTATATATATATATATATATATATATATATATATATATATATATATATATGTGCAAGTAATTTTTTTTTAAATTGCTAAAATTGAACTGAACTATAATTAACTCCAATCTGGTCATTAAAACACTGGTAAAATATAATTGCATACATGCAACATGTAATCATAATCACATATTACTAGAACGTACCGTGTATATATATAATCAATTAATTATTATTAAACACCAATAAATATTTGTTACTGCACAACAAATTTTAATAGAATAGTTTACACTTTAAGCTATAGAAATTTATTGATTAATTCAATAACTTTGCTTGCCTTTGTGTAGATTTATGTATAGCGAATACTTCACATATACATAACTATTCATATGTATAGAATTTAAATTTTCCATGGAACTTAATGCTTACATTAATATATTAATCCGGTTTGATTTTTAATAGTATTTAATGCAGTTTATAATTCATTCATATTTAATAGTATTTAATTAAATAAACTTCTTGGATTCTCAATAAGACCGTAATAAGAAGTAATTCAAAGCAATTGGTCGATTTACATATAAATACTGATTTACATATTTGTGTGAAGTATTTGATCATTTGCAACAGCAACAAAAATGTTTGTTTGCAATATATGATATTTTTTGCATATCTTATCTCTATATAATTTTTTTTTACAATTTATTTTTGTTAATCAAGACTTTAATGTCTTATTTACAAAATTGATATGAGCAGAAAAGATAAAAAAATACCAAAAATGCAATAAATTGAATATAAAATGAAAAAAGTTAAAATTAAAATAAAATAAAAACAGTAATACAAAAATAATAACATAAATGAACTATGACGTGATGATTTATGCCGCGTACTAATGTTAAAAGTAAAACAAAAATATATGTAATATCAGAGTGATTTTTAGCAAAAAGATTATATAACATTTTATTATTATTTTGTATTCACTCAAAAGAAAATATTTTTAAACATGTTATCTAATAATAATTAACACATAATAATTTTCGCGAAATTGTTTTCTAAATTTATAACAACATGCAATTACAAAACTTTTGACATATGTATTTTAACGTCACAATCACATGATATTGTTTCGTATGACGTACCATACTGCTCTAACACCACATATATCATAACTCTATGACGAAATCAAGACTTATTTTAAAATTTTGCACTTCTTATCAGAAGTTTATTATCGACTTACAAGGAGATGTTGATTGATTTTCCAATGAATCTGCAACATACTTGTACTTTATATTCAATTTACTATCATCTTGATTATAGTTGCTAAAAATTAACTTTAGAAATATTTGATGGAGAAAAAGTACTCTTGAGATTTCTCTTATTATTTGCTTATTAACTTCCCGTAGGGTAAGTTATAAAAATCACACAAAATTGAAAATGAAAATTTTTATGTATCTTGACGTTTCAAAGGCTTCTGAACATTTTGGCATACCTTAAAAAAAATGGATGTACGTGTGTGTGTGCGGATACCAATTTTCGTCGACGATTTCGGGAACACCGATCAACCGATTTGAATAATTCAAAAAACATTCGATTCGTATTGATAAGGAGACATGTCGATTAGTTTTTAGCGAAGGCTAAAAGGCAGGTTCCGAAGATAGGGGGCAAAAAATGCCAAAACGGTAACTCAGTTTTTAAGAGAACGGAGCGATTAATAATTCAAAAAACATTTTACTTGTATTGACAAGATGAAGAACTGATTGAATTTTTGGGTAGGCAGATCCCAAAGCGGTTATGGGCTTAAATAATAATAAGTTAAAAAAATGTCATTTGAATTTGAATTATGAACATCAAATTATCAGATATTTTATAGAGATTTTAATAATGTGTACACATTTTGTGAAAAATTTTTTGGGTTCCGTACCAAGATTTTTAATTACGATACGGGAAGTGCACGATGCCATGCACCCCACTAGATTTTAGTTATAGATATGACATTAAATACATGTTAATAAATTGCAAAAACTAAATGTAAGAACTGCGTCCAGTAATCTTGTTACTTCACCAGCTCTTTTTTATTTATTTCATTTTATGCTGCTACTTAATTTACATTTCATGTCTTTATAAATTAATCTTATTATTATAAATAAAGTTATACAGTAAAAGTTTCTTATTCGCGCTTCCTTCATAATTCGTTTTCACTATTCACGATCAAAAAAATTGCGATCCAATTCCTATATTCGCGGCTAAAAATATCGTTATTCGCGGTTTCCAATATGTATTAAACTCAAAATCCTTTGTAAATGCCGTCATTTTAAACTTATAAAAAAAACTTTGACATAACCCGCGTTCATTGCCTTGGCCTTCTTCGCCGCTATCGGTATTTTTGAGAATGTAAACTAATTGAATGAAAACAACCTTATTTATTTTTATTATGAATAAAATAGATTTTTGGTAAAATTTGACTCAATTTGAAATGAAATCCACATTCCCACTCCATTGCAGAAGAGCAATGCACTTCAATTGCTTCTACAAACATTGAAACGTGACATTTAATCTTAAAAATCTTAGTGAAGAATTAAAAATGAACTGTGCGGTTTCTATTGACTTTAAATGTATGGATTTAAAAAAAATCAGGTAAAAAATAAATACACGTGATATTTTACTATACCCCGCCGTCCCCCACGTGATATTTCGTGATTTTTTTGTGAAATCCACCCCCCCCCTCTCCCTAAAAACGTCACGTAATTAATGGACGCCCCCTTACTGATGTGACTGCTGTGTATCAGTTTGAATTAAGGAAGCAAAACAATATTACAAAGTTTTGCAAATCATTGCCTTAGCCCCAACAAAAAATAATCAAAATGTGCAAACCTTATAATTAAAAATGATTTTTGTTTTATATATTGCTGAGAACTATTATGTGATATGCAATATCTTAGGAATAATTCTCTTATAGCTTCTGCATTCCCAGAAGATATGGTCCAACGTTTCTGGTTTTTCTCCACATTGGCAGGTGTAATTTTGTAGTATTTCTATCCTTCAAAAATGTATTTGGAACAACGTCTGTCTAATTTTCATTCTTGATTTATTTGATACAGAGTTTCTATTCTCTATAGTAATTTTGGACCAGGTTGTTCTTGTAACTTTTGAGCTTCTTACAGTGATTATAAAATATAGATAGGAATTTGACTTATTAGAAGGTTTCTGTACCTTAGGATTTTTTTTCAATTCTTCTATATTGCATTTGTACTATCAATTTTGTTGCTAGGCTATTAGGATGTTCAGTTGGCCTGTTTTCATACTTTTACTATATCTCAATTCTGATGTTTTTTTTTGAACAACTACAAAGTCGCTTTTCAGAAGGCAACCCAACGGTTAGCTTATTTGTGTTCAATGAGTTTAAATATTAATTTTTTTTTAATATATATTGTAATCTATAATTATATATTTTTAATTCGATGCAGCCTGTCGAATGCCGGTTTCACTTGGAAAGATATAGTCATCTATATTTCCAAGTGAAAACCAATGTCACTACAATGGAAAATTTAAAATTGAATTATACGACCATCTTACATCTTTCATCATGCAATTGATTTGATAGTTTGTTCTAATCATAATAAACAACTATAAAATTGTAAACTTCAGATCACGAACGCACGAAGATTACGCAAATGCCATTCAGTTGCTAAGTGAAATGACATGTTTATATCGGAACGTGCACTTTGTTAAATTGGATTAAATTTGTAATACTATTCGTTATGTATAGCAGTTATTCGTAATAATGAACACAGTTTAATATACATATGTCGGTTTATAATTCAGTGGAAAATCCATAATTATCAACCGTTAATTAAATTACAGCAGAAGCGAAATCTAATTTTTTATTTTATTACTAAAATTAAAGACAATTTGCATATTGAAATAAGAGCCTAATATTTTTTCGGATCTACATAAAATCAATTGTTCATAATATAAAAAAACTACGAAATAATTTTAGTGATGCAACTCTTTTATTTACAGTGATGGGGAAAAAATAAGATAAATGTTTTTTTTCTACTGATTACTAGATTCATTTTTTTATTTATTTTATAAATAGAATTTAAAGCAATATATTTTTATAAATGTCATGATAAGATTAAAATAAGGTTAATATTATTTAAAAAATAAAATTTATAGAAATCACTCCAATATGTGATTTTCTAAATGAAGCTAAGACAGTTCCAAAAGTCTTTTTGAGTCTTCCTGTATCTGGTACATTAAGAACTGGTCTTAGTAACTCATTTGAATAATATTCAATTACTACTCTTCAATACGAATCGAATGTTATTTGAATCATTCTAATCGGATGCTCGGTACTCTCAAACACCGAGTTTTCAATTTCTGCAATTTTTGCTTTGTATCTTCGTAACGGCTTGACCTGCCTTTGCTAAAAACTAATCAGCACATCTCGCTGTCAATAGGAATCGAATTGTTCTTGAATCATTTTTTTTTATATTTATTTATTAACTTCCCGTAGGGTAAGTTATAGTAATCGCAAAAAAATCGAAAATGAAAATTTTTATATATCTTTACGTTTCAGAGGTTTCTGAACATTTTGGCATACCTTAGAAAAAATGGATGTATGTGTGTGTGTGTGTGTGTGTGTGTGTGTGTATGTGTGTGTATGTATGTGCGGATACAAATTTTCGTCGACGATTTCGGGAACACGGATCAACCGATTTGAATAATTCAAAAAACATTCGATTTGTACTGATAAGGAGGCGTGCTGATTAGTTTTTGGCGAAGTTAGGTCTAGCCGTTCCGAAGATACGGGGCAAAAAGTGCCGAAAACGGTAACTCAGTTTTTAAGAGAACGGAGCGTCCGATTTGAATATTTCAAAAAACATTTTACTTGTATTGGCAAGATGAAGAGTTGATCAAATTTTCATGAAGGCAGGTCTAGCGGTTTCTGAGATCTAATAAAAAAAGTAAAAAAAAAAGCCATTCGGCGGTTAAAAATGATGATTAGACATATGCACATCAAATTATCAGATATTGTATAGAAATTTTAACAATAAGTATAATTTTTTTTACATTTCTATGGGTTCCGTAACAATGTTTATGCGTTAGACGGCGGCGCGGCATTTGCGCTGTGACAATTCGTCTCTATGCAGTTCAAGCAGTACGATTGCTTTGAAAAAAAGTTCAGAATTTCCAAAATATGTCAAAATGAAGAAAACATTTTTCTTTTCAAAAAAATAGTTTGTTTTCAAAAAAAAATTTTTCTTTCAAAAAAAAATTTTTTTTTTTCAAGTAAAAATTTTTTTTCAAAAAAAAGTAATTTTTTGTCATATTCCTAGTTTCTCAAAAATCTAATTATTTCGAAGTAAATTTTTTTCAAAAATGTTAATCGTTTTTAAAAAAATAATAATTTTTGGTACAGGAAGTTCCAGCAATTTGCCTTAAGGCACGATGCCCTAATTGCCTTAAGACAGAATTCCACTTACAGCTAGTTTATACAACACAATTGTACAATTATAGATATTATATGGTACATAACTTAAATTAATAGATAATAATACATACAATATAAAAATGAAATATAATTTAAAAAAACAAATGTTCACTTGAAATCTTATTCTAATTTTCACAGAATAATTTACTGAAAGTTATAACTCAAATACTCATCAATAGAGTAAAACACTTGCTCTGGGTTCAAATCGGTTGATCCGTGTTTCCGAAAACGTGGACGAAAAGTTGTATCCACACACATACACACATCCATTTTTTCCGAGGTATGCCAAAATGTTCAGAAAACACTGAAACGTAAAGATATGCAAAAAATTTCAGTTTCGATTTTTGGACGATTACTATAACTTACCCTACGGGAAGTTAAAACATCTATTGATAAAAGAATACCTGAAAAATTAAATTATTCTATTTATTTTGTCAATAAGAACTGATTCACTCGTATGACATAATTTGCGAAAAAAATAAAATTTAACGAAAAAGAAGAATATGAAGTTAAAAATATTAAATTAGGTAAAAATAAAATGGTGATAATATATATAGAACGATGTCATGGTGAAGAGCGACGCCAACTGAAACGGGCACTCGTTCCATCAGTGAAGCGGTAGGTCACAGGGTCATTTCTTTTTATGTCCTCTTGATGGACTGCGCAGCATTCGAATAGTTGGATTCGTATAAGATTGCAGTTTGTTATTGTACCAAGAGCTTCTTGACTTGATGAATTAATTCGTTTTGCAGCTAGGTTTTTCACATCCCTGCGTAGACAAAAGTTTTAAACAGTGCATTTGTCAGAAGTCGTAATTTTTTTAAAGTTTCTCCTGCAAATAGCCAGTATATTACGTTTTATTATATTATATTTACAGTATTATAGTAATTATTATGGATAACGCCAAATGCTGAAAATGCCTAATATTAAAAAAATATTTGTGTTATCTTCTCGAAGGAGAACTTCAGTTTTCGGTAGAAAATCCGAATCGCTGACATTGTTTTCTCGACGTTTCACGTTATCCTAAATCGTTTGACACCAAAATTAATAAATAGTATGTGTACTCGTACATCGCAGTTCATATTGATTGTCGATTATTTATACATATCGGGAAGTTTATGCTACTTGCGTTAAAGCAAAATGCCATTTACAACTAATTTATTAATAATTTATTTTAAAAACAATTTATAGGACATATTTGATATAAAATGACTAAACCGAAATAGAACATAACTTGATGAGCTCTAAAAATTAAACTAGTGGGGTGTGTGGCATCGTGCCTTAAGGCAAATTGCTGGAACTTCCCGTATCATAACGAAATGTTCGAGGAATACTGAATAGATTATTATAAATATTGTAACATTGTCTAATATTTATAAGAATTATATGAATTGAATTGCAAAGTTGAAATTATTTGTTTAAAGTATATTAGAACTATAGTCAGAATTAAAAATAAAATCAGAATTATTTTCGATATACAAAAAATTAAAAAAAAAATAATAAAAAAAAGTTTAAACAAAAAAAAAATTTTTCCAAAATCAATTATTTTGTTAAGACAAGCAGAAAGTTCTTCGAATCAATTAAATCGGACGCTTAGTTTTCTCAAAAACTGCCATTTTTTGTACATTTAGCTCCGTATCTTCGAAATGGCTGGGCCTGCCTTTGCGAAAAACTAATAACCACTTCTCCCAATCATTACTAATTGAATGATTTTTAGATCATTCAAATCGGATGCTCCGTTCTCTCAAAAACTCGATTTCTATTTCCTGCACTCTTTGCTCTTTATCTCCGTAACTGCTGGACCTGCCTTTGCCAAAAACTAATCAGCACATCCCCTTATTAATAGAAATCGAATGTTTTTTGAACCATTTAAATTGGTTGATCCGTATGCCCGAAAACGTGGACGAAAAATTGTATCCATACATACATACACACATACACACACATCCATTTTTTCGGAAGTATGCCAAAATGTTCAGAAACCTTCAAAACGTCGAAAAATGTAAAAATTTTCAATTTCGATTTTCGGCTCATTACAATAAGGTTAACTACGGGAAGTTAATAAACAAAAATATTTAAGTAAACAAACTAGTAGCTACTAAGTATCAGTATTTTGAAAAATACATATTTTATTTCATTTATGAACCATATTTTACAACCACTGATATGTAAACTAATTATTTAACGTTACTAATTAATTTTAATCAATTTTAAAATTTAATATGGAAACTTAATAATGAGCAATTGATATATTTCGTGTATACTTGAAAAATTTATTTAATTAATTATAATTTAATTAGATGCAATATTTTTTTTAATTTTATTTAATTAAATATTTTATAAATATGATACCAGTTTCGCTAATTATCATAAATAGAGCTCTTCTCATTAGCATATATCATATGCATTTAAAAGGTTTTTTTTTCGTTTTATTTGTTTACAATTTAGCTTTTTATACACCTACGTGACCTAGGTCAGGTTTAACAGGTTATTTTTATTTAGAAACCTTCGAATCCGGATTCAAACAAAAACAGACCAAAAATATGCAGGTTGGACCTCACGCGCGCATCGATTCTTTATGTTAAAAGAATATTTAAAAAAAATCTAAAGCCGTGATTATATCAACCCTCAGAAAACATTTTTATGGAGTAATGTTTGTGTATAAACATGCTGATATAACAAACTAACAGCCTTGCAAAGAAGTGTTAGATAAAATTCAGACCAAAAAAAAATTGTAATGGCTTATTGTAAGTTTACTAATAAATAAAAATCCATTTTTTATCTTATCATCACTTTAGAGAACTACATCACTGCATTAGTATTTACCATCAGACATTTTTTGTGCTTTGTAAATAATCCATTCAATATCTTTTGTAGACAATCAGACAAATAAAAAAAATATTTTAAATGTTTGTATTTTAAATGCATTTGAAACCAGCAGAGTTTAGCTTTGCATAAAGTTTTATATGAATTTCCCCTATGTTAAAAGTTACTTGAAAATGCATGATTTCAACAAAAATTTTCTTAATTGATAATATGATTTAACAATTACCAGCCAAATGGCTTGCTAATGGATAATCAAATTATAATTACTTTGGAACTATATAATTATACATTTTACCCTCGAAATTTTAGTGTTTTTAAAATGGATTGTAAATTAGAAAAACAGGATATCAAAAAATGTTAATATGAAAGTACTGTTAATCATTAAATCTATATAAATGAGAGTAAACAAAATTTTAAGGAAACATTTTTGCAAATCATTTTTTTATCTTATATGTACTTATAATAAATTTAAAAATGTGTTGCGCGTTAAATTAGATTAATAGTAATTCACGTGGGTAAGCAATCGCAAAAATATTGAAAAAAACATTTTAAAATATTGATTACTTGTACATGTAACAACTTTTTTATAATTTTGATTGTTTTGTTTATGAAACAGATATAACAACTTAATGGTGGTTCTATCTCTTTTTTATGTATTTTATAATAGTGTGCTCTTTCTAATAGTGGTGTAATTCTGCATTAATACTTAAAAGGTCTATTTTCTCTTGGAAACATATTTTGAAAATTAAACGATCTATGTGTGAAAATATCATTTTTAAATTAATAAAAATACGAAAACCTATACTCCTACAGAAGGCTTCATATCCCGAACAAAGGATTATACCTCAATTCTGTGGGGAAATAGAAATATTGCTTGTAAAACATTTTGAAAATTTATCAATTTCTTCGTGCTCAAAGCAAATTGAATTTCTTTCTAACGCGATTTACTCATTGATTGTTACTACAAAAGTTTCATTCAGTTATTCTAAATGACATTATGCTGACGACACAGCTGCATCATAGAGTAGAGTAGACGGGCGAGTACATGCTTTCGTACGTGTGAATCGTAAAACGAGTTTAATGGGTTTAAAGATTCCAATCTGCTCGCCGCGATCTGAACTTTATTTCGCTAACTGACTAATAATGCATATGGTCATAATGTTTTTAACCTTCACTAGATATTAAATGCAAACCCGCAAGGTTGGATGAAAATAAATCATTCAGCTGAAATAAATCCAATACTATAATCGTAGCCCAAACAATTCTAAAGGCTATTTTTATGTTAGTAATATTATTTTTAGATAGTTAACAATAACTATCCTTTTATTTTTTAAGTTTCCATATGAGAAGTTTATGTTTTTATAAAAAAAATCCGATTAGCTAATTTTATGTTTTCTCGACGTTTCAAGCCATTCTGAATCGAATGAGACCAAATTTGGAAAAAGTATGTGTGTGTGTATGTGAACAAATTTTTTGCCGTAAATCGACGTTTTCTCAAAAACGGCTGGAACGATTTCAAACATTTAAAAGCCATTCGATATATCTCGATGAGGATTATTGTTTGTCAGTTTTGTGCGACGATCGGCCGAGCCGTTTCTTTGTAATTTGGAAAACAGTGTTAAACTTTTTGTCCACATTTAAGCTCGTACCACCGAATCGATTTTAAAAAATCAAAAACTGTTCGAAATATATTAATCGAGAATGATATTGATTAGTTTTAAGTGAAAATCTACAGCCGTTTTCTTGTAATTAGCTGTTGAAAAAAAATTTAAGCCAATTTTTATGGAACTTTTTTTGGCGATATGTATCATGGTCTTAAAGATCTTATTGAACTGGAACGATTTCAAACATTTAAAAGCCATTCGATGTATCTCGATGAGGATTATTGTTTGTCAGTTTTGTGCGACGATCGGCCGAGCCGTTTCTTTGTAATTTGGAAAACAGTGTTAAACTTTTTGTCCACATTTAAGCTCGTACCACCGAATCGATTTTAAAAAATCAAAAACTGTTCGAAATATATTAATTGAGAATGATATTGATTAGTTTTAAGTGAAAATCTACCGAGCCGTTTTCTTGTAATTAACTGTTAAAAAATTAAGCCTATTTTTATGGAACTTTTTTTGGCGATATGTATCATGGTCTTATAGAACTTACTAACCTTACTGAAATATTACGGCCTTACGACATGTAGTTTAATTTTAAAAGCTCATCAAAGTTTGAGAAACTGAGTAGTTTTTTTTGAGGTTTGTTAAAATTAAAATTAGACGATTTACTTGGTATAACGGTAGAGTACTTAGTCTTAATGAACATACTAAACTATTAAAGTCCTATGGAAACTGGTTCGATCATAAAAATTATTGATTTGTGAAAATTTGCTTTGAGAAAATACTCTGAGTTAACGTGTTCGTTCGTTTTCAATTATGTGCAATAAATCCACTCATAAATTAATTTTTTTTTTATTGATTAAGTCGATTATTTCCCCATATCGGGAAGTTCATGTAACTTACCTCAAGGCAAAATACCAATACCAACTAGTTTGTTCTATGGTTCTATGATCTGTTGTGATGAATTCCTTATAAACTACGTCGGTTTTTTATATATGGCAATCCAAACAGTCTCCCATCTATTTGTGATGAGTTTTCTTAGGGTAGGGTGAGGCATGAAGGTCCCAATTTGACTTCAAGCATTTAAACCAAATAAGCTACATAACGCGTATCAAACAAGCAACTATCGAACTATGCTCAATAAAATTTTCATAATCAGTTAATTCTTAATTATAGAAACTTGTTTTTTACTGTTTTTTCTGAAATTCATCATCTGTCTCTTTTAATCCTGGAATTAATGGACTTTTAAGTCCCCTTTAACTCTGTTACATTGATTAAAAAAAATTATCATGCTCGTTTTTGTATTATTACAAAAAAATAATCGCATTAAGTTTGTATAAAAAGTTAAATAAAGTTCAACAGATTTTGACTGTATGATGATTCCATGATTCTGCTTTAAAAGTGGTTACAAACTCTTTCAATGTGTCTCTGAACCAAAATCCTTGAAGCCATGCCGAAAATTGTCGAATTACCATTCTCACCAATAACTTCGATTGGATTGGAGAATGTTCGATAACTTTGTCATAAAACATGATAATGCTTATTCATAGTTGCTATTGAAAGTTTTCTTTACAAAAATAGCACAGCAATCATTCCTCCACCATATTGACTTAAACTGACTCTTTGTTACCTTTTCGCAAAATTTCAAAGATCTATAAAAAGTGGTTGCGAAAAATGCGAATCAAACGAAAAATTCTTGTAATTAACAAATAATAATGCAATTATTTAAAATATTTATAATACTTAGCGTACTTGTAGTAAAATTCTAGTAAAATTTTATATAGACTTATAGATTATAATATTGTTATTATTATTTTTGTTGTGTTCTCATTGTACATAAAATTATACTATTGCTATTATATGCTATTTATTATTAGTTTAAAGTCAAATATTTCCACTGAACAAAAACTAGGACTTAAGCCGAATCGTTCATAAAACTTTAATTGATATAATGCTCATATATGCAATACTAGTAGATCAATTTGAGCATGATTTTCACAATGCAGTCACAAAGTATTCTTCACTTGACCTCCCATTAAATCATTATATAACCATTCATGTTATGATACATTGTGATCAGCTGGAGATGAATCATCGCGAACCGTTGTGATGAAATTTTTCTCAGGAATTGAAATCACAAATATTTCTAAGGATTCTACGAATCTATCTTTTTAGACAGAATACATCTATTGTATTCTTCATTGGTGTAGCTGTATACCCCTTTCTCCAATACTAAAAATTATCACCTCTAAAAGCGGACAAGACTTTTAGCACGTATGTCGGCCTGTTGTTATCTACTCCTCGAAGTATTCTATTCAATCGACATGATTACAAAATCTTGATAATATTAAATTGATTTTATAAGAGGCAGCGCTTTATTTAGTTTCCAATAGCTGTATTACGAGACGGTTTAATGTTCTCTTGGTCAGTAAAACATAAATCAAAGTGACTTAAGTAAATAGCAAACCAGCTTGAATAATTTCTTGTAATAAATTTTTATGTCATATAAAATGATTATTTTCAATTATCTTTTAATACTAATATAATTAATTAATGCAGTAAATTTATTTGTAAATCAATATTAGTAATTATTATTTTGAGTTATTTTATTATCAGAAAAACATAATTAATTTACATTGCATCAAAATTTATATTCAGAAATTATTTATACTAATTTTCACTGATCACTTACAGCGCCTTCTAATTTACTGATGAATAATAATATAGGAATTATTCCGTATAATCTTCAAAATACTTGCATACATACTTATTTTAATTTGGTGTCTAACGATTCAGAATGACTTAAAACGTCGAGCAAACTTAAAATTAGCAAATCGATTTTCTGGAAGAAAAACATTAACACTATTTAGTTAAAAGTCATTCTATAGAATTTTATTTCTAATTAAAAATATAAATATCATCAACAATGATATATTCAATACTGTTTCTTTATCATAGAAGATATCCGAAAGTTACAAAAATGACATAAAATCAATGCAGTGATGAAAAAAATATTTACTGTACGTGCAAAAATATTTATTTTTCATATAGGGTTAGTAATTATACTTTGAAATAATACGTGCCTAACAAAAAACCAACGAATTATGCTCAATAAAATACCCAGTTAATTTCTAATTATAGAAATTTCTTTTTACTGTTTATCAAATATTTATCAATTGTTCCTTTTGACCCCATAAGCCAGAAGGGGCAACCAGAAGGCAGACATATCCAATGTCTAAATTTCAAATTTAAAGGGAATTTACAAATTAGTAGCTACATTATTCGAACAATGCAAAGATATCACTGTATATAATCTTAATCTGGTATTTTGTCAGAAATATTTATCCGCAGGTTGGAATAACTATTAATTTAATGTATCTCTTTTAATAGTGGACTTTTTCATTCGCGGACTTTTAAGCCTCTCTTTATCCTATGTAATTTTATTTGTTATTTTATTATTTATTATTAATTATATTATTTATTCTTATATAATGAAAGCACTTCGTTGCAACTAATGTATAGATTAGTTATATATAAAAAACTGAAAGTGCCAGGAATTTTATAAACTGAATTGTGCATTGAAATTTCTCACGTAAAGCTATTTGTTTGCGAGATTAACATAAATTCAAAATCTCTATGTTTTCACATCGTGATGGGAAACGTGCAAAACTAAGTTTGTTTAAATAAGATGTTTATCCTTAACAACTTGCATATAATGTTGTTCCGCCATCGTTCACATAAAACTCAACAACCTAGTAAAAGAGTAGTAGCACTAAAGATTTAAAATGTATTTTCAAAACATTTGGTACAGTAGTAGCATTAAAGTTTTAAAATTTATTTCCAAACGTATTGGTGTAGCTTTAGAATAAACTAGTGGGGCGCATGGCATCGTGCCTTAAGGCAAATTGCTGGAACTTCCCGTACCAAAAATTATTATTTTTTTAAAAACGATTAACATTTTTGAAAAAATTTTGCTTCGAAAAAATTAGATTTTTGAGAAACTATGAATTCGACAAAAAATTACTTTTTTTGAAAAAAAATAATTATTTGAAAAAAAAAAGTTTTCTTTATTTTGGCATAGTTTGGAAATTCTGAACTTTGTTTCAAAGCAAACGTACTGCTTTAACTGGATAGAGACGAAATGCCCGTAAGCGCCGCGTCGCCGTCTAACGGATAAACATTGGTACGGAACCCATAGGAATGTAAACAAAATTTATACTTATTGTTAAAATCTCTATAAAATATCTGATAATTTGATGTGCATATGTCTAATGATCATTTTTGACCGCCAAATGGCTCTTTTTTTTACTTTTTTCATTAAATCTCCGAAACCGCTAGACCTGCCTTCATGAAAATTTGATCAATTCTTCATCTTGTCAATACAAGTTTGACAAATGTTTTTTAAATTTTTAAAATCAGACGCTCCATTCTCTTAAAAACCGTGTTACCGTTTTTGACCAAAAACTAATCAGCACGTCTCCTTATCGATACGAATGGAATGTTTTTTAAATTATTTAAATCGGTTGATCGGTGTTCCCGAAATCGTCGACGAAAATTTGTATCCGCACACACACACGCACACACATACACTAACACATACATCCATTTTTTCTAAGATATGCCAAAATATTCAGAAACCTTTGAAACGTCGAGAAATGCAAAAAAAAATATTTTCGAGTTTTTTGCGATTACTATAACTTACCCTACAAGAAGTTAAAAATATATAGGTATTGGATATAAACAGTATGTAATAAAATGATAACTGAATGAAAATAATGATAAAATAGCGGTAATAGATTCATATATATGTAGTATAGTTAGATGGTATACGGTATGTCGGTATGTAACCTAAGGCAGAGATTTGTTCACGTTTAATAAAATCACGTTGTATATTATGTTATAAATAATAATAATTGCAAACACGCAAATGGGAAATAATAAATAACAATGTCTTTCTATTTATATTAATTCTTATAAATTATATTAATTCACTTACGTACATAATTATAGGGCCGATTCTGCCATAAAATAGACCAATGTTACGTAGGGGCTATGTTACGTAGCGCTTCTCATACAAAATGGTATTAAATACTGTCAAAAGTCACGTATTTGCTGTGGTATCAGGCGTTTTGCTCATAAAATGCAACTTTACTCATACGTTATTAAGCCATATCACAAAGATACCGTTATGATAACGTCGTTTTCTTGACATTTGTGAGTTTTTTATGTTAGGTTATCTATCTAAAACGCGTGACTGCACAGCAACCTTATGGCACTCATAATCGGTCATACATAATCGGCCCCAACCTAGTATTTAAATAATACGCGTATTTAAATAATAATTTTAAAGGTCTTCTTGAAAAAATTTTCTATACCAAATTTCAATTCTGTATCCCACCTTATGGCCGAGATATTATTGAAAATATGTCAAAGTGGCCCCTTTTTCAAACTCACTTTTTGGCGTAACCATTAAAGATATCGAAAAAGAAATTACATGATTATACTCACATTGGCTTAGATCACATAATGTACAACAATTGATGTCAAATAACAATTTATTATTAGCTAAAAATTAAATGGCGTATAAATTATTTAAATACCAGGTTGGGGCCGATTATGTATGACATGCGCCCTTGTCCGTCGTGACTATTATGTACTGGACTGGCGCAGACTTTTGCAACCGTCATAATGTTCTGCGCTACTGTTTACATATACTTTCTGACAATTTAAAACAATACACTCTTAAAATTTGATGGGTATAAAATCAAGTTAAGAATTATTACATTCTAGATCCTCCCCCCACGAAGTAATGCCTAACGGCAGCTTCCGTGGCGACCAGAGGCAAGGGCAAAGCGGAGGTTTTCGTCGGTATTGAGTCCGACATACCCAGACAAAACACCAGTCTGGGATGCGTAAAAGCAATTCCTTCGCTATACAAAAAAAACTCAAAATTTGAGCCATTTCGGAGCAGGATATAAAAACTTTTTTTTTGACATTTTCAAAAATTGAAGGGATGATGACGCAACCGCGATATAACCTGCCAGAATGGTACTTTCTTAATGGACCGATAATAAAATATCCTTTAAAAAATTTCTAGATTTGTGCAAACAGATAAGTCGAATAGTTCGCTGACTCTTCGACTATGTAGTTTACCTTATGATAGATCCAGGCGTAAATAAAATATACTACACAATGTCCGCCTAATCTTATAGAGTAGATTTAAAGTTTCCTAACATTAATATATCGCAAATTCAAGCTGGAAACGTAAGTTTGATTCATTTGAGCCTATATGGTGAAAAAAATAAACAACTAAAAAGTGTCGAAATGATTAGTGTTAAATATTTTTTCATGTTTATTTATAAAAGCAGTATATATTTTTTTGGTTATTTAATGCATTTAAATATTATAACTAAACATATACTCGTATATTGTGATATGATTAACAGTGTTGTCTTTTTCAGTGCATTTACAATTTTACCTACAAATAAATTTTGTAAAATATATTTTAATTTACAATCTACGCTAAAGTCTTTCTCAATGATACAAAGTTGGACTTTGTATGATTCAGTTAGGTAATACTAAAATGAAAAAAAGCAGAAGTGGAACTTTAATTATCTATCAGGTTTGAAAAGACACACGGTATCACGGTATATCTTAGTTGCTGCATATTTAGTATCAATTATTTAGAAAGTGACTTTTATGCATTCGTTTTGCATTTTGTCATCAATCAATG
>NW_020538040.1:105115655-105547633 GCF_003426905.1 Ctenocephalides felis
TAATGTATTTGAGAAATTCTATTTAATGAACTTGCTTTACGTAACTTTTAAAATCAAATATGACATTTTATTTAACTGCGCATTCAAGTGTAAATTGAATTTCAGTAAAGTGACTATACGTCCCGGATTGGCCGGAAAAGTCCCGATTTTCCGCCTTGCGTTCCGGCTTTTTTTAAAAGCCATATTTGTCCCGGTTTTAGGTGTTTTGTCCCGGATTGTCCCGGATTTTTAAAAATGATTTGATTGCCAATGTTACTTTTTAATATATTTCAACTAGAAAAGTTGAACGGAAAAAATGTGCATATAAGTTTTTAGGTTAGCAACACCCCCTCCCCCGGCTCTCACACACATTCTAATCCGTCCCGGATTTCATGCTAAACTAGCTGTAAGTGGAATTCTGTCTTAAGGCAATTAGGGCATCGTGCCTTAAGGCAAATTGCTGAAACTTCCCGTACCAAAAATTATTATTTTTTTTAAAAACGATTAACATTTTTGAAAAAATTTTACTTCGAAAAAATTAGATTTTTGAGAAACTATAAATTTGACAAAAAATTACTTTTTTTGAAAAAAAAATTTTTTTTATTTGAAAAAAAAATAATTTTTTTTGAGAAAAAAAATTTTTTTGAAAACAAAAAAAATTTTTGAAAAAAAATGTTTTCTTCATTTTGACATATTTTGGAAATTCTGAACTTTTTTCGAAGCAATCGCACTGCTTGAACTGCATCGAGACGATATGTCAAAGCGCGCAAGTGCCGCGCCGCCGTCTAACGCATAAGCATTGGTACGGAACCCATAGGAAAGTAAACAAAATTTATACTTATTGTTAAATTCTCTATAAAATATCTGATAATTTGATATGCATATGTCTAATGATCATTTTTAACCGCCGAATGGCATTTTTTTTTACTTTTTTCATTAGATCTCCGAAACCGCTAGACCTGCCTTCATGAAAATTTGATCAATTCTACATCTTGTCAATACAAGTAAAATGTTTTTTGAATTATTCAAATCGGTTGATCCGTGTTCCCGAAATCGTCGACGAAAATTTGTATCCGCACATACATACACACACATACACACACACACACACACACACACACACACATACATCCATTTTTTCTAAAGTATGCCAAAATGTTCAGAAACCTCTGAAACGTAAAGATATATAAAAATTTTCATTTTCGATTTTTTTGCGATTACTATAACTTGCCCTACGGGAAGTTAATAAAATGGTCACCTTAATTTCAGAGAAAGATATTTTATAGTTTTTAGTAAAATTTATATTTTATATTCAAGTGTTTATATATATATAGATATTATATATATATATATATATATATATATATATATATATATATATATATATATATGTATATATATACATATATACATATACATATATATACATATATGTATATATACATATACATATATAGAGTAGGGAGGGACACATAGGCTCAATTTGACTTTAAGCAATTGTATTGTGAAAACCAAACCAATTATCTCACAACAAATATTTCATATCAAACAAACAACTATCCGACTGTGTTCAGTAAAACTTCCAGCTAATTCGTCATGTAGAACTTATTTGCTGTTTTTCAAAAATTTGTAAGCTGGTTCTTTTACCCCATGGGGTAAATTGGGACGGCCAGGGAGCAAACAGGTCCAAATATCTTATTTTAATTTTAATGGGATTTTACAATATAATAGCTACATTATAAAATTTCAACCAATGCATAAATAAATAATTTTATGCGTGCATTTTTTACAGAGACAACACTGTGAATAACTTTGATTTAGTATTTTGTCAGATATATTCATCAGCAGATTTTAAATAACTATTTATTTAATTTTTCTCTTTTAAAATTGCTCTTGTTAACTTTTTTATTTGCTATTTTCTATTTTTACACTTTTGCAAACGTAAAGGTTTAGTTTGTCTTTTTTGCCCCATCCAGGTGTGAGCTTTTATGAAGGTTATATAAAAAAGCTGTTGAATTTAACTTAAAAATAACAATACATCTTATAAAACAATGAAATAACGTATACTTGAAAAATTATATAAAGGTCTCGTAAGCTAAGCAACAGTGTTAAAAAACCAAAACAATGTGATTTTTAGTTTTACATCTTTTTCTCTCTACTTTCAAATATAGTTGTTAAAAAAAATTCGAATTAAAAAATGCTTGTTCGAATTCCATAGTATTTGTGTATTGCATATGCGATTCAATAATATAAATCTCATTTACTAACTAATTGTAAGATATTCTTACATACAGGGCCGGTCCTGCCTTAGGGGCGCCAAAACGAGTTTCGGAAATTAAATTTATAATATAATATTTATATTTTTTATATAAAATCTAGAATTATTTATTTAAAATCTAGAATACTTAATAAATTATAATAAATAATTTAACTTAACTAGGGATACGGAGACACTAAAAGCATATTTATTTTGCAATGTGATATCAGTAGAAACAATCAACCGATTAATAGTTCTGCAAATTAGTAAATAACAGCTCTGTTTATTGCCTAATCTACTTATTCAATTTTTTCTTTGTTTGAAGTTACTGTGGAATCGAAAAAGAAATTATCTAGTGTTCAATCCCATAAGCGCAAACCTGCGAAAGATTAAATTAATTGTTGGGCATTATTGACGAAAAATTGCGAGCTAATTTAGTTGAATCGGAACTTGTTAAAAATTATAAACAAATTATAAAAAATGGGGGGTCAGTGCTTAGAAAATGTCTTGTTTATTCCGAGAAATTGAATTGTAACTTTTGCTTTAGTTGCAAATGTTTCGCATCTGTTGAACTTTGAATGTTGAAGACATACGTGGAACAAATATGAAAAATGGAAGCAAAATTTACTTTGGAACGAAAATTTGGATATTGTAAATGATGAAAAATTAAATTAAATTAAAATTTAAAAAATCCAACATGAAATACGAGTGTTATGTTTGAAAATTAAATCGATTAAATATTACATACAAATATAACATACGTTAAAAATAATTGAAAAATCCAAAATACTTGATTATAATCAACCACCGAATTGCCTCGATTTTCTAAATAAATTTAGAATCAATATATTTTATACGCTTTTAGATTATATCTAATTTTTTGTGCACTAAATCCAGAATAATTAAAAATTAATTTATTTATTTCACTCAATATTTTTGTTAAATTAAAGTCATACAATTTAAGAAATGCATTTCAGAAATACTATTTATTATTTTGATATCAAGATCTTTACATCCTTAACCAATTTACTACATATTGAACATTACTAAAATATGAAATTACGACAGGGATTGTTTTATTTATTGATATCTATAATAATAAATACATTTAAAATCAATATATTTTATACCCTTCTAGATTATATCTAATTTTTTGTGTACTAAATCCAGAATAATTAAAAAATAATTTTTAAAAAATATGTAAATATTCATATAATTCTAATGATAAACTGTTAAAACGGTGAAAATTATAAATAAACGGGGGGGGGGGGGCGCTAGAAAAAAAGTTGCATGCGACCCCAGGACCGGCCCTGCTTACATAGGTATTGTCATATATTTTGAAAGGGTATAGAGTTGGCTTCTGCAATAACACTTGGAGTCATTTTTAATATATATATATATATATATATATATAAGTGTATATTCAATTAATCTTAATGAATGTAATGCATCAATTATTAACCAAATCGGTTTTGGAAATTTTAGATTCCTATTAGATTGCCTTAGTTACGATAGAGTACGCGTGGAACATATTTGTAATAAAAACCCTATTTAAAAAAGCTTATCTCGATATAAATTCTCATAAAGTTTAAAAGGTGAAGTGAATTGGTTTGGTAAATATTTTATATACGGCATCTGGACTATCCAGACACTATATAGTTTATTGGTTCCACGTAGACGCTTCGAAACCGCAATAAGTTTACCTAGCACGGTCTTGTTGACTTAACACGTAAGCAACCGTTCTATCTTGAGAATAAGTGGAAATATAGCTGCAATTCTTGGAAAGCCTTACATGCTTATCATAACTTATAACTATATGATTAGTTGCTCACCACGTTCGATTTCGTCACTTGACGCAAACTTAAATGTTTTTGTAAATAACTTCCACTCGGCTCTGTTATTGCAGTGTTAATGATTTCGCACGTCGATGCAACAATATTCATAATTTAATTGCAATACATTAACCTGCACAGCGGTCGTCAACCTGTTGTAAACTTGTAGAAATTCAACTTTTAATATCAATGCAAATTGCTTGAGATCTTCATTATATTGACTAATATTAGGTGAATAATTTGTTGTGTATATTACTTGAACAGCAATCATAACTTAAGAGTTCAATAAGCTTTGCTGATTGGATTTAATACGTCGGTTTTACAGTTGGCAACTCAAACAGTTATTCCATCTCTGTGTGATGAATTTTATTATTACAATTCCTATAATTTATTGATGCATCAATAAGGGATATCTTCAGTTGGAAACGTATTGCTATTTATATCTCCTAGTGAAAACCGATGTCACCACTGCTTGACATCAAGCTGTTCGATGCTGGATCGAACTCGGGACCTGTATTCAGGTCTAGTCGTTCTAATCACTTACCTACGAGCAAGCCAAAGATGAATAAAATAAAAAAAAAAAAGAATTTTACTCGTTCAGTATGGATCTACGGATATTAAAGATGTTTTAAACTAAAATCGCATATCATTTTATACGTATATATATTATTATTAGTTATGTTTAAAGATCGGGCGTTACATCAAATCAAATTGGATGATTATTCTTTGAAAATTTATTTGAAATTTATTCAAAATAATCGTAAAATAATATAATATAATATCCTTGTATATTTTAATCAAATATAGTACATATGTGGCATTCTTGAAAATGTATGATTTTTTTTCATATAAATTAGTTATTTAATTTTTAAATATATAATCAGGTATGATTACATTATTTTTAATTTACCTAAACCAAACATATATAATTGAATAAAACGTAATGAAATATAAGTTGCGCTTATTCAACCTACATAAACATTTTACAACGTATACAAATAGTATCTAGTAAATTAGATATTATTTTAAATAGACGCTAAATATAAAAAGATATTTGTTTTAAATCGAAAATTCATTTATAAACATTGATTCCAAACAGCAGATGTTATTTTCTGTGCAATCTATTAATAGCTACACATTATAAAAGAGTTTCAATTATTTCTGGCAGTTGAAAAGAGTTTTGTTTTGAAAATTCCTTCTAATTCTATCGCCGCTTTTCTCTGAGGCGACCGAGAAAATCCTTGCGGTTTTAATATTTCAATTTACGACTAACAAACGAGATGGTTTCTATTTTGAAAAGCGTGGCAATTCATTGAGTTTGTCTTAAAATAAATTATTCCATATTCTACATTTAAATATTTCTTGTTTGTTATTACTGGAAGGTTTAGAACTGTATTATAGATTCCAATGTTGTTTATATTATATATATATATATATATATATATATATATATATATATATATATATGCGCGTGTGTGTATGTATGTATATATACATGTAATTTGTAATTAACAAGAATATAAATTGCAATCTTTGAAATATGCAAACTGTTGCATCTTTACAAATTATACACACAGTTTTCTAAACCTCTTGTTATTGTTCACGTGCAAAGTCAAAGTATTATGAATATATAAACAAATAACTTTTATTTATCTTTAGATTTATTTTAAATTGCAGTATTTTGACGAGGACAACGCAGCCAGTTCACGTAGTTGCTGTAGTGGCCGTACTTCTAATAAGTTCTTTGGTTTATCCATCTCTAGTTCACAGTAACCATCGGTTACAACCGGAGCCAATGGTTCATGAGCAAAGTACATTCGCCAATTTGTTATATTTAGCTGCATTCTGCACTCACTTTGGTACACAAGTTTGGATGACATTTGTCTCAGGTTAGTATATTACATAAGGCTTTGGTACATTTTTGTATATTCGAATTACATCAACGATCTCAACAACTTTTGCTCTAATGGGTTTGTCTCAGCTTTGTTACTGCAAATGTATCGTTCGCGTTGGACATCTGTTATTTATTTGGCCTTTTACCAAATCGCGCCTGACATGGCTCATGTAGCTTCTTAAAGTCAGACACATATGACTGACATAGCGATTAACGAGTTAATTAATACGTCACTTGATTCTAAACTATTGAAAAATGTATTAGTTTCATTACATATATGAGTTAATCGAACTCATTTCTTATAATAGTTTTATAAGTATTTTATGTGTATAGCTAAAGCCCGGAGCACACGGCGCCAGTATTTCATGTAACAGGATTTCTGTAAAGTTTTCTAGTAAGGTGAGCAAGAATTTTGCACCAGATTTTCACTTATTTTGTGATTAATAATAATTTTGTGCATTTTCAAATAGATTGTTATAAATATATACTGTGGATATGACAATTCATATTTTATGGTCCTAAAATGCACTAATGCTTATAAGCGTACAAACAGAGCATTGTATAAAATGTAAACAATAAACAAATATGCAGTGCTGGATTTAGGGGCAATCGGGGCTACTGCCCAGGGCGGCAAATTTTTGGGGGCGGCAAAATTTGGATAGTGAAAAAAAAATTCTATACAATATAATCAACTTTTTTTAGCAACATTTTTTATTTCAAGAAATATAATTAACAAAACAAAATACGATTGCGATGCAAAATTTGGGTTGAAATAACCGATTATTGAAATTTATTATTTTGCCTTGCCTCCCTCACCGAACGTAAATTATCAAATTGGTTAATAAGTCATTATCAAATTTGTCAATTTGGCTAATATAAAGATCCGTAAACAAGCTGAAAGTTTAAGAAAAATATTTTCTTCAGTTCTCGAGCCTTCTTAAAATGACGAATTTCTGCACTTCCAAGCTTATAGCTTTAAAAAAAATTTAAACTAGTGACGCATGGTATTGTGCCTTAAGACAAATTATTGAAACATCCCGTACTGAAAATTACATTTTATAAAGAGCTTTAAAATTGAAAAAAAAAAATGAAAATGAAAAAAAATTGACTTTTAAAACACATTTTTTGTATTTTGAAAATATGAACTTTTTGCAAAGCAATCGCGCTGCGTAGCTGTTTCAGAGAAGAAATATCAAATCACAATTACCATTTTTCGTAATTCGTGCCAAAAACTAATCAGCACGTCTCCCCATCAATACAAATCTAATATTTTTTAATTATTCAAGTGAACACGGATCAACCGATTTAAATGATTCAATTCCTATTGTTAAGAAGACGTGCTGATTAGTTATTGGCCAAGGCAGGTCCAACTGTTCTAAAGATACGGGCCAAAATGCCAAAAATGATAATTTAGTTGTTGAGAAAAGAAGCGTCCAATATCATTCAAAAAAATTTATAGAATAAATAACTGCTTAAATTTGTGGGAGGCAGGTTTAGCGGTTTCGATAATCCAATAAAAACAATTGAAAAAAAAACATTTAGTGGACAAAAGTGATCATAAGACATATGCACATCAAATTATCAGATATTTTAAAAATATTTTAATAATAAGTATAAATTTTGTTTATATTTATATGGGTTATGTAACATTGTTTATTCGTTAGACTGCGGCGCGGCGCTTACGCGCTCCTATATTTTGTCCCTACGCAGCTGAAGTAGCGCGATTGCTTTAAAAAAAGTTTGAAAGTTCGTAAAATTTCAGGGATGGGGCGGCATTTTTGCCAGTGCTCCGGGGCGCCAAATTTCTAAATCCGGCCCTGCAAATATGTATCGTATCCGATTAGAATGAATCTATAAGATGATTTAATTTCATATTTTCAAGAACTAAATGATATAATAATAATGAAAAGATAATAAAAAAACTGCAGTTTAACATAACAAATATTGATTTTTAAAATCAGTATCGGATAATTGAATAAAATCAGTAAATCTTTATCAGATAATTAATATTGATATAAAAATATTAAAAAGATTATGAAAAGTTTAGTAAAAGTTTCATGTAAATTTAGTATTATGAAATTTCGAAAATTTTGAAATTTAAAAAAATATTACGAGTGAAATTTACATTTGTTCGCTTTTTTTTTTAATTTTCAGTATTTTTGCAAATTTCGATTTTTTTTAAATAAAACGATTTAAAATTTGTTTTTATTTTTTTTATATTTTCGAAATTTTTGAAATGCATATTTGATTTTTTTCAGAAATTTGAATATTTTAAAATTTGTACTGAACTGCGTTTCCCAAAAACTAATCGTTTTTTCACATCGCTATATATACACAATAACTAATAACAAAATAAAAACTGAACGCTTCCAAAATCGAAGTACGTTAATCAAGTACACATTGATATTTACCTGGCAAAATACGGCTTTCCTATTGGTCACTGAAAGTATCGGCCACAAAACAGTTCATCCATCGCCGGATAGAACATGCTCTATTCGTAAAATTCAGCAGGAATTTTCGAGGACAAAAGATATTGTGAAATCAGTTTCCGATGTTGCTAAGCAAGGGTTATAGACAGAAATTATGTTAAGGATACTGCCGTTGTGAATAGAGAGCTTAAACGTGAAATCTGCCTAGCAAGATCGTAAAATATGTCGGGCAAGATGATTTATCATATCGTTGCTAGGTAACAAACTGTCCGGCATCAGGACAGGAATTCTGGCGTCGTGTGCACCGGGCTTAGGGTAGACCATACCTTCTAGTTTAGCCGGGGCAGTCCCGAAGTTCCATCTTTCTAAAGCAATATTTTTATAGGGTTTTTCTAAAAGCAATATTTATTCCGGTTTTATATCTTTTGTCCCGGATTGTCTACGGTTTTCGAAAAGTATAGGTTTAAATTATTTGATAATAAAATTATAACTACCCACCAAATGTCTGAGAATGATATGTACAATGAGTTTGCTTATACGAAACAATACGTTTATGAATGAAAAAATTTACGAATACAAAATTCCAAAAGCGGGTTTAATTACCTCATTAATAATTGGAACTTTTATTTTCAATTTTACAAAAATTAGCAAAAATTATGAAAACGAACTTTTTGACTAATAGGCACAGGTGCTAATTTTTTCAAATTAATTATTAAGAAAATTGAACAAAATTTTATACGAGGCTCAAAAGGAAAAGGACATATAGATCGATAAATATACAAGATACAAGAACAACATCATATAGGTAAAAGAAGAGTAGATATTTTGTATAATAAAGTTCTCATTAAAAGCTCTTAATTCTGATTGAAAAAAAATGATTCATTTGAAAAAAAAAATTTATTATATCCATTAATAGTATTTTTAAATTTAAAATCATATTTAAGTAGTTTAGCATAAAGCTCCTTCACCTGGATTTGTCCTGGAGTGGCATAGCTAAAAATTGCAGTCTCGGTACTCAAAATATGGTCACCTTAATATAACTAATGCAATTAGATAATATACACATACGTTTGAGATTTTATTTTATTTTGATCTTTGAATTACTTTTTGAACATATAAAATTTGCTGGAGTTGGCACACTTCCAACTCAATGAGAAAAGTTCGTAACAAGGTTTTAAAGTGGGCATTTGTGTTATGTATTTATATAGTTTAGTGCATATTAGCGTTGTTTTCTGAAATTGAATGGAACAATAAATCGTTATTTATTAACTTCTCGCAGGGAAAGTTATAGTAATCGCAAAAAATCGAAAATGAAAATTTTTATATATCTTCACGTTTCAAGGCCTTCTGAACATTTTGGCATGAAAATATGGATGTATATGTGTGCGTGTGTTTGGATACAAATTTTCGTCGACGATTTTATGAACACGGATCAATTGAATAATTCAAAATTAGATTGTATTGACGGTGAGACGTGCTGATTAATTTTTGGGAGAGGCAGGTTCAGCCATTTCGAAGATTCGAGGCAAAAAGTACCAAAAATGGTAATTCAGTGCGATTACTTTGAAAGCATGTTCAATATTTTCAAAATATAATTTTTTTTTTTCAAAAAAATGAGTTTTTCAAAATTCTCAAAAAAATTTTTTTTTTTTTCAAAGTTTTAAAAAATTCAATTTTTGGTACTTGGAGTCACAGCAATTTGTCTTAATGCGCGATGCCATGTACCACCAATTTATAAATATTTTAAAAAATAAACATCTTAACTTTCTTTTTTAATAATTATTGGTATAAATGTTAAATCGGTCCCCATATGTAACTGTTCCTATTAAGCTTTGCCAATAAACTTTTTTTTTCGGAATATTACTGAATTAAATTAGATCTTCTTAGATAATATAAAATGTATAATTGTATGTAATTTTCAGGTCTGGCGTTATACTTCTCGCTTCCGAGACACACGTTTGGGCTTTGCCAGGAAGTTTTGTTCCCGAAATATTTCGCGTTGAACGCTGCGCTCAGTGCCGCAACCCTTATTCTGTACGCGCGTCGAGGTGCAACCACCGATTCGGTGCAACTGTTCGCTCTTGCATTCTGCACGGCGCTTGAGCTGGGCGTGCGCTTGTATTTAGCGCCGCCGATTTTGCGTCTGATGCGCGCCAAGAACGCCGTTGAAGCAGCGGCAGGAATCGGGAATGAAGTGGGCCAACTAAACGCTGGAGAACTGATAAAGAAGTGTCCACATTATGCGTCGCTGCACCGTGCGTTCAGAAGCGTACATGTTGCTGCGGCAGCAGCTAATGTCATGGCTATGGCTTGCACGTTTGTGCATTTGCATCATTTAGCTGGTAGGATGTCGGGTCTATGAGATGCAGAAGTTACTGTGTTATTTATAGTGAAAGTAGTCGTGTGAGTAATCACATTTTTATGACACTTTATTTACAACAATAGCGATTCAGATTGCTATGTTAAATTATAAATATCATTATATAGCAGTATTTGTTATGATATAGTTATAACTGAGTCGCTTACTCAATGATTGTAACTTATTATCATTGGTACATAAGCATTCTACAAGAATAGCTGTACTTTTTTATTTTAAATCTGCTATATTTCAAAAATCTTGATATTTCTTTCTGAATTGGTTCACAATTTTGAATAATTTTATTGTGACACTTTATAGAACCATTCTGAAAGTGTTTTCTTAATGATAATGACATTTATATGATGTAGTTAGTTTTAAAATATCATTAGCACTATAAATTATCTAGTGATCTTTTTAAATATTTTCTTAATATATTTTCACAAGCATTGTATAAAATTCATGGTATTGAGATAAGCGAGAAAATTCTAAAGTAATCATTACGTTCACACTCTTATTAATATGCTGATAGTTAAATAAAATTAACACTTTAATATTGTTTGTAATTTTATCAAGTCAAAATGATCCACAAAATTATTTATTATCAGTATTATTATTTATATTATACAAACTAAAGGTGCTTGTTATATTTTTGTAAACAAGTATATTGTCGAAAGATAAATCTTTAAAAATCTATTAAATTTTTTTTTTTTTTCTCAGTGCCTTATATTATTTTTGTGTTTTATATTATAATTAATATATTTTCAATTATTGCACATAATTGCACAAACTTCGATGTGTTTTATATATAAGAAATATTTAAATTAAAAAGCTCTCTTATTTTAATAATAATAGGATAGTTAAATGATTTTCTTTTGTAATGTTAACAATTATTGGTTTAGAAAGACAATGTGATATGTTATTTATTTATCTGAAAACTATTTACGTTTTTATACAATTTATTCTGTAATATTTTTGGCCTAATATAATTTCATGTACAATTTGCTATACATTTATTCAAATGCTTTCTCAATTTTAATCTCAATCGATGAATGCTATGTGATGTGATATAACTTTGATCAAAGATTATAATGTATTTTTGAGCACAAAAAATGATTATTTAAAAATATAAGATTTTGTTATAAATTAAGAACAAAAAATACAAAATCTCATAGGTTATGGTCTTGAATCAAACAATTTTAGATTTATGACAAATAAAGAATATTATAGTAAGAAGAATTAGTTATAAGAGTTATAAAAGTTTGTTATTTATAGTTAGGAGTTGCCATCACATCACTTTTTTATTTATTCATACAATTGAAATAGAATTAAGTGGATGATTTTGCTCAGTATTATATGATGTTTTTCTGTGTGTTATGAAAATATCATTCTATTTATATTCATGATAGGATACATGCTACATATAGAATAATTACAAATAGTTTAAAAAATAATTAATATCAATATTTTTACACATATGCTAGTCATTTTTGAAAATATTACAAAACGAATAATAATTACTCTATCGACACAGCAGTAGTGTTGGAATTTTATATGATGTTCTATAAAGTAGTATGTCTTCAATATAAATTAAAAATCAGAGGAGTATTTATTGACTAAACACTGAATTGTAAATATGTGTATAAATTAATTAGTACAATTATTAAAAAATAAATATATATACAATACATAAAATAATATTTTCACTTTATGTTTTTAATAAAACTTTCATAAATGGGTAGTACTGCAATAATGCAAGTCCGTAAGCTGAGTTAACTCGATTCAGGGAAGAATAGTATGAGAGATTCCTCATTGCTATCTCACACTGCAATTTCATTACTTGACGCAGGTTGTCTAGAGCAAGATTTGAACTTATGACCCCGTCCACACAAGTCCACGAGCTTGACTAAAACACTATGGAACAATCAAAACTACCACACTACATATAATATAAATAATAATTTTATTTACATTCTTTCTTATAAATAATAAATATAATTTTATACACAAAAGCAAAACGTAATCAAGGATTGATGGGCAAAAAATTCACTGGTAAAAATTTATTTAAAACTATGGTGACTATACGACCAGGTTTGGCTGGAACAGTCCTGGATTTGCAGCTTGTGTCCGGGGTTTTCCTAAAAGCAATAATTGTCCTGGATTTTGATCGTTTATTTCTTCCAGATTGTTCAGAGCTTTTAAATATAATATCGGTATAAACTAAATTTTCGCAATTATAATAAAATGACAACGAAAAATACCAAAAATTATAAAACAAACTTTTTGATTGTCTGGCACAATTGTACTTTCATTTACTAACAATATGTTTATGAAGAAATTGAACAGAATTTTATGCAAGGCTTGAATAAAAAAAACGTTCAATTATCTTGAAGTTTAAACTTCAATTAATTAATTAATTGAATATAACATATAATCAAATAAAAAGTCCTACTAAAAGTCAGTTTCAGTCCCACTAAAAAAATTTTTTGTTTCATATTGTCAAAGTTTAACTATCTAAGAATATGAGTACTACCATTTGAATTATTTTCGGAGATATAGGCATTTTACTGACCGGGTCTACAAACTGGTTTGGCAGTAGGAAGTCATTAGACTAATTTATGATAGTTTATCGTCAGATGAATTATGAATTGGATGTTTAAGTTCAGAAACTTGGATCAATAATGGATAAAAATACGTTTTTCTCAGAACAGACTTTTTCAGTACTGTTGCCACGATTTCTCGAGTTCTACTCGACCGATTCACTTGAAATGTTCAGAGAGTCTTGTTTATAGTCCTGTCTGTAGCCCGAACTAGTATCATCCCCAAATTCCAATTTTCACTATTTTTAGAAATTTGAGAGACTCAAACAAACAGAAAAAAAGACACTTTTTTTCAAACAGTCGCCCATTTGTAAAAAAAAACTCATCGCTAGCTGGGGCGATTGAGATATCATTGTAGACTAATAATCTTTTTATTTCTTTTATTTAGGATGTCTAGGAGGGATAAAAAAGATTTCTCAATTTCAAGTCTCAATTTTTTTGAGACCCCCCACTTTATCAGCTTTTTTTCAACTTTTTTTCAATTTTTGTTTTGTATTTTAATAATATTAATAAACAAGTGGTAAAAAAATTGATAGTAAAAACATTCATTGCTTTCTTTTACGGCACTTTAAAAATTACCTAAAATTGAATGAATCCATTGCTCTACACTAGAATACCCCCTTAAGTTCTTCCACCTCCATCACGGATTAGCATAATTATATAATTATAAAGTTGCTAGGACGGTTTTTATATAAAAAATATAATATATATTATATATTATATATTATATATTATATATTATATAATATATAATATATAATATATTCTAAAAAAAGTGTTTTTCTTTTGTTTACAACTTTCATAATTAATGAGAGGGTGATTTCACTTGTTTTTTGTTTAATTTTATTGAATTTTTGTGTTTGACATCAGTCAAAAATTAAAATTTGGATTAAAGTATTAAACGAAATAAAAAATATGAAAAAATATATGTTGGTAAGTGCAAATGTTATCTTTATGATTATATATATATATATATATATATATATATATATATATATATATATATATAGATAGATAGATAGATAGATAGATAGATAGATAAATATATATTAAGTGGTATTTTTCTCTTAAAAGAAGATAGAAGAAGATTTTACGTTTTCAGTCAATAGTTTAGATGAATTTTATATGACAGTTGGTTTCTATTTTATTTTGACTCCGAACCATGTGTAAAAAAATAATTAAGCGAATAAATATCTTGAAGTTTAAGTGAATAATATCATAGATAAGTAAACAGAATAATATTATATCCTAGATAATAGAATAATATATAGTGATAATGATAAATAATAATATATAATGATTTTATATTCAAATTGTGTCTAGGGTGAATAATCTTGATTTTAACAGTTTATGGCGAATGGTGCCAACATCCAAAATAAACCGAACGCAATATCACAAATCATCAATTGGCGAACTTCACTCTGTTGCGTCTGAACTCTTTTGTCATTTTATGTTGTGTTTGTTCATTTGCTACAGCCGGTATGGTAAAGATTCCTAAGGAGGAATTTTAGACTGATTACTCGCTAATGCTTTGTTGTCTTATTACATGTTGCTTGTAAACATTTAATCGGTCTTATTAGTTTTTAAAATAATTCATAATAATGGCGAGTGTTTCATATCAAATTTCGAATCTTTTGGAGAAGGTACGTTGGATATTGTACAAGAGAATTAATATTCTAGATAATGTTAATTTCTTAAACTTGTTGATTTACTTCGAATATCTTTCTCAAAACACATAAAATTTTCTTCGTTTCCAACGCAAGCATTTTCATCAAATAAAACTTGCAAATAGGTTATAGTTTTTCATTTACTTTTAGATGGCCTCCAATGACAAAGATTTTCGATTCATGGCCACTAATGATCTTATGAGTGAGTTACAAAAAGATAGTATAAAGTTGGATGATGATTCCGAGAAGAAAGTTGTACGTATGGTTCTACGACTATTAGAAGATAAAAATGGTGAAGTTCAAAATTTAGCAGTGAAATGGTGAATATTATTATAAGCTTAGAATAAATAATACAACTAAGACAATGAACAGTTGTATAATATTTAAATCATTGCTTTAAAGTTAGGTTTTGCTGCGAATATTGCATATTTTGTGACATCACAAAATGGCTTCATAAATGAACTTGCAAACTTTATGATTGCAATAATAATAATTGATATCTCGCTATATAAAAGATTCTGGGTACACTGAGACAAAACATTGTCATAAAAGAACTATAATCAATTATACTTGCACATTGATGTGATTTTTGAATTATCTTAATGATTTCACTATTTTCTTATAAGTAAAAAAAAAACAATGCTTACATTCTTGACATAAGCTCAGAGTTATTCTATATTCATAAATTTCATTTTATTACCATGATCAAGATGTATTTTATAACATTGTGATAAAGCAGTAATAAGTATGTGACAAAATTTCTGTGAATTCATTGTAAATAAGTAAAATATCACATTAAAAAGTTTTAAAGAACATAGTTTACATAAGCTTTCAACAAAAGAAGTTAAATTCTTATAGTTTGAAAGGTTTTTATTGACTTTTTTCAATTTTTTTGTAAATAATGATAACTTTCTTGTTTTTAGTCTTGGTCCGCTAGTGAACAAAGTGAAAGAATGTCAAGTTGAAACAATAGTAGATTCCTTGTGTGGTAATATGGTTTCAAGTAAAGAGCAATTGAGAGATATTTCAAGTATAGGACTAAAGACTGTGATTTCTGAGTTGCCACATTCGACTGGCACTACAGGTCTTGCTGCTAATGTATGCCAAAGAATTACTGGTAAACTTAGTACAGCCATTGAAAAGGTTAATACAACTTAAAAGTTAAAATATGAAAAAGTATTACACTATATAATATGTTCCCACATTCAGCAAGAAGATGTGTCTGTACAACTGGAGGCATTAGATATTTTATCAGATCTGTTATCAAGGTTTGGAGAATTGTTAGTACCATTTCACACATCCATTCTGCGTGCTTTAATGCCTCAGTTAGACTCTCCGAGGCAAGCAGTAAGAAAACGTGCTATTGTGGCTTTATCACATGCTTTAACATCTTGCAGTCCAGCATTATATAACAAGGTATGTCACTCCATATAAATATCATTCGCTATGTGTGTATGTATGTATGTATGTACATACATATATACATATGAAAGTATATATATATATATATATATATATATATATACATATGGATGTATATATATATATACATAGGTTGTCAAATATCTCCCTTCCGCTTTTTTGCTCTTGGTTTATAATACAAAAAGGCAACCTTTGACAACCTATCATATATGCATGTATATATATAAATATATATATATATATATATATATATATATATATATATATATATAACAGCAAGTGAAACGGTTCATTAGGAAATATACATAATTTATCCATACGTTTTGATCTACATGGGGACCGTCATTCAGTGCGACTACTAGAGAGTTTTTATAATTGATTTAAAAAAAAAAAATGTAAAGATATAGGACTTACAGATAAATACTTAGAACATTACACTACACTAATTAATACCCAGCTATTAAAAAGTGATGTAATTATTATTAAAAATTATTGAATTGTTATTATAAAACAAAATATAACAAACAAAATTTATATTTGAACTATTGATAGTTTGGTATTACATTTATGTTTAGTGTAGTGAACTGTTAATTTTTGTCCGTGATTATTTATCTGTAAGTCTTTACATTTATTATTATTATGTATATTTCGTATAAACGTATGGATAAATTATGTATATTTCCTAATTGTTTTAGTTTTTATTGTTACTTGCTGCTAGTGCCCTAATCAACACACTCTTAATATGTATCAACACCAAGTTTACATACTCCATATATATGTATAGATATATATGTAAGTTTTTATAGAGTGATTCATTAAAGAAAAAAAACAAAGATTTATAAATTAATCTTTAATTCCAAGCGTTTTGACATTCAATTTAATGTCATCATCAGTGGATCTAAAAACAATGAAAAAATTGATATAACCAGGTAATTATAAGATTTGTAGATTGGTATAGAAACTATAAATATAAGAGAAAAATTAACAGATCAGCTACACTGAACAATAAAAAGATAATAAAAGAATGCATGAGAGGCTGAACAGCTTTAACAAGTTTTGGTACCTAAAACTGTTAAACCAACTGTTTACAACATTACAGTAAAAATTTTTACAATGATGATATGCTTTTATACTATATACATTTATACTACATACTTACATGAATACATATATGCATATGTACACAAAAGTACATATATACACCCATACATACACACATACATAAATGCCATGATAACCATGATAACAGACCATATCAAAAATTTCAAACACTCCTTCGACTCTTATAATGCCCCTATTCTCTACCACGAATGGAACACCATTTAAATACGTGTTGCAGAATCTTGTTTCATCACCTTGGACAAATACGCTGTAAGCAAAACGATATCTCTTTACTCTGCGATAATTATCAAGTACTGCTCAATAATGTTTGTAAATTTATCTCCTCTCGACAAAACTAATTAATTAAAATTTCAAATTTAAACTGACGTAAAAAAGACCATACAAATCTTGCCTAACATTACCAGTTCAATTTCGGCCATGAAACCCAAGCCTTACCTACCCACACACAGCAAATTTTGAATGACCCTTAAAAATTGACCAACATGTGTTTTAGATGAGCCTCGGACTCTATAGCATGTACAAGTTGTTGCAGAAATTACATAACTTTCTACATTTTTATCAAAAAAAATATCATTATTCTTTATATAAAAATTCATTGTGTTAAGTTAGTTGTGTAAATGTTAGTGCTAATTTGTGTGCTGTGTACACATCTTTAGATGTAAGTTGCCAAAGTTAATGTAAGCCCCCTTTTATTTCGTATGTATTTTCTGTATATATAAAATATACATATGTATATATATATGTGTGTGTATATATATATATATATATATATATATATATATATATAATATGTGTGTGTGTATCAGGGTGGTCCTTAAAATGATCATTTTCGAATTTTCTTGCTCCCAGGGGCTCAAATGGTTCCAAATTGATAAAAAACAATTCTCTGAAAGTTTTAGCTCTTAATATTAACGTTTAGATAGAGTGCAATTCAATCAAACTTCGTATGGAAAGAGCATTTAAAAAATTTTGAAAATTTAAAAAAAAATGTTTTAGGTATAACTTAGCGACAAATGAATGAGTTTTATTCATTCATTTGCTCACTAAATTACATCTAAAAAACATTTTGAAAATTTTTTCATGCTATTTCCATACAAAACTTTGATTGAATTGCGCTCTATTTAAGCGTTAATATTAAGAGCTAAAACTTTCAAAGAATTGTTTTTTATCAATTTGGAACCATTTGAGCCCCTGGGAGCAAGGAAATTCGAAAATGACCATTTTAAGGACCACCCTAGTGTGTATGCATATATGTATGTAATATATGCTTGTGAATATGTGTATATATATGTATGTGTATATGCGTATACATGCCAATGTATATATGTACATGTGTGTATGTATGTACTTTTGTGTACATATGCATATATGTATTCATGTGAATATGTATGCGTATATATGTATTTATTTATATGTATATATTTTTCATATATTTTTCTATTTATTATCTAGTTTCTATCATTATTACCTCTACATTCTTTTATCTTTTTGTTTTAAGTGTTGTGTTAATTTTTCTCTTATATTTATAGTTTCTATACCAACCCACAAATCTTATAATTACCCGGTTATATCAATTTTTTCATTGTTTTTAGATCCACTGATGATGACATTAAATTGAATGTCGAAACATTTGGAATTGAAGATTAATTTATAAATCCTTGTTTTTTTTCTTTGATGTTTTGCCCTATAAGAACTTACTCTTATCTAATCTAATAGTTGTATATGTATATTCATTCACTACATATTTTATTCGCATTTTTTTTATTACTCACTTAATTTATTCTAATTAATATAATAATTACTTAAGAAATTAGTATTTTATTTCTATATTGTGTTTATTTATATCCGAAATATATTTTGTTTCTATGCATTTGTCCATTTTACTTATCATTACTCTATTTTTTGCTAATTGTATTACATTTATAGGTAGTGGAACATTTATTGACTGGATTGGAGCAGCATACTTCTCCTGGTAGTGTCAGAACTTACATCCAATGTTTGGCGTCTATTTGGTATTTATATAAACTGTTATTAAAATAATTTAATATAAAGTTATAACATTTTTTCTTCGTGATGATTATATACATGTATAATTAAGCATAATCTTATGTTATCTTATTATGAATTTTGTAAGATTTTTTCAACTAAACTCTTATTAATTTATCAGCAATCAATTACTATATATTGTTATTGTAATAGTTATGCATGTTCTTTCTATTAGCCGTCAAGCTGGTCATCGTTTGTGTGGACACATGGAACGTGCAATGGAATTATTAGTTCAATACAGCCGCGAAGAAGATGATGAATTAAGGGAGTATTGTTTACAAGCTTGTGAAGCTTTTGTGAATAAATGTCCGGAACCAATTCATCCACACATACCTACAGTAAGTTACAAAGATAAATATTTTATTTAATAAAGAAAAATTATGAATTTCAATTATTTATCTAATAAATAATAATGTAATGTTTCTTTTTAGATAACTGATTTATGCTTATCATACATTAGCTATGATCCAAATTACAACTATGAAGCAGATGATTCAAATAATGGTGGTTCAAATGAGTTCACTGATAGCTCAGCTATGGATACTGAAGATGAAAATGACGATGGTGACAGTGAGGAATACAGTGATGATGATGATATGAGCTGGAAAGTTAGAAGGTCAGCAGCAAAATGTTTAGAAGCTGTCATAACAAGCAGACCAGAATTGATGGACGAATTTTATAAGGCTGTTAGCCCAGTACTAATATCCAGATTTAAAGGTGTTATTTATATGTTTTTTCTATTTTTTTCATTATTTGTAATGAGCAGATATTATTTTCTTTTTCCCAATTTACAGAAAGGGAAGAAAATGTGAAGTCAGACATTTTTCATGCTTATATTGCTCTTTTGAAAGCCACTAGGCCCAGCGAAGATAACAGTCTAGAAACTGAACGCATGGAGCAACAAGATAGCCTTTTATCACAACTGCAAGAACAGGTATATATTCAAGTAAATTTATATATATCTATATATAGTATAGTATAAAAGCATATCATCATTGTAAAAATTTACTTTAATGTTGTAAACAGTTGGTTTAACATTTTTAGGTACCAAAACTTGTTAAAGCTGTTCAGCCTCTCATGCGTGAAAAGAGTGTGAAGACCAGACAAGACTGTTTTCTTCTTTTAAGGGAATTACTCTCTGCTCTACCTGGAGCTTTGTCTGAGCACATCAATATATTGATGCCTGGTATACATTACTCTCTTGGCTGTGAGAAAACTACTACAAGTAACATTAAAATTGATGCGCTTAGTTTTCTCAATATTTTACTTTGTTCGCATTCACCAAAAGTTTTCTATGCCCACATTAAAGACCTCTGCGCATTGGTTGTAGTAGCAGTTTCTGATCCTTTTTACAAAATAGCCACAGAAGCTCTTTTAGTATTACAACAGATTGTTAAGGTTATTCGGCCAATGGAAAATTTAGATGTGCCATTTCAGTTTGCAAGTTTAGTTCCTAATTTATATAAGTCAACTTTGCAAAGATTAAGGACACCAGAGGTGGATCAGGAAGTCAAAGAGAGAGCAATTGCTTGTATGGGTCAATTGATTGCAAATTTGGGAGATTTCTTAAAACCTGAGTTAGATACCTGTTTACCAATTTTCTTAGAAAGATTGAGAAATGAAGTCACAAGACTGAGCACCGTAAAAGCTTTGACAGTAATTGCATCATCACCATTGCAAGTAAATTTGTGTCCAATTCTGCCTGATGTGATTCCAGCTTTAGGCAGTTTTCTACGTAAAAATCAAAGAGCATTGAAGTTAAATTCTTTAACACTGCTAAATACAATAGTTTTAAATTACTGCCACTGTTTTGAATCTGGCTTATTGCTTACTGCAATTGGAGAAATGCAGCCTTTACTCAGTGAATCAGATTTACATGTAACTACAATGACACTAACGGTTTTAACATCTACTGCACAAAAAATGCCATCTGCTTTGATACATGTAAATGAATACATTTTACCAGAAGTCTTACAACTTGTTAGGTCACCTTTACTTCAAGGTAGTGCTTTGAATAGCACTTTATTATTTTTCCAAGCAGTAGTTGCTGCTAATTTACCTAAACTAGGTTATCGTGACCTATTGAGTATGTTAGTTGCACCAGTACTTCAAACTGGCAAAGTACAGCTTCATAAGCAAGCATTCCATTCAATGGCACGTTGTGTTGCTGCATTAACTCTGCAATGTCCAAATGAAGCTGTTCCTGTGGCTAAAGAATTACTACAAGATGTGCAAAGGCCCAGAAGTGATTCACATTTAGTGTTTTGCTTGTTGACAATTGGAGAAATTGGCCGACATATCGATTTGAGTGTAATTGAGCCTTTGCCAACCGTTTTATTAGAAACATTTTCTACGCCTTCTGAGGAAGTAAAAGGTGCAGCAAGCCATGCATTGGGAGCAGTTTGTGTTGGGAATTTAGATTATTATCTTCCCTTCATACTGCAAGAAATAGAAGCACAACCGAAGAAACAGTATTTATTATTGCATTCATTGAAAGAGGTTAGTAAAAGAGAAATAATTGAAAAATTTTATCATTAAATTTCATGAAAAATTCTATGAGGGCAGTGCTTCAAATATTTAAAATATTGCTTTTTTTTTTGTTTAAATGTTACTTGGATTTATAATGCATATTTATAATATAATTGCTAGTGCTTTTTATAATTTAATTCTAAATATAATTTAAAAATCTGTCACTATTATATTAATAATAGGCTGTTAATCATGTATCACAATTTTTAAAATAAATTATTTCAGGTGATCACTTCGCTTTCTGTGAGTCCTGAAAAATTATCCCGGCTTCTACCTTCGGTACCATCAATTTGGATGCAACTTTTCAGACACTGTGAATGTTCTGAGGAAGGTTCTCGCAATGTAGTGGCTGAATGCTTGGGAAAACTTGTTTTAGTTGATCCACAAAATCTTTTGCAAGAATTGCGACAAGCACTTAATAGTCCATCTGCACTAATGAGAACAACAGTTGTTACTGCAGTGAAGTTTACTATATCAGATCAAGTGAGAAAAATAATATTATTACCATGTAAATCATATTACAGTACAAATTTTTTATTAAAAAAATAGAACATTAAATAAATTGCTAGTACATGTTGATAATAGAAATGTAAACATAGTTCATCTTATGGAAGATATAAGCTATTTTTGAAAAATTTTATTTTAAAATTCAACTCTATTTCATATAATATTTTAAATAAAAAACTAAATTTAAATAAAACTTTAGGGACAAAAATATTAATAAGATGAATTATTAATTCTCTTTGTTTTAATATCAGCCTCAAGCTGTAGATCCATTACTGAAACAGTGCATAGGACAATTTTTGAGTGCATTGGAAGATCCAGAAGTGTCGGTTCGACGTGTTGCCTTAGTAGCTTTTAACTCTGCCGTACACAATAAACCCTCATTGGTACGAGATTTATTGGTATCATTACTTCCCCAGTTATATGAAGAGACTAAAGTTAAGGTTAGTGCAGTTATATATATATACTACAAAATATTTACAAATCCAAGACTATATATATATATGAGTCTGAATTTGGTGTTGACATATGTATTAACAAAGTTTAATAATTAATCGCCCATGAAATCAATAAAAATCTAAATTTCTTTCAAAAATTTACTTTACATTCATATATTCTGGCTATAATCCCAGCCTTCATTCAGTGGAAACTAAAAATAAAATTTAAAAACTAAAACAATTAAATTGAAAAAAAAAAAAGAATTATAGAGTAAAAAGTTCTTACAATTATTTAATGTTGGTGTTAAAACAGAAAATTCAATAATCGATGGTATCAAGATATGGTAATGAACTACACTATGTAATATAAAAATTTAACTTATGATTCAACAATATTACACTAACTTAAAAAATCACAAATAGTTGGTGTGCAATATATGTGTTGTCCGTAAACTTTTAATACTTTCAAAACAATATAGACTTTTTTAACCAGACTGTACTACAATTCAAAGAAAACCTTTGTATTATTTTTTATTATTTTTGACTGTTGATAACAATAGAGCAATAAATAAATGCAAAACACTAAAAATGTGCACAAAGGATTTGCAATTAGTTCCACACAAGTATAGAATTATGATAAAAATATTTATTTAAGTCATTTTTCCATTATATCTTTAACTGGTTTACGAACAACACATATATTACACACTATCTATTTGTGACTTTTTTAAGTTAGTATTTTGTGAAATATTGTTCAGTTGCGAATTATTTCCACCACGGATTATTGAATTTTCTATTTTAACACGAATTGTAAGATAAGCTAACTGTGTATGTACTTTTATTTTTACTCATTTTTTTTTTCAAATTCAATTGTTTTAGATTTTAAATTTTATTTTTAGTTTCCGCTGAATGAAAGGTAAGAAGCCGATGGATGTAAAATAATTTTTATATATATATATATATATATATATATATATATATATATATTATATATATATATATAGTAATAATTAGATGGCAGATAAAATATAGTACAAGTCATAGTTTTTATGAACAGAGTTTAAAATCACAAACTATTATATTTTTTATCTTCTGATTTAATTCAAAAATATTGTACAAATAGAGGAATGTGTTTTAATATTCTAATGAATTTCATTCTTCAATTTTCATAAAGAATACATAATCCGGTTGAAGTAATCTGTTCAACAATTTGGAACAAAAAAATAAATGCAACTATAGAATTATACCTAAAATGGAAATTGATTTTAACATATTCAATATCTTAAAGAAAAAACTTTATATAAGTTAAATGATAGTGGAAATGAATTGTAATGAAATATGTGTATTAATAATAAGAAAGATTGATACTATATTAAGGCCTGTTTTACAAATGTTAAAAGAATATGTATTTTAATTTATTGCAATATAAATTTAATTAAAATTCAATTATAGAAAGAACTAATACGGGAAGTAGAAATGGGACCCTTTAAGCATACTGTTGATGACGGTTTAGATATTAGAAAAGCTGCATTTGAATGTATGTACACATTACTTGAACAAGGGCTGGAAAGAGTGGATGTGTTTCAGTTTCTGGATCATGTTCAAGGAGGATTGCGAGATCATTATGATATAAAAATGTTAACATATTTAATGACTGCCAGACTGGCGCAGCTATGTCCTAATGCTGTATTACAAAGTAAGTTTAGTAAAAAGATAAGTAAATTTTAAACTTTATTTTGAACAATATTTTTATATACTTGATAGTGTCAATTTTATTTTATTTGTATTATACAATATAGATTATAAAAGAAATGTTTAACAAATGGTATCTGAAGTAATCAATCATAATGCTATCAATTCCTTTAATTTAAATTTGTATATTTTTTTTATTAAATTTAATCATTTGATTATTAACTAATTACTTGATAATTAACAATATGAATAAATGAAGGGTTGGAGCAACTTGTTGAACCATTGAGGGCCACCTGCACACTAAAAGTAAAGGCAAACTCAGTTAAACAAGAATATGAAAAACAAGATGAATTAAAAAGATCTGCCCTTCGAGCTGTTGTTGCTTTATTAGCTATTCCAAAAGCAGGTATGCATGTAATATTCTTGTTTTATTGTTAACTAAAGAAGAGTTTAATCTATTGCAAATAAATATTTTTTTATAAAATAAAAATATAACTTTGCCTATGAAATAGTTTTAAGTTCTAAAAATGTAAAATATCTATACCTATCTTTAAAATAACATTTAGTTCTAGTCAATATTGTTTATAAATGTTTGAAATGATGTTAAAAGTAAGATGTTATATATGTTTACATATTTAATACTAATACTATGCCGAATATAACATTTTTAATACAATGCAATTACCCCAACGTTATACAAAAAAAAATCAAAATGCAATTATTTTTTTAATAATAAGATGATAATTAATATTAAGAAAACAATACTTTTATGCAATATTAAATGATTTTTAAAAATAATTTCATATTTTTGCAGATAAAAATCCTCATCTTAGTGATTTCTTATCCTTGATACGAGCCTCCTCAGATTTACTACCTTTGTATGAGAGTGTACAGAAGGACACCACACTAAATTGTGAGCAGAATAATCAAATGGATCAAAGTTAATAACTTTGCATTCTAAGTTTTAAAAATTCTTTAAGTTATTGCAATTATTGCACTCATTATTGTTAGAAATAAGCTATTAGTATATTTAAGTCATAAGAATTTATTCAGACTGTACATATTGTTTTGAAAGGGAAAAAAAACTGAAAATATTTCATTCTTTATATGCAGTTCTTTATGTCTAAAAACTTTCACATCTACACTTTCTATGTTTTGAACTATTTAAAATATTTCTTATAATTTTGGATATTTTTGTTGTATTGTAGTAGACGATATAGTAGGAATATTAGATATTTATCTGAATCTTTTTTAATTTGTCTTCCTGAATCATTATGTAGGTATGCAATGTGATATGAACTCTAACATTGATTGATTTGATTTATATGAATATTTACTTACTACTATAATTTGCTTTATGAACAAGGGAAGACTTGTATATGCTTGAAATCTGAATTATTCTAAAGTGTTGCATATAATTTTATAACAGAAATGTAAGAATAAATTACCTGAAAATTTTTAATAAGTTTTCTTGAATTTTATTAATGTTCTCAATCCCATTATGATTTCCCTCTCCTTATTATTTACGTATATCTCATTATTATGATGGAATATATGTATGGTCGCATTTGTTGATCCTTTCCTGTCATTTATCCTATCATTTATTCCTTCTCTCTTTACAGTTGGATTGGCTATGTTAAAGCTGAATCTACACAGTGGTGATTGAGATTTAGCGCAAACTCATAATTACTCATGCGTATATCATATAATTATAAACATTTTATTTATCTCCAAATGTAAAATAATTCAATATTTTTAATAAAATTCATTGAACTATAGTATTTTCTGTTTCAATATAAGCGCAAAATATGTAGTGTTTATTTAATTTTCATATAAAAACGATTTTTAAAATAGCCATGTATTCAACAAATTTATTTTATCGCGCCGCTCATTAAAACTGCGCATTCGTTTTATAAGGGTATGCGGAGGTACCGTATACACCACACACGCGTCTTCTAGAATAATACATGAGTAAAATTGCATTCTGCTTAAATCAGCCGGAATGTTCTACCTACGACGCAATATGCATTAATATATTATAATACATAATTTATTATATCTTGTGAATGACAAAAATGTTTGCTATTTGTACTAAATATAAGGGCCAATGCATAATTACTTTTCTACAAAATTAATTCACATGATGCATATTTTATATGCAAGTATAGTAGAATTTCAGATTAGTTGAAATTACATATATAGATTTGGATCGATATTGTATATGAATTGAACTAAATTAGCTCAAATAAGATTTTGAAAGTATAAATAAATTTTGTAAAATATATAAAACACTAGAAGTGCGCATTTACAATTAGGATTTGGATTAACACATCATAAACAATGTAAAGTTAATTAATAAGTTAATTCATACTTCATAAAGTTTACTACAGAATAATAAAATCAATAAACATGCCATGAATGTTTTGAAAAATACTTATTACTTTACAAAAATCAAATGAATAAAAATTAAGAAAATGTAAGCATAAACAATTACTATCCCGTAAAAACATAGTTTTACAGAATTTTATTCATAATAATATCTATTTTAATTAAAAAACATTCACTATTTTGGAATTGTACATATTAGGATTTTTTTTAATAAACATTCTTATTATCAGATGCATAGATTAGTTTCTACAATAAATATTTTCCCTATGATCACAATTGCAAGAGTTAAGAATATTAATTTTAGAGCAAATCTATATATTTAATTTTATTTCCAGTAAATATTTTTTGTTTTATTACTGTTTCTTTCAACTGAAACGTTCTATTATTGTTTTCGTATAGCATTAATTTTTATAATGATATGAGACAAGTATAAGAATGTTAATTAATAGTATGATATTTATTTCATAATTAGTTAACATTATAGAATAATGCTAAACTGTTTAAGAATATAATTTACTAATAGAACTACAGTCAAAATAATCAACTATCATTGAAAGATACATAAAGAGAGATAAATTTTTATATATTGTCCAATGAAGCGATAATTTAATTTGAAAATAATAATTTTGGGTAATACTTAAGTGAAGAAAACTATACCGATCATAATTATATTGTATATTAATAATTATAAAAATTTTTTATATATATGCCTGTATTATTTTATTGTGCGATATAATATTCTTTGAATTGCGCGCCTAACATCCTGCGTGAACGAAGCATTCGAGAAGCTTCTAGAATGTTCTAGAACATTCGAGAAGATTCTAACAGGAAATAGCTTAATTATCAAATTACTAAATTAGGCTTATTTAAAATAATTATTAGGTAAATTATAAATCTTTATAACAATAGAATCTTAATAGTGTTATTTTTTCCATTTACAAATTGTTAAATAATAGAGAAAATCATAATTAAAGTTGACTAGCCGGAAGTTGCTTCTGAGAAAAGTCTAGAAACATCGAGGCGCTTCATCTGTGCATAAAAGCGCATGTACCGGCTTTTCTGCGTCATTCAATCTGGATTTTCGTGATAGAGTGTTCGTCTTTGATTTAGGAAGTTACATATAATTATTCAAGGTATGTTTTAATTTTATTTATCGTTATTACATTTCGTTTATTTGATTTGATTTAATTTAATTAAATTAAATCATTGTTATAATAAAATAATTGTGCAATGAAATTTTGCCTCGTTTTTAAGCGATATTAATTTTGTGCCGCTTGATTTTGCACGAGGTTTCTTAAGTCACTTCAATAATTATATAGTGTTTAATTGAATGTGACTTACAATTCGAATAAAATTTAATTGTGTAAATAATTTTTGTGCAATTTCACATAACCTCTATGTGCATGTTTCTTATTTCTTGTATATTTTTCAGATGCCTGAAGATACACAAAACGCTGGTGATGTCGAGACATTCGCCTTCCAAGCTGAAATTGCTCAGCTTATGTCTTTAATTATTAATACATTCTACTCTAACAAAGAAATCTTCTTGCGAGAATTGATCTCAAATTCATCAGATGTAAGTATTTAGTGAGACCAAGTCACTTGATCTACAATTTTTTTTTTTTTTTTGATATTTTCATTATATATGAAATTATTTTCTAATACTTATTCTTTTTCGTCTAGGCTTTGGATAAAATCCGCTATGAATCCCTTACTGATGCATCTCGCTTGGACAGCGGCAAAGATCTCCACATCAAGATCATTCCTAATAAAAGTGAGGGCACGCTCACCATTATTGACACAGGCATTGGCATGACGAAAGCTGATCTTGTGAACAATTTGGGTACAATTGCGAAGTCTGGAACTAAAGCCTTCATGGAAGCCTTACAAGCTGGAGCCGATATTAGTATGATTGGTCAATTTGGTGTTGGTTTCTACTCGGCCTATCTCGTTGCTGATAAAGTCACGGTCACATCTAAGCACAATGATGATGAACAATACCTTTGGGAATCTTCCGCAGGAGGTTCCTTCACAGTTAAGACTGACAACTCTGAACCCCTCGGCCGTGGTACAAAGATTGTATTACACATCAAAGAGGATCAAACCGAATTCTTAGAAGAAAACAAAATCAAAGAGATCGTCAAGAAACATTCACAATTCATTGGCTATCCAATTAAATTATTGGTAGAGAAGGAACGTGAAAAGGAGCTCAGTGATGATGAAGCTGAAGAAGAAAAGAAAGAAGGCGAGGAGGATGATCAAAAACCAAAAATTGAAGATGTAGGAGAGGATGAAGAAGCCGATAAAGAAAAGAAAGAAAAGAAAAAGAAGACTATTAAGGAAAAATACACTGAAGATGAGGAACTCAACAAAACCAAGCCCATCTGGACCAGAAATGCCGATGATATAAGCCAAGAAGAATACGGTGAATTTTATAAGTCACTTACTAATGACTGGGAAGATCATCTTGCCGTCAAACATTTCTCAGTTGAGGGTCAACTCGAATTCAGAGCTCTTCTCTTCGTTCCAAGACGTATGCCTTTTGATCTCTTTGAAAACAAGAAGCGCAAGAACAATATCAAGTTGTATGTCCGCAGGGTGTTCATTATGGATAACTGTGAAGATCTCATTCCAGAATACCTCAACTTCATGAAGGGTGTTGTTGACAGCGAAGATTTGCCATTGAACATTTCTCGTGAGATGCTACAACAAAATAAAATCTTGAAAGTTATCCGCAAGAATCTAGTCAAGAAATGCTTAGATCTGTTTGATGAATTGTCTGAAGATAAAGATGGCTACAAGAAATTCTATGAACAATTCAGCAAGAACTTGAAACTTGGTATTCATGAAGACAGTCAAAATCGTGGTCGTTTATCCGAACTTCTCCGCTACCACACTTCATCTTCAGGAGACGAAGCTTGCTCTCTCAAGGATTATGTTGGTCGTATGAAAGAAAACCAGAAGCACATCTACTTCATCACTGGTGAGAACAAAGAGCAAGTTTCAAACTCATCCTTTGTAGAACGTGTCAAGAAGCGTGGATTCGAAGTAATCTACATGACAGAACCAATTGATGAGTATGTTATGCAGCAAATGAAGGATTACATGGGCAAAACTTTAGTTTCTGTCACAAAGGAAGGTTTGGAGTTGCCTGAAGATGAAGATGAAAAGAAGAAGCGTGAAGAGGATAAGACTAAATTCGAAAGCCTTTGCAAGGTTATGAAGAATATCTTGGATAACAAAGTAGAGAAAGTAGTTGTGAGCAACCGATTGGTAGATTCACCCTGTTGTATTGTAACATCACAATATGGCTGGACAGCCAACATGGAAAGAATCATGAAGGCCCAAGCTCTTCGCGATTCCTCAACCATGGGTTACATGGCTGCCAAGAAACACTTAGAAATTAACCCCGATCATTCTGTGATTGATACTTTAAGACAAAAGGCCGATGCTGATCCAAAGGATAAGGCCGTTAAAGATTTAGTTATCTTACTTTTCGAGACAGCTTTGCTGTCATCTGGTTTTACTTTAGATGAACCCCAAGTTCACGCTTCAAGAATTTACCGCATGATCAAACTTGGTTTAGGTATTGATGAAGAAGAGCCAATGCTCGCTGAAGATGAACCTGCCAGCGGTGACTTGCCTCCACTTGTTGGTGATGCAGAAGATGCGTCAAGGATGGAAGAAGTTGATTAGGCTGTTTTCCAAAAATTAGGTTATCAAATTATAGATTTTAATGTCATTAATTTGTCATTTCATTTGTTTATCATTCCTCTTCACTTTATATTATGTTATTGTATGAGTATTAAATTGACTGAATACAAATTACTCTATAATTGAAATATTTTCTTTAATTTACTTAAGTCATTTGCAATACTTTTATTTCAGGACTTCAATAGTAAAGTGATTATTAAATTATTAATTCAATATTAAATTAAATAATCTAAATCTATAATTAAATTCATTGAAATTTTTCAACATAAAAAGTGCAGCTGCTGCTAATATATAATAATTTCCCATTAAATTTGCTGTCGATACTAAATTTAAATAAACACAAATTTAATTTTCATACTAAATTAAATACTTCTGTGCTAGTGTTCGATATTGCATTGTTAAACAAAAAATATTACATAAACTAAATTCAAATAATTCATAAAATATGAATTTTTAAATAAAATGTGAATTTTATATTTGGTACTTGGTTTAAAGTTACTTTACCTAAACAGCATTATAAATAAGTGTGAATATTCTAAATTGTGCAAAAGCTGTGAGTGTAGTGTTCGTTCATATTTACATCTTCAATATGTTTTGTGTGTGCATAGACTTTGTAAATATTATTTATTGTATAATAATGCAATTGTTATTCACATAACAGAATTCAGTTAATATAACTTGATAAGTGTGTGAATATAATAGTTGAATTTTACTCGTGAAAGTGCTTATTATTATTAACACAAGTGTGGTTTCTCGAACAAACTGAATATGGTATGTATATATAAATTGAAATAATTCAAGATTAAAAAATACAATTTAGTTAAAATGTGTAAGATTATAACGTTGTACAAAAAGTTATTAACTTTTTAAAAGAAGTTTCGCCAGAAAATTCGATTTCTAATTTTGCTCTTTCGACGTTTCAAGTCATTCTGAATCATTTGACCTTACAATTGGAAAAACTGTGTGCGTGTGTACGAGAGCAAATGTGCATGTGAGTCAAAATAAGATCTTTCGTAGAAATTTTCTCAGGGCCGCCTGAACCGATTTCAAAATTTTAAAGACCTTTGATGAAACTCGTTAAGGACTCGCTTTGATTAATTTTGCGAGATGATCGGCCGAACTGTTTTCTTATAATTAGCAAAAAAGTGCAAGGCTTTTCATTGTGCATTGTGCATTTGGTTGTGTTTCATACTGATTACTGTGTTGATGCCTACACTTAATTGAAAACACAAAGTATAGAACGAAATGTGTTAATTAAATTCAATTTTAAATATAATTTAAGATACAGGTAACCCCGCATAACACGGTACTTCTATAACACGGATTCGCTTCAACGCGATTTAAGAATTGAGACCATCCCCCTCATAACACGGTACTTCTGGGTTCGCATAACACGGTTTAAGAATTGAGGAAAGTTTTAGTAAAATAAGAAATATAGTAAAACCTATAAAAAGCAGACTTTATTTAATTAATTTACTAAAATAAGTAAAATCGCCGTGCTATAGGTCCATAAATGTGATGAAATAGTGCAAAAGATAACTAATTTGATATAAATTATTAGAGCGCGTACGTTTTATCGAAAAAAAATCTAGGATTATCCGAACAATATATTAAATAATTATTAAGCAATTCTTTAAATAAAATGAGCATAAAAGTTTTTTTTAAAAGCATGTAATCGCAAATATAATTTTTTTGGAAAAAATAATATACGGATCTGAAGGTAGTATAGAAAACTGCTCAGAGGATGAGGATATCTTGCAAAAAAAAGAACATGCTGGATAGGACTTACTGTTAATTATGACGAAAAAATCATATAATTCAAGTAATGTATATTACTTCTTAAAAGAATTAATAAGTGTAACAATATTTATTATAACATCATGATATGTAGCATGTATTTTTGAATTCTTGGAACGTAACTCCTCTTTTGGTACTAGTTCTTTGTCCCTTATAACACGGATTATCATATCACGCTAGTTTTCTGGAACGTAACTACTGTGTTGTACAGGGGTTACCTGTATTCCAAATATTTTTGAAAAATATCAATTGGAAATTGAATTTATTAGTTTTTGTGAAAGCAAAACCTTTATTTTCGAAATAAACATACTCTATGTAAATAGCTAAATCTCAATTTTTATATTGTTTAATTTGATTATTTGCAAGTATCGGGAAGTTTATTCAACTTGCCACCTACAACTTTGCATTTTGTAACTGAAAATATGATAATTTTATAATATAATAAATAATAATAATAATAAATAGAGTAAACATAAATAATTATTGCAATTTATTACCAAAATTACAATTATAAAATTAATTTAAACATGTTAAGTAATACTTATATATTAATATTAACAACTATTCAGTAATTTCACCAAGTTCTTCCTCATCACCTCCGATAGCTCTCCAAAATGCTGCAACAACTTGTTCTGCATGTGCTTTTCTTTCATTAAGTGGTAGAGATCTTACACTCTCTTTCATAGACAATAATTGTGAAAATAATTCTGAGAAATCATCTGATGTGTCTTCAGTATTGGGATCACCTGAAAATTGCAAGATTTACATAAACTTGTCAAAAATATTTCAAGCACTTATTCTAACAACAAAAACGATAGGCCAATATCTCACCTAAGAACTAATGAATAGAAATAAAAAGTATAATCCTTTCTAATGTACTACTTGAAGACTTTGATTTTATCATAAACTGTTTAATCATTCAATTAATGCTGAATGAACTTATGCCAAGAGATTATGTGGGTCTGAAAAAACTTCAGTTGTTACACATTCAATAAGACACCTTTTAGGCATAAAAATATTGATAGCTCACTAGAAGAAACTTTTTATTTCATTATAGATTTGATGTGTCCAAAGGAAATTTATAAATGCAATATTTTCTTCTAGATCACCGATCATTTAAAATTGAAAGCCATTGTGGGTAAAGTCAAATTATATATCTGAATGTAATTCAAAATAAGATAAGTAATAAGAAATCTTAATATTATTTTTAGACATTCACAATGACATTCACAATTGATTATGACTTTTGTCATATCATATTAAAAATTTCACCTTTCATAGTAGCATTAACCCAATGATGTGTATGCAATGCTTCAATGACCCTATCAATTCCAATTTTTTCTGGAATGATTTCATCATCTTCTAAATCTTCTTCATGAGTCGGCTTACTCGTTTCTATGGGATTTAATTCAATGAGCTCGAAATGATGCTTAAGACACCAATTTAGTGCTGACTCTCTTGTTTTACTTGACACATTCGAACTGCATGAGTTGCATACTAAGAGCAAAATTTCAGCTTGGTACTGCTTAATCTTTTCTTCAATTGATTGAAGGCAGGATATTGCGTCTTCCTTAGAGAAAATATAATTTTTATAATCAACTATGATATAGAAGTTTTTAATATATTTTTGTGGAAATGCGAATAACTTTGATATTTATTTATATTATTCAAATTATGCATATTGCTGGAAAAATAAAGTCGAACCATTATTAGTACAATTAAAAGATATATGTTCAAACTTAGAAATATATAAATTGAAAATTTTCTTGAGGCAAGCAGCGTTATAAGATTTTCAAGCGTTTTACTGAGGTATCTAATTATGAATAATTAATCTTCGAATGTATAAAGCCCAAGATTTGTGGATTAATATTATACAGTACAACAGTTCTGAATATATTTGTCATAACTAGTAAAAAGTGCTTTTAAGTTTTACAGCATATTAGGATCTGAATAACACATTAGTTTTTACAAACAAAAATTGAAAGACACTATGTGCAAAATATGCAGAACATGTTCTTTCAGATAATTGGATATAAAATAAAATACAAATGATATTTACTTGTTCTGCATCGAAATATATTACAAGAGCTTCAACCATTTGCAGTATATCATTGGGCATATTATCATTAACATCGACAGGACATATATAAGCTTCAGCATTGTAATATTTGGTGTCAATTTTCCATTTATACCCTGTGATATTATTTCCTAAAGTAGTCCCCAGTGGTAATTGATCACATCGCAAAATTCCTGAAACAATACATTTTAAAATTTACGATGTAATTAACTAAATATTCGTCGATTTAAAGTGAAAGAACCTTTAACAAGATTTTCAGCAGATAAATCAGTGATTCCTATGACAGAAACTATTGGCATCATTTTATGAGGAGAATTTAATTAATATTGTTCGACGTCTATTGTTTATTCTAATTGTACATATCTATCATAAATCGAAAGAACTGAGGTGATATTTAACGAACGAGTTGTCAAATCTGGCTAAATAATAAATTTCGGTTTTCGAGGCTTAATACCCGTAGTCATACTCTGATGTGTATAAGCCTCCATAGCTCAGGGGTTAGAGCACTGGTCTTGTAAACCAGGGGTCGTGAGTTCAATTCTCACTGGGGGCATTTTTTGTTTTTTTATTTTACTAACTATTTTTTATATTTTATTATTAAATTTAATATAGATTTTATTTTAAAATATCTGTTAATAATCATTAATAATCATTAAAAACACTTTTTTTGCGTTTACAAAACTTCTTGTTAGTGCATAGAACTACACTGTTGTCACTTGTCAGGCGGTTCGTGCCTTAACTGTAACTAATTAACATACATTCTTTATTTAGAAATATCATTCTCAGCTGTGTTTTTAATAATAATTTGCAAAATTATTTTATTTAGTTTCCCCTCATGATTTTTTACTTTTTTCCAGATGATAGTTACTTCGTTTAGATATGAGGTGATGTAAGGTGATTTTATAGGATGCAATTATTTTTTTCGTATCGTTTATTTATTCTGTAATTTATGAGTAAAAATAAAATTATAATTTAATATAGATATATAGTTCATATAAGTTAATAATATTAATAAAATAAAAATATATTTTTATGTTGCAATGGAATAATCTATACTAGATTGTGCAGTGGTTTGTGTATTAACTGCATGTATATTATTATTTGTTCCATAATATTTTCAACTGACTATCTTAATATTGATGATTATTTGCATATTTTCTTCTCATAAGTAATGATAATTTACAATTTTTACATTTAGATGTAAAGTAATTTTATAAAATACAGTAGTTTTTTATGTAGCATTTTCTGTAATTTTTGCGCAAAAATAAGAATATATAATAGATGTACAGTTCATCTAAAGTCATTAATATTGATAAAATATTAATTTATGTATTTTTAGTGTTGTTGCATTAATATGATCAGTACTATATTGTGCAGACATCTGTCGACTAAAAATATACGATCTTCCAATTCGTTTTATTCGATTTTAATTGTTAATTTTAATTTAAGTTAAGTTAAGTTTAACTGTTATTTAATAAACGATTAACTTATTCTATTAGTCGGTTGAAAATAACGATTTAGTTTTGACATAACACTATTTAACTCTTTCCACTCGGATGCCGCCGCTCCGACTGCAAAATACACGCAAATCTCGCATTTCGCGAGTGGAAGGGGTTAAATAGTTGATCTAGTTCAACCTATAAAATTTATTTATGTAAATAAATGATAAACTGCTGTATGGCATCGTGCCTTAAGGCAAATTGCTGGAACTTTCCTTACCGTCACGAAATGTTCGAGGAATATTAAATGTTTTCAAATAGATTATTATAAATAAATACTGTACCATTGTCTTATATTTATAAGAATCATATAAACTGAATCACAAACTCAAAAATATTTATTTAAAGTATATAAGTGAGCTTTAAAACTTTATCAAGAATTAAAATTGAAATCTGAATTATTTTCGATATACAAAAAATGAAAAAAAAGAATTGAAATGAAAATTTTAATTTCAAATTCCAAAAGCAATTGTTTTGTTTTCAACACAAGCAGAAAGTTTTTAGAATCATTCAATTGGGATGCTTATTTCTCTCAGACATTTTTTCTACATTTAGCTCTGTATTTTTGAAATGGCTGGACCTGCCTTTGCCAAAAACTAATCCGCACATCCCCCTATCAATAGGAATCGAATGTTTTTCGAACCATTCAAATCGGTTGATCCGTGCGCCCGAAAACGTGAATTTGGTTTTTCGATTTTCGGCCCATTACTGTAACTACCCCATTGGAAGTTAATAATAAAATGTATAGAATAGAATAGTTTTAAAAGTTTTAGTAGTTCTAGTTTTTTTTATATTTCTGTTTAGATCAATTAGAACGTAAAACTTTGCTTAAAACTAGTTATTTATATTAAAATAGTTCAATTTATTCAAAGCCTTCATAATGGTTCTAATAATTAATATTTAGTTCCAGAAAACTGCCTAGATGGAGCCTCACTAAAAACTGCTTGTCAAAATCGATTGTTCGATGTCTTTTACCCAGTCTGTGTCCTGGTATTAAATTCAACCAAAATGACGTTTTTATCAATACTAAACAAAATGCTAAATTAAAGTTAAATTATTTACATGTCAATAAATAAATTTTATAATGTCTAGTTTGTGTGTATCTGAGCATTACTACAATTACGCAGTTCTTCATAGAGGTGAGTGTTATTATTTTACATCACTCATAATTTTGAGGTTAGAAATTTATTACATAAAATTGATTGTATAATTATTCCAAATATTTATAAAATATATATAATAGTTGCAACGTATCATTGCAGTGGTCAAGTTTAGTGGTTTTTTGTCATTATTTATGGATCAAATATACAATTATGAATTTTAATATTTTTGAGGTTATATTTCATATTTTGAAATTTGCTCTACAATAACTTTCACTGGAATAGTTTTTTTTTATCTTTATCTCTAGCTTTAGTGTTATTAATTTTTATAACTTCAATCAAAGCCATTCTAATTTAATTTGTGCTTTATTATCGTTAAAATATTTTAGTCACATACGATATTATTGTGTTGTTGGTGACAGGCGATTAAATACATTTTTCGTAAATAAGCTTCGTTCGTGAAAATAATTTAAATCTTTTAATGTCGATTAGTCAAGATTATAAAATAACAAACATCTTTGAATATAATGTATTAACTTTCCGTAGGGTAAGTTATAGTAATCGCAAAAAATCGAAATTGAAATTTTTGCTGTGCTGGTTAGTTTTTGGCAAAGGCAGGTCTAGCCTTTTCGAAAATACGGGGCAAAAGGTGCCAAAAACGGTAATACAGTTTTTCAGGGAACAGAGCGTCCGATTTGAATGATTCAAAAAAGAATTTGCTTATACTGACAAAATGAAAAATTGATTAAATTTTTGGAAAGGAAGGTTTAACGGTTTCGGAGATACAGAGGAAAAAGTAAAAAAAAATGCAATCTTGCGGTCAAAAATGATCATTGGACATGTGTTCATCAAATTATCAGATATTTTATAAAAATTTAAATAATGAGTACTAATTTTGTCACAATTTTTTTGGGTTCCGTACCAAGATTTTTAATTTTTAAACAAATATCCAAGATTTTTCTTTATTCTTTATATATAAATTTATACTTCAAATATAAATTATAAACTAAATTTACAACTTATTTTACAAATGCATATATTTCATATACGTTTATTCTAATCGTAAGCAATATATCCTCAGATAGATGCCTCATTCGTCTTATTAAAGTAAACATTTTCAAGTGTTTTATACGATAAGATCTTTGCTATATAATATGAGAACATATTTAAAACAATTGTTATTAATTATTGATCAATATTTATTATTACTATTTTTTTCTCGAGTATTTAATTCTGGTGCGGGAAGTTCCAGCAATTTGTCTTGCATGGTGCCATGCACCATTAGTTTATTTTAAATTTGCGCTTTTTAACTTACCGAAGGGAGAATTTTTTTTGTCAGAAGTCCGAATCTGAATTGCTAATTTTGGTTTCTCAACGTTTGAAGTCGTTTTGAATATTTTGACACAAAAACTGAGAGTTGTATGTGTGTGTGTATGAATGCGTGAACAAATATTTAACATTTCGTCGACGTGTTTTCAAAAACGATTGCATGGATTTCAAAACTTTTGATGAACATTTGATGAAATCCGATAAGGACTCACGATAATTAATTTTACGAGATGGTCGGCTTAGTTTCTTTAGAATTAGCAGAATAAAATTGTTATTTGTTGAGTTTTTTATACGAATTCAATGATACTTCATTTACTGTCAGAGTCCAAAGTCCCAACGAACATCCTGAAATATTAAGGGGTTTCGAAAAGTGGTTCAATTATAAATACTCATCGACGTTTGGAATAACGGGTCGTATCAGAAATTCAAAATTTTGTTATCACAATTTTAAAAGTTGATTGGTTAAGACGATTATCTTTCGTTGATTAAGTCGATCGGGAAGTTTATGCAACTTGCCTTAAGGCAAAATGCCACTTATACCGTGTTAGTATATTGTTTCTTTCGTTGTATATTGATTCTTTTCAATTTTAATGTTAATATGTATATTTAGAATTTCTGATCAAATTCTGAATTAAGGTTTTAATAGTGACCAACTAATAGAATTTATTGTTTGTGAAATATGGTGTTAAAAAATTACAGAGATTAATCCTTTCGACTCGGATGCTGCACTGCCAAGGGGTACCAAAAGATTTTGATTAAAACAATTATGTTATCAATCCCTTGGATGCGGATATATTGTTAGTTTCAATTAGGTCTCAGAGTATGAAATTTATTGCCAGGTTCCGATTGTTACTTCAAGTTTATAAATCACATAGCATATGTGATAAGGTAATAATAAGGGTTATTAACAGCTACCACTTCATTTAATTTTCGATTGCATTACACATTCTACATTCAGCTGATCGCTAGGGCTTCCATACAGTGTTTTTTTTAGTCAAATATCTAATGTTGTAAAATCAATTTTTGATTATTACTTTTAACCCTTGGCGCCCGACTGTCCCATTTTGGGGACAACTTAGTTCCTTAACTCGGTAGTTTGTGTACACAATGACTCAGTTCGTATTGAAGCGCCGAATATAAAAAAATCTATTCTCAAGATTAATCAACCTGCGGCCCTGGGGCATCATGCGGATCTTTGAATATTTTTCTGCGGCCCGTCAAGCATTTTTAAAATTCTAATTTCCTTTATTTCATCAATTTTCTTCTATCAATAAATTAATTATAATGTATTCTAAAGAAACAGCGCAACCTTTTTTCGTTGCAATAATTTATCAAATAATTACTTTTTTAAATTTGGCATTTTTATATATTATTGTTTATTAGTACATACATACCAAGTTTTGTAAGTTATTAATAAGTGCGGCCCGCCATATAATTTTTAAAATTAAATGCGACCCGTAAGTTAAAAAAGTTGCTCATTCTAAGAATAAATCTATGCAGTTATAAGGCAGTGCTGTCTTTGCGAGATTTACTATTATTTTTCAAGTATTTTTACAATTTTTATTATATATATATATTTTTAATACGGCAAAACGGCCGAGCAATTTGTAAATTCATTGAAAAAGAGAAAAGAACACATAAAAAATGATATACATATATTACATTTTACTGTGAAATGTATTGAAATGAATTTCACTATCACGATGCTCAATAATTATAACGACAGTGGAATCAACCCGCTATGCCTTTTGGAAATTGCTTTCCATGTTGCAGAAAATAAATTTATATATTATTGTGAATGAGCGTTCTTCAGTGTCTACATGGCTGAATAATATCAAGTTTACAACAGGTACGTTTTTGTTAGAACTAGAGATGGGATTATCATATCCGAAGCCAGATCGGTTAGGATTTGACTCTGCTTCAGAGAGGAGTTATATCCACTTAACAACTCCACAACTCCGACAACTTTGAAACCTAATACTTGACACAAATGTGTTCTTTAGTGTGTTGTTAACATATCTAAGGATTTATTAAGACTTTGGAAATAGTTCAAACATTTTTGTTCATTTTATCATAATAATTAAAATTTTATGCATTTCAATATGCATACAAATCTCAAATTGACAAAAAATTGGGAATCAAAATCAATTTTGTAATTATTTTTGAAGAGAAAATATAGAATTCTTTGAATATGTTTATATTCATATGAAAATAATGCAGTGAGCCTCATATATGAAATAAGAACAAATCTTTGTGTATAATATTTTTTACAAAGTAATAATGCCTCACATTCTTTTATTGTTTCCTTTTCGAGAATTAATTATACATCAAGTAGTTTGATTAGCATACTATTACTTTTACACAATTATAAAATCATAACTGTGTAAAAGTTATAATATAATACTAAATTTTATTTAGCTGGTTGTATACCATTGAAAGAGCTCATTTACGGACAAACATTATCGTATGTAGAATATAGTATACAAAATAGCATTATTTTGAGACGTTATATACCTGGAAAGTCCTAAAACTGGCTGTGAGACGAGAAAACAAAAACACTTCTTTCGACCCAAATCTTTGTATCAGTAAAAAATCTCAAGCAAATATCTGCACATGTTACAGATTCAGTATCCGTTTAGGGAAGTCGGATATGACAAATCCTGTGAGACAACTCCACTCGGATCCACTCCGAGGGAGGAGTTGTATCGGAATGAGTGATTCGGCATCGGGTGAAAAGGGTTAAAAAGTGTTAAAGTAAAACAAAAAGATTCATCTCAAGAGTATTTATATTGTCAAAAACGTGTAAATTCCATATATACTCTTAACCACACAAATTCGTCCTTGTGAAGGATATTCTCCCGCGTTTCTATCGAGGTCAAGTGCGACTGTCGTCGTCATGCCTGTCGGAATTTCTGCTCTAAACATCCAAATTGCTGCCAGGTATGGTCAGTATGGTCAACTGTTCGTTTGCGCAACCGCGATCGGCTTACCGTCGGTTGCAAGCAGTTGCAAAATCCGCGCGGCATCCATCAGGCCTCTCTCGCCGCTAATCGATTGAGCAATATGAGCACAGAGTTGCACCTAGGTGAACCAATCAGGAAGTGTAGCGGCTCGACGGACAAGTCCCAGTACTCGACCATGCGGACAGACGGTCTACTCCGATTAACTTTGTCTGCGTTTCCCAATTTACCACATTTTTTAACCACAAAACAAAGAATAGTTTATACTAATTAAGTTTGTAATCCGATTAAATTTGTCTGAGTTTCCCAATTTTTATAATATCATACCACAAAACAAAAAATGGTTTTTACTAATTGATTTATTGTGTTAAATTTCATATGTATGTAATTCTTAATTTTGATGTGGCTGCAATTAATTTAATCTTACAAGTATTTATTTATGACAAATCATTATATTTGTTGTCCTACCTATTTCTTAACCCTCCGTCGGGCGCAGTCCAAATACGTACAGAATCGGGCGCAGTGTATCTGACAGATACAGGTTTTAAGTATATTCGCAGGAGGCTCATGGTTTTATGTACTTCTAACTCCCGACGGAGGGTTAAGCGGATATTTTAGTGTAGAAATTCAAAAATATAGTGTTTTTATTTTCTTTCATATTTTTAAAGTTTAATTATTTAAGAATATGTGTACGAGAGCTGTTTGACCATGATATAATCCTTTTCTGTTTCCTTCTTTTTGCGGAACTTTAAACGCGTTTTCTTCAAAACCGTCTTTTTACTTGAAATTTTCAGACAATCTTCTTTATAGACTCTTTTCTGGTATATACCAGATTTATTCCCCAATGTTAATGTTCACTATTTTTTTAAATTCGAGCAACTCAAATAAGTGGTAATATAAGGTTGTCAAATATCTCCCTTCCGCCTTTTTGTATTATAAACCAAGAGCAAAAAAGCGGAAGGGAGATATTTGACAACCTAATATTTTTTTTCAAACTGTCGTCATTTTGTGATTTTTTTTAACTTGTCTGTAGTCATAGATAAACAAGTATAAATGTCTGTAGTATATATCATAGCGACAACTTTCTAGATTAGTAATTTTTGAATTCAGATTACTATGGGGGTTGCAATCATGGGCATGTTTTTTTGAGACGACCCACCTCAAAAACTGCTAACTCTTTAAATTGTTAACTTTATTTTTCTGTACTCTTAAAACATTGATACATAAATTATAAAAACTAGTGGGGCGCATGGCATCTAGCCTTAAGGCAAATTGCTGGAACTTCCCGTACCAAATATTATTATTTTTTTAAAAACGATTAACATTTTTGGAAAAAAATTACTTCGAAAAAATAGATATTTGAGAAACTAGGAATTTGACAAAAAATTACTTTTTTTGAAATTTTTTTTGTTTTTTTGAAAACAAAATGTTTTCTTTATTTTGACATATTTTGGAAATTCTGAACTTTTTTTCAAAGCAATCGTACTGCTTTAACTGCTTAGAGACAAAATGTCAAAGCGCGTAAGCGCCGCGTCGCCGTCTAACGAATATCATTGGTACGGAACGCATAGGAATGCAAACAAAATTTATACTTATTGTTAAAATCTCTATAAAATATCTGACAATTTGATGTGCATATGTCTAATGATCATTTTTGACCGCCAAATGGCATTTTTTTTACTTTTTTCATTAGATCTCCGAAATTGCTAGACCTGCCATTATGAAAATTTGATCAGTTAAATTTAAAAGTTTTTTAAAAGATCAGTTAAAATTTTAGTTATTAAAATCTTATACAAAAAGGGAGTATCGTTTAAATGTTTTTGTTTGTAAAGGATTTTATTTTGCTCATAAAAACTATTTTAATGGCATTAATTTTTTTATTTATTAATTTTTCTCACAGTTTGAGAATGTCGTTTGCAGTACATTACCGGTTTTAATAATTTGAGTAGGCATTTCTTGCGCATTACACGGAATTGACACCGTTTCGTATTATTGATACACGTAACAGCGGCAAAAATACGATGGCCGTTAATCACCGCTTTGGGCTACGCGCTAAAGCAACGATTAGCTTTTCCCCATTTGCTTTGCGATTCATTTTTGAAATTCCGAAAGCGAATGTTATGCACCACAAATTTCTCGAGATATGATAGTTGATACCAAACTCGATAGTATAAAATGTGTTTATGTAGCAGTTCGCTGCGTTGCTTTGGGTTACTTATTTACTAGTCATCAGCCACGAGCAGAATTAATTAAATCCACAATTTACACTTATGTGGTGGGGTAGAGTTGTCCACCACCGATATATCAAAAACAAGTAAATTTAGGAATTTTTTAACAACAATATTTAAAAGTAGAGGGAAAAAGATGAATAATCAGCCGTCACCTCGATTCTTACGACGTTGCTATCGGGAGATAAACGACAATATTTGAAAATCTACAACGAAAGTGTTTTCTTTTGTTGTGAGTTTTTTTTTTGGTTGTGAGCACTATTGCTTACAAGATTACTTATTGCTTATAAGTTAACGAGATGTTAATATAAATTTTAAGTATATGGTATTTAATTATTTTATAAGATGTGATGTTAATTTTATGTTTTATTTAACAGTTTTTTTATATAACCTCTATAAAAGGTTGCACGTGGGTGGCGTAAAAACCACGAACTGAACCTTTATATCTGGCAATGGTGTAAACAATAAAAAATAATAAATAATTTTTAGTTTATTTTTCAAGAGATATATTAAATAAATAGTTATTCCAACTCTGCTGATGAATATTTCTGACAAGATCAAGGTTATATACAGTGTTATCTTTGTCTAAAAATGTACCCATGAAATGTATATTTTGCGTGAATGAATATTGTTGCTATTATTTTGTAAAATTCCTTTAAAATTAAAAATAAATCATTGGATCTGTTTGCCCGTGGCAGTCCCATTTCGCCCCTAATATGAGGTAAAAAGATCCAAGTGGCAAATTTGAGCTCTAAAACAGCAAAACACACATTTATGCAACGATGAATTAGCGGGAAATTTTACCAAACATAGTCAAATAGATATGTGCTGTTTCTTGTGATATAATTGGTTTGGTTTTCACAATATAATTGCTCGAAGCCAAATTTGACCTTTGTGCATTCGCCCTAACCTATATACGAGAGATACAGATTTTTAAAAATTATATATCGACTAATAAACCTGTTTGATGAACTCCCTCCTGATGTCTGTTGATGTGAGAAAAAGTCTTTTGTTATAAAAACTTGAGAATTTAAAATTGATAATTTAACCATGTTACAGTAATTTCAGTTTTCCGTAGCAGATGTAATAAACAAATAACCGCACGTAAACTATTACTTCGTTAAATTTAATAAAACTTGTTCAGTGTAAAACAGTTTTTACTTACAAGTTTTATAGCAAATCAGCTTACCATCGCATAAAATGCGTATATAAAAATGTCTGAAAGCGAATGTTATGCACCATATAATTCTTGAAACATGATTGTTGATATCAAACTTAATTGCACGGAGCGTGCGTTATCAATTTCAAAATTGAATCATAAACAATATTTGATGAAAGTAATTTTATGTGGAATATTTTTAAGCGTTGGTTGTGTGCTCGACATAGAATATTAGATGATTTGATTAAATACTAAATTTCGTCATAACACAGAACTAGACGTATTTGAAAGGGTTTTTTGTTAATCAAACTCATATCTTTTATTGAAATTTTATTTAATAATCAGAACGTTAATTACATTATATAAGTTTTTTATTTTAAAATTAAAACATAGTTATAGATAGTAGTTACTCCATTCAGCAATTGAGCGCCATTAGATACAAATTTCTTTATTAAATTTATAGGCTATATTTTGTTTAAGTCAAGTAATATGTGGATAATAAGTAGCGATTAGTTAGTACACTTTCGATGGTGATTAGTAAGCTTATATAATAATTCTAACATTTGGAGGTATTATAAGGTTTGTGTTTTATTTTCTGGGATTTCAATATACTACTAATAACCATTTAATATTTTTTTGATTTTTCAAAATTCAATTAATTACACAGGTTCACAATATAAAAAAAGTTGTCTGTATTAGGTGTGGGGTATATGTTTTCGTATGTAGTTTTTACTACATAGAACACGAATCTGAAGTCAGAATTTAGGGTCAAATGGCAAAAAATTGAAAAAAATCAAAATACGACAAATTCTCCGATCTAGTAATTCTTCTGCATGATACTTAAAACCTTATAATTGTTGTCGTTTCCTGGCTCTTTCTATCTTATATGACTATTGAGCATTCACTTAAATAATCTATTAAGTTTTTTTTTTGTAGAATACAGTATTTTGCCAAAACATTTTCAGATAGTCGAATTGCATACATGGTTGCAGATTACCCAGGGGCAATGGGAAGGAAAAGTATTTGTAAATTACTGCTGAATTTTACAAAAAACACTCAATAGATCATTTAATTGAAACTCACTGGTTATTTTAAGGTAAAAAGTTCAGGGAAACGACAGAAATTATAATATTTTGATTATTATGCAGAAGAATTATTCGATCGATTTTGTCGTTTCGTTAAGAAAATTTCAATTTTTTGCCATTTGACCCCAAATTTCGACTTTAGATTCGTGTTCAGCGGAAAAACTACATTGGAAAACATATGCCGCATACCCACCCAATACAGACAACTTTTTTGGACCTGTGTTATTTTAACTACATATTGTCTTTTGCATAGTTTATTAAAATTTTAGCAAATTAAAATGCTATTACATCGGTACCTCGACATATGAATTTAATTCGTTCGTTAACCACGTCGAATCGCTCGTGTATTAAAATGATTTTTTCCATATAAATACATTGAAATGCCATTAATTCGTTCCAGCATAATGGTTTTTGTTAATATTTTTGATATTAAAAATAAATTTACTATTCATTAATTTGATTTTTAATTTGCCATTCATGATATTGCCGAAATGAGTTAGACATGTTTCGTTGAACAACTCCAATGCTCGAACGGTTGCAACTTTTTCGGGGTGATTTTTATCCGTAAACTTTTAAAGTCCATAAAGCTGCTTGTAAATTATTGTAAGGTCTTTAGCTGGAACTATACTCTATCAATTCTCTATATTTCAACACAGTACATATCTATATATTTTTAATAATTTCACGGTTTAATTCAAGAGGCTTGGCCCTTCTTTTGGACGTATGGTTATAAAAATAAATAATAATTTGTAAATATACAAAAAACAACAAAGGCGAACTCAACGTACATAACTGTACAATCACTATTAATGCATAGTTAAGATTCCAAACATTTAAATAATCCTCTCTATATATTAATAACAATATGTAATTGAAATGATTACTAATTATAAAATAGTTTATCATAAAATAGCCAAAATATTTCTATGGTGGGGAAATTATTAGTAAACCGACGAAATTTTTAACTTCCCGTAGGGCAAGTTATAGTAATCGCAAAAAAATCGAAAATAATTTTTTTTATATATCTTTACGTTTTAAAGGTTTCTGAATATTTTGGCATACCTTAGAAAAAATGGATGTATGTTTGTGCGTATGTGTGTGTGTGTGTATGTGCGTACGTGTGTGTGTGGATACAAATTTTCGTCGACGATTTCGGGAACACCGATTAACCGATTAACCGATTTAAATAATTAAAAAAAAACATTCGATTCGTGTTGATAAGGGGACGTGCTGACGTTTTCAGCGAAGGCAGGTCTAGCCGTTCCGAAGATACGGGGCAAAAAGTGCCAAAAATGATAACTGAGATTTAAAGAGAACGGAGCGTCCGATTTTAATAATTCAAAAAACATTTTACTTGTATTGACGAAATGAACAACATTTTTTTGGGAAGGCAGGTCCAGCGGTTATGGACTCTCAATAAAAATAAGTTAAAAAAATGTCATTTGGCTGTCAAAAATCTCTGTTGGACATATGTAGATCAAATTATCACATTTTTTATAGAGATTTTATTCTGTACACATTTTGTGTAAATTTTTTTGGGTTCTGTACCAAGGTTTTTAATTTTGAAGTTTATTTATATGGTTCAAACAAATGTCTTAGACATTTTCGACAGTATGGAATAACTGATTTATAAGATTGAAAAATCATTCGGTTCGTACTGGCGAGGCGTTTTTTCAAAAGGCAATTTTGCCGTTTCGGAAGTTTGGATCGCAAAGGGCGTAAAAACGGTTATGCAGTTTTTGAGAGAACGGATCATCCGATTAGAATAATTCAAAAAACATTTTGTTAGAGTAGACGGTGTGCAAAAAATACATTTACAGAAAATTTAGTAATTTTGTAAACGTACACATAAGTTGCTTATAAAATACGCTCGTCGCCCAATTTAAAAACCTTATTATACCGTCGACTTATAAGTTTACAGTATGTAATAAATAATCTATTTGAAATTATTCAAAATAATTATTGATTATTTTCATTCCTCGAATGTTTAATTACGGTACGGGAAGTTTGCGTATGCGCCCCACTAGTTCATATTTTTATTTTGCCATTAACATTTTTCCAGAAAACTCTCAAAGCTCGAATGTCAAAGCAACTAATCGCTTATATGCCGAAACACTCGTATGTCAAGTAACTCGTTGGTCGTAGTTCCACTGTACTTGGGTAAAATACGGGGTAGTGAAATTTAATTTGCTTAGTAGGCTATGACATTAAATTTTAACTTACGTATCTATATTTGCAAAAGCAAAAAAAATCACCTATCAATTTGCTTTATGTTGTAAAGTTTTAGAATTCTTCTTCATACCACATATCTTTATTTCAATTATAATTTTTATGCTGAGCACAGCAAAAGGATAAACAATGTGTAATATCTTTTATCAAGGGCAATGTCATGTTACAATGCCGGAAGACGTTGAAAATATGGTTATTCGCGCATCGTGCACGTGTTTATTTTTTCATCGTACTCACAAAAGCTAATTTAAAACATTTATTGTACATTAATAACTACCATATTCGGAAAATGGAATCAAGTTTCTATAATATTGAAACGATCTTTCATCGCAGTCCTTGAAATTAATATAGTGAATACACTCTTTGTTGCTGGGATGGGCACCGATGCATTTTATGGATTGTCCAAGTTGCTTGTTATTATAGTTATTATAAGAAATGGTTTTGTATGAAATGAAGTTTATGTAAATTATGATCAAATATATGCGATTAAATTCTGTTAGCCCTGAATTATAGAGTTTTAGTACAGGAAAACGTCGCGAACACTGTCAAATCACATATGACCTTCTGCACTTCTTATATAAAATTTTTAATTACTTATGATTGGTGCTATGAATATTTATATATCTAACATAGACCCCAATATGTGATATGACCTCCCCCCGAATGTGACCCCAACCATTTTCTGATCTGATCATATAATTGCTAGATGAACGCGCTATGGACTCCTGTTATTACAGAGTAGGCATATATTCCGAACACAGAAATAAAATATTTCCATGGTTGACGTCTTAGGAATCCTTATGTATTTCTGATTGCTGAATAAAACAGAGTTAAAAAAAATGGTTGACGTTTCGCATGAAATCGTATAAAATCTTTTTTATAATAAATATATTATGGCACATGCACCTATTTTAATGCCATATTATTTTTATTTTTTGTACGATAGCTTTGGATTATTAGAAACTGTCGGCGGTTGAAGGCTTTAGTGCAATTCAGGTCTATGATCCATCTCACGTAGTTATCCAATTGATTATTAAAAACTTCTTTTCATTTTCAAATCATTTAATTACTCTCCGAAAGAGACCCGAAATTGTTCTTTGTTCGAGATTTTCTCAAAAACAACTGAACTGATTTTGTTCGAATGTCTTTGCGCTGTATTATATGGCCATGAAGGTGACAAACTTCAGGGCATTAAGCTTTACACGGAATGGTTGCTACCCCTGGCAGAGGGGGTGTTTTTAATTGAACTAGTTGTACACTTCAAAAAGTAAAGTCCGCTTAACAACATGTAAATAACCAATAAAAATAAATATATCTTCTTTCATTATAACTTCGTAACAAATCAGTGATTGTAATTAGAACTGCAGCAAATACATAATATACAAACAAATCAGTGTTTAATACAGTCCACAGCTACAAGTGTTATATTATAACCCAACAACCTGAATTATCGAAGAAGAGTTTTAATAAATTCTATAACTACGTAACATAAAGTACAGATTTCAAAAATTTAAAAGCCATTCGATGTATCTACATAAGGTAGTGGTTTCCAATCTTTTTATACCGCATCCCCCTTTTTTTAAAAAAAAGTTGCTGCGCTCTCCCTTTATTCAATTTAACAATCTAATTTTATAAATACTCAACTGATATTATAATTTATCAGGCGAAGTTAATATATAATATTATGTATAAGCACACATGAAAATAATTATGTATTTATCCATTTTTTAAAATATTATTTTAATATTTCTGGATTAATTTCGAAAATCGTATTTTGCAAATAGCTGTTCGCCCTTTTTGTTGCTGCCTCGAGCTCCCATAAGGAGGCACGCCCCACAGTTTGGAAACCACAGAATTCGCGTTGTCTGTTTTTTTGCGACGATTGTTCAAGCCGCTTCTTTAAAATTACCAAAAAAAATAGGTTTAACGAAACCTAACATGGCGTTCGAGTTAGTTCATGGTCTGAATCCTTGTGTTTGTGTTTTGGACCCCTTGCTATGAGTTTTGCTTTAGGATTGATCTCCCTATTTCCTTGTTATTGATTTTTTTATACATTTGGTAAAAGGCAATAAATTAATGTTTTTAACGGTAAGGATGAATTTGATGTTTAATAATAAATTATTAAACAAGGTATGATCTTAAATTTTTATTGCTAATAATGTCTAGTTTTTTTTTGTTGAAATGTTGGTAACAGAAATAAACCCCCTTTTCACTAGATTACGACGATGGAAAGAAAAATGAAAATTTCTTTGCTATATTCCACAATATGGAACCGTTTTTTACAGTCTGAATTTCTGATATCCATTTATATATTTTACCTCTGAATTATAACATTTTTTTTGTAATTGACACAGAAGTCAGCATATGGGTTAGTTATCCACAGTGGTATTACCATAGTCAAAACGTATTCAAATCTAGTTCCGAAATCTGAATAGAAGGTATTTAAATGTTGAACATAGTGGTTACGTAGTCTTCCTAGCACTTTGTATGTGATAGATTGGGAAATGGAAATTTGTCCCGTCCAATATTAATGGCATTTTGCTTCAAGACAAGATCTATAAATTTAGATAAAATTTTCAACCGTTCATACCTAAAATAAAGTTTTTAATTTCACTACGAAGAATTCAAAATTTTTACAAAATATAGCAAATGCTTTGATAAATTTTTTCGCTTTCGACAAATGTAGATACGTAAGTTAAAATCTTAATTTTAAATTAGTTTAAAATTTATATATTTTAATGCCATAACCTACTAAGTTAATCATAATTCACTATCTCGTATTTTACCAAAGTAACTACAGTTTGCTCAAACTATAATACATGATACAAAAATCAATAGTTGAAATATTTGTAGTGTGACTAAAAAATGTATTTTATTATTATTACTTATGGCTAATTTCGTTCCGAAAATTACACGTTATGTGGTCAATTTTTGTAGTTTGACATACCATCATGTTTGAATGTGGCTTTTATATAATAGATTTTGTTATTGAATTTTAAATTTTATGTGTCATGTTTCATAAACGCTTTTCTTAGAACTTCCTCAACATAAATGTGATTGACAAACTAAGTATGATTGATTCAGTATCAAATAATTTGTACGATAGCTTAAACCTTGAATTTAAATTAAATTGTTATTTTTATGTATAAAGCAAAATGTTATGAATTTTTTTTTAAAAAAACTGGGGTGGGTTATGCTGTATTAACATTTGTATTTTTTATCTTCGGAATTAGAAACAAAGATAAACCTACTTCAAAGTAATAGATTATTAAATTGCGAAAATGAATGAAATTATTTTTGTATTATAACTGATATTCTGGATAAACTGTTGTAAAAAGCAAATATTAGGTATCGTCAAAATTTTATTTTTTATTTGAACTTCGTGTACTATTCTCATGTTGGTGTTATATCATAAAACGCAGAAAATTTCATGGATTTTAGTAAATGCTGTAGTAGATATGGTAGGGAAAAATAGTATACTAAAATAGCATCAATAAGAGTATAAATTACATTACTAGTAGTGGAGACTGGGTACGGCTGTGCCACTTTTTTGATCAGCAATAATTTCGTTAATTTAGCTCGGGGAAAAGTAAATTAAAATATAATTTGATCATTTGCCTACGTGGAAATACCGAAATACTGCCCTTAAATACTATGGACTAGTCATAATTAGTAATAAACTCGAATCATACCAGAAAAGGGCGAGTGTCACAACACAACCGGTCCACATTCGAGAGACGGTTGTGACGGGACATAAAAATAGGTTAAATAATAATAGGTATCTATGAACAAAATAACAATATAATTTTTATTGTCAGAAACTACTTTCATTGTCAGAAATATGTAACACAAAACAACATAATCATTTGAGCAAAGCTTATGAATATAATAAAACAATATATAACAAAACATATTTTAAACAGGGTTAATAAGATTTTTTTGCTTTATATTAAATTTTCCTTCCCCTTTCTCTTTTGTATTTTGTCTTCCAATTACTTAACTCAATTTGTTTTTAACTGTTTAATCTTTACCCGAATAGGACAAGAAATACATGTCACAAGAGAGACAGATCACTTCATCTTTCTGTAAGTTGTACTTTAGTAGTTAGTTAACAGAAATTAGTTTTTGCATAGATAATTTAGCTCAGTCATAACAATGAAATTTTTTTCAGAAGTGAGCGTTTGGTACGGTTGTGAGTCACAACTTACAGAAAGATGAAGTGATCTGTCTCTATACCAAGTAGCAGTTACTGTTAAAAGAATCGAACAAAGAAACTTTTTTGACTCTTTAAAAGCAATGCGGTCTACAGATCATATTAATGTGAGGCGCTGACTGAATGTAATAATGGAAACATGTTCAAACAAACATACATCTTTTTTCTCTGGACCCTATATTAAAATCAGTATAGTTTAGCGGTCATGACGAGTATCACTACCGTACCCTGTCACAACCGTACCTAGTCTCTCCTATGGTATTAGTTTATGTTTACATAAGTGAAATTTATAGTTCTAAACTTACAAAAAAGTGCATCTTTCAAATCAATAAATGCATTTTTGCTGAGATATAACAATTGTTTGTCATCTTTAGAATATTTTGGAGTCCGCTAGGCGGCGGACCCTAAAATACAGTTCATTTCTAAACAACCACGTACAGATTCGATCAGAACGTGTACAAAAATTGCCAATTTTAGTTTCTTACAATATTTTCCAAGTGTCAGATGTTAAAAAAGATTGCACGTGTCATATTTTTTCTCACGACCGATATCAAATTATTTCCTACATCTATTATGTGTTATCAGTATTCAAGGCACACGTCCACGGATAACCCTGGTCTGCGTTAGAATCATCGAACAAATGTTTGCTAAAGAGGAGACATTCGTCTTCTGCATTAGAATTGACGTCACCGTGTCTTTGTGACGTTGCGAATCACACTTTGTGGAAAATCCAATAGCGCTCCCACAAATCATGTCTTGAAACTGTTTAGAAATACATATATTTATAATTGCGGATGTTTTGAAACACTACATTTTAAACATTTGTTTGTAATTGTAAGGGTCATTGCTTACTTACAATTTTAGCCTGTATATAGGCGAGACTGGGTAAGGTTATGCCACTTTGTTTCAACAGCCATAATTTTGTTAATTTACCATTTGATCATTTGTTTAAGTAAAAATTTTAAGGCAGGCATATTATTTTTAATACTGAAATAGTGTCCTTAAACACGATGTATTAGTCATAAAATGATATCATACAAAAAAGTGCCAGTGGCACAACCGTCCACATCCGGGAGACGGTGTAACTGTTGTTGGGGTCAATAATGACAGGCATAAAATTAAGTTATAATCTATTTCGGTGTTATATACCTATTGTTTTTAACGACTTTTATATAATAATATGTAACACAACACAAAATAAACATTTAAACAAAGCTTCTGAATAAAATATAATCTATAACAAAAAACAAAGTTAACAAGAATTATTTGTGAACTTTTTTATTTTGTTTTTTATTTTCTGTATTTTAACTAAGTTAAGTTAGATATATTTTTCTATTTAATCTTTAAAAAGTAATCTATCTGCATACAATTAACAGTTATAATTAAAAGAATTCGAACATGAAAATTTACTTTGTAAAAGCAATGCGGTCTACAGATCATGTTAATGTAAAGCACTGACTGAGAGCAATAATGTGAACTTATTCGAATAATCATTCTTCATCTTTTTCCTTTTAGATCTTATATCAAAATCAGTATAGTTTAGCTATTATGATGACAGTCACAACTCACAACCGTACTGAGTCTCCCCTACTTAACAATTTTAATGTTATGAGTTTTCTACTGTGGCGTGAAAAATAATCAAGTCTTTACAATTTCAAAACGATAAAAGAGTTTCAGAGAAACGCATCCTGTCATATCGTGCTATATTTAATTAATAATTTATAAATTTAAATATTTTTTCATTTTTTATGTCATAAATGTACGTTATTCATTAACAAATGAACATTTTACACTCATATATTTTTTGTTGTCTCTAAAGGCGATGGAAGGTTTTAACAAAACAGCAATTTTTTACTTTATCAATAATGATAACTCAATGAAATATAATGAAAAAATCAATATTTTTGAAGTTATATTTATCCTAAATATCATTGTTGGTACAACTAAATTTACGTATGTATTTACTTTAATTAGTTAGTTTACTTAATATTTATTTGTGTCTAAATGACTTCATTCTACATGATTTGTGGTTTTCTCACAATTCAATTTTGCTTGACATTTTATACAGTTCATTTGCATCAATCATAATTGGGTACATACATATTTTTTTAATGCGCAGATGATATTTTATGCTAATTAAATATTTCATGGCTAATCTATTCGTACCTAAAACGATCATATCCAATATCCAAGGTTTGTTTTCTTTTACGAAACATTCTCAGTCGAATGCAAGCTATAAAAAGAAACATCAAAAAATATTGTCAAGATCAAGTAATAAATTAACATATGCATAAATTACTTTTCCCCGATTATTGGGACAATGAAATGATGCCATTAATACTAATACTTAGTTGCGGTAAGTGATCTGCAAAAAATGTATCATGGCTTTGGAAAATTTATTACACGAATAAATTATGGTTTCATTAACGTGGACATGCTAACATTCGCAGCAAGTACAATGTCATGTAACCAAGTGTCAGACTTATTTTTCATTGTATCAAAATTACAAACGCCTACGGAAGTCAGGTTGAAAAAGCTTGTTAGCGGTTTCACATGAGGAGAAGGAATGCTAAAAAATACAATATCATTTGAATAGTTGACAGCCACGCACGAGATAACTCGTTGTCTACGATATGTCTAGAAGTCATTCTGCACATTTATAATAATTAATTAGTGCATAAATGAAAATTTTACAAATTTTAGATAGATTTAATTTTTTTTTGAAAAAAAAAATATGAATGAAAATTGAAATATGAAATTTTCTGAAAAATATTGAAAAGTTTTCACATTTCTAAACATTTGAATATTTATAACTATATTTTGAATTTTTTTATGCAATATTGAGGTTTCAATATGTATCAAATATTGTTATATTTTTTATTTATTTATATATGTAGTATTACATTTAAAATTATTTATTTAGTTCTATTTTTTTATAAAGTTGTGCACTCTTTATAAACAGGTAATCAAATGAATTTTTTTTAAATTATAATTATTGATATAAGTAAAATCGTTCATTTAGAATGAACAATATGAAAATCCATATTTACTAGAAAATACATAAAAACCGGCAAACTGCATATTATTAGAATCACTAGTATTATTAGAGAAAGCTTGCAATTATTCAGTCAATATGAAAACAACAAACAAAAAAATGTGCGAAGCACAAAGGTCTAATTTGACTTTGAGCAATTATGTTGTGGAAACCAATTATAACTAATTTTATCACAATAAATAACACATGTTAATCAAACAACTATCTGACTATGTTCAGTAAAACTCCCGGCTAATTCATCAATGTAGAAATGTGTTTTCTATTGACACAAAAAAATTAACTTGGTTCTTTTTACCCCATTGGCGAGGTAAATTAGTTTAAAGGAATTTTGCAAAATAATAGCTACATTACTCAATCAATGCAAAATATAAATTTTATGGGTGCATTTATTTACAGAGATAACATGTAAATAACCTTGATCTGGTATTTTGTCAGAAATAATAATCAGCAGAGCTTAATTTTATTGTTCACTATTTTTTTATTTTTTACAGCTTTGTCAGGCTAAAGGTTCAGTTGATTCTTTTTACTCCATCCACGTGTAAGCTTTTATAGAGGTTATATAAGAAAATTATTGAATCTAACTTAAATTTAACAATACATCTTATAAAACAATTAAATAACTTATTCTCAAGAGTTATATTACGGTCTCGTAAACGAAATAACAGTGCTCTATATAACTCTAACCTTTTTCCCGCGGACTTTTAAGTCCCGCTCTACCCTATATAACTACAACTTATACTTTTTCCGCAGCATCACTTTTACTAAGGATTTTTTGAAAACTAATACGTTCTTCTACATTTTGATCAGTTTGTAGTTATTGCTGTTATTGATTGACTAGTGGTCGCAAATGGATTCTTTAATGTTGTTTACTAGCGTTGGGCTGAAAACTCATTTCCTAAACTGGAATGGAAAACACATTGGTTCAGATAGAAATTTAGAGAAAAATATGAATGCAATATCGTAGGTTTATATTATTTTTTATGACCGATTTTCATGGTTCAATATTTTTGTGTCTTTGATTTTGAAAAGTTTTTTCGAAGTGTGTGGGTGATATATGGCATATTTTCTGATTTCGAAAACGCTTAATAATTTTATATATATATGTATATATATATATATATATATATATATTTATGATTTAGTAGTTAATTTTGATGTTGAAATATATGAGTGAGTTCTTGAGGGCGATACATTATATATATACACGTGTATGTTTATGCAGGTGTATGTGTATATATGTATGTACATGTGTTTATGTATGTATATATGTATATATATATATGTTTGTATGTATATATGTATATATGCACATGTGTACATATATGTATGTGTATATATGTATTTATATGTATATGTGTATGTATATATGTGTATGTATATGTATGTATGTATATTTATATAATATATATATTCTTTTTTCTATTTTATTTATTTAATATCTAGTTTCTATTATGTTTTCTATCTTTCATATTCTCTTTGTTGTTAAGTGTTGCTGTTCTGTTGAATTTTCTCTTATATCTATAGCTTCTATACTAATCCACATATTTTATAATGAATAGTTATATTAATTTTTATACTGTTTTTAGATCCACTGATGATGACATTAAATTGAATGCCGAAACGTTTGGAATTAAAGATTATTTTATAAATCTTTGCCTTTTCTTTGTTTGATGTATCGCCCTCAAGAACTCACTCATATATATATATATATATATATATATATATATATATATATATATATATATATATATATATATATATATATATATATATATTATATATATATATATATATATATATATTATATATATATATATATATATATATATATATATATATATACATATATATATATTAATCAAGTTTATAATAATTTAATGTTCATAATAATTTTGGGTTTGTAAGCTTATAAGCTAGACAAAGATGTAATTCAAAAGGCCATTTTTGCTTAACCCGATAATATAGTCATGTTTTTTTTAAATAATGTTATTTTAATAAGAATAGGTTATATATTATATTTCTTGAAACTGTTTTTTTTTAAATGTTTCTTAGAATTGTTGTACTATTTTGCTAATCGTAACAGCGTTTAATTTTCCACCCAAAACAACACGAGGTATCATCATTAACGTCACGTTGTAAGAATCACCGAGCTAACCGTCGTAATTATATTTTTAATTGCCGGCGGATTTATGATAACGCGTTAAAACAACTTTTTTGTCGGAACTATGTTGCTGAATGAATTTGACACCTACAGTCGCATCCGTTTACACCCGACCTATGTAAGTCAAGTGTAAAATTAGCTAATATAGAATTCTGTGAAAATCATCCGCATATATTTGCCAAATAAACGGTTTATGTCAACGTCAGAATACTCTTTGTAATTCTATTTCTAAACCGCGTTGCGTAATGGATGTTCTCAACAATGTTGTATATGTTAATGAGAGAAAATCTTTACAAAGTACCAATATAGAGATATGATTGTAATATGGCTTCTTTTTGGTCATGATTGGTAACCGGTGTGCGGATTTATGAAGATTCCGAAAGCTTTTGAATACTTTGAATGCCTCGACTCATTTAACCTTCGAATGCTCAGCTTGGCAGATGATGTGAATACTAAATTATCGCAGTTTGTCATACTTGTAACTATTGCCGCATTCGCATGATCTTAATTATTGATCTTATTATAAGGGATTGTCAGCTTGTGATTATGAATCGAGATTTAATCGTTCTAATTGCCTGGGTGTAAGCTCTTGGCCCGTTTATCTCTCTCGGCGAAAGACGCTGTACATTTACTTAATTTTATTTCTATATATGTACATATTATGAATTCTTGTTCTTTCTAATTGTTTGTATATCAATCGAATTAGGTACTTATTGTCTTCTTAATCAAAACTATTTTATTACATATTTTTATTTTGTACTTGAATTTCATTCTAAGCTTTTCATATTTATATGATCATTCTAATAACATTGGAAGTGCATGGATTTGTTCTTGATATTTGTAGGTTGGAAGTTTTGGTACTTCTGAAGCGTTGATTTGCTTTGCGACATTTGAAAAATGCATTAAAACAATATCGCATTATATAGTGGACATTAAAAATGTTGAGATAATATATTTTATTTAAAAATTGTTTATAATTAACTCCTCATTATTTAAGTATCCAATTAAATTTGGATTCTGCATAAACCAGTCTAAGGATAATAATACAACTCTACTCGTCTGAATCCACTCGTAATCTCTTGTTTATCATGGCAGTTTCAGAAATAGCTTGATTCAACATTTGTGAAGCATCATTACTGCACTTTAATCCATCTTTGTAGCAAAATTTAATACAACAGATATTTCAATATAGCTGAAAATGTGCAGATATTTTTCAGATATTTCAATTTAATCTAGGGTAATAATAAATAATTTACGAAATCCTGATTGAGGTCTTAGAATTCTTAAAAATAAACTGATGGTAATATTAAATATGCGTCCGATACATAATTCTTGCGTAATGATAATCTTATTTCTATTGTGATTTTCTTCAATTGTTATTTCATTTAGCCTTTCGTGTGCCTAGTCTATAGAATATTTAAAACGCACATCGGTTTCGGTCGAAAGGATTTGTGAATTGAAAAATTTTACTTCGCGCTTGCAATTATATTGCAATTAGTTTTATGCAAGACACTCATAGTCGCTGACGGCATTTGCTATGCATTAGAAATAATGACCGCCATCCTTCCAACGATGGTCCTCGGTGTTGCCATCGCTATGATTTCTAAAACCTTGTACCTCTATGAGAGTACCTACTTAATTTCATATATATTAACATGGGTTTTCATAATCAAATCAAATATCATCGGTTTATATCCGATATATCTGTGACAAGGTCATGTACACGCTTTGGTAATAGAAAGTCGAGGAGAATGTGCTGGTCTGCATGCGGGCCTTTGGTCACATCTGCGATTTTGTGGAGAATGAAATATTCGTACATTGTTTTGCTCGTATACAAGCTGACCATATGGTATAACAAAAAAATGGATAAAGCGTAATATGCGTTATTATGTCATTTGTATCTTGAACTATCTTTCAAATTTGACAGGTAGTGTCATTGGCTATACACGTGGCGCTTTGTTTAGACACGCCATCTGCTAAATGACTTCATGGTTTTAAATATATATATATATATATATATATATATATATATATATATAATTCTCGAATCATGTTAGTAGTAATACTCCACCGAAACGGTTTCACCGATTTTTATGAAATTTTATAAGGTAAAGGGTGGTCACCCTTAAGATTATTTCATGGCCACCGTTTTTGTTTTTGTGGCAATTTTTTTTTATTTTATTTTATTTATGATGTTATTAAATTCATCAATCTTAAATTTTAACAGTTCTACCGCAAACTCTTATTTTGTAATAGTAAGTTAATGTTTTTCACTTATTTTAAATTCAGATTTTCTTGAGCTTATGAAAATCCTAAATTTTACTAAATGTTTATTTTTAAAATCAATTGAATTTTATCAAGTTTTGTCCACATTTTATCAAGTTTTGCAGAATGGGAGGACATTCTGCCATTGTACAAATGTATTTCGGTGCGCAGAAACTATACATAAGTTATGAATGATTTGGTAAGTATTTTTGAAAAATGGTAGAGATTGAGCAGTTTTTGAGATGGAACTAGATGTTATACAGATCTATGGCAAAGTTGTGAATTTTTTCACAGAGTTTTTGAAATCTCGCACGATTAGCTGTGCATGCCACAATATAATTCAAAAATGAACGTTCGGATTTTGGTTTGTAATTAAAAAAAAACAATGAATTATTAAAAAGCGCGGTAATGATATATCAAAACTTTGAACCTCCAAATGTGCCAATTCGATTTGAATGAAATCATTTTCAGATTTCAGATGAGTATTAATATGCAGAAACATTTATATGTCGCATGCTTTGCAATGGGTATACCATTCATATAATTGTGTTAGCTACCCCTTCTACTATACCACGTTTGCAATCCGTTAATTATTTTATATTGAACATTTTTCTAAAAATATTTGTTATGGTTAAACATTATTTACCAAAATCAGAAAATAGAAAAAGTATTCCGAAAAAGTTCAAATTATTGGCAATCACGACTAGAACTTGAGTTTCATTCATTATTACAATTTCTGTAATAGTGATGAACTTAACAATAGATGGTTGAGATGAAAATCTTATTATTAGTTGTTTTCAGTTTATCGTCATTTTCTTGTTACTGTGGATATTTGAATATACTTGGAAAATTTAAGTTGATATATAGAAATATTGTTTAATCCTATTTTGTGAAACGTGCTTGAAATAAAAAAATGGATTGCTTCAAAAACAGTGTCTCAATAAATTTTATTTCATGTATATATAAAGTTTTTGCGTTTGGAATTATCTTACCACTTCACGAATACTTCATCTACTAAATTAATCTGTGATTGGTGCAGTATATTGAAAGATTTCACTTTCAAGGATATGCAAATGCACTTACGCCTAAAATGCGTGCACCACTCTAAGTCATTTTGTAATCCAAGGATGACGTATCTGAGCCTATTTATTAAATTTACCGCCAGACCATTAACAGCGAATTACCAAGTTAGTTTTGCGATAAGAGGAGTGCTCCGTAGTTGCTTCGAGTACTCCAAGTTGGCATACGTTATTCGCAGCCTTGAGGAATGATGCAAATCTCAAATTGCGTTTTAACGTAATAATTCGCTTTCATTTCTAAACAGATCAGATCCCTAGAACTCGGAAAAACATCAACTTTTTGCATTGTTCAAGGACGTTAGGTAATAACTCTATTGGGAATAATTATCGTATTCGTTATTGCATTGATTATGCTATGCGTTCGCATTCATTTTAGCCTTTTTTGTGGTTACTTTGGCAATGGGCGGTACCTCTGCTTATTATTTCTCTATTTTTAACCTGGATAATGAGTTTTGCGACATCCAATTTTATATACATGGATTGTTTAGAGACGACCTAATAAAGAAAAATTGGTAAAAAAGGAGTGTGAAAAATATTCATAAATTGACTCAATTGAATAATCGTCAGTTTGAAAGCATTTGAAACGTTATAAATATTCTACATTCATATATAATAATGTTGAAGTCCATATAAAGAGTTGTAATTGAAGATAGTTTGTTTGTACATTTTAATTACAAACTGTCACACTTAGGGCTTTCAGTAATTGTTTTGACTTTATTATATGGATTTTTGATGGATGGCAACCCAGTAGTTGTCGAATCCAATTATGACTAATTAACTATACTCAAAATATTTGGTGACATTTTTATTATATGTATGCAACTATACCCACGAGAAGCGATTTTCACTTGAGGCTATATTTGACATCTATAACCTCAAGTGGAAATTTGACATCAAAGTTGCCTGATGTCGTCGGGCTTTGGCGGAAGCGGGAATCGAACCAGCGAATCCGGGACTAGCGGGGAATCAAACCAGCGAACCCGGGACTAGTTGGTGCTAGCCCACGTTCGAGCCTATATCGCCACCGTTGGCCCATTGAAGATAGATGATTGCAATAAATAAAATAAAAAAATATATCAAAGTATATATTGTAATAAGTAATATATATTTTCAATAACTTACCGTAGGGCAAGTCGCAAAAAAAAATCGAAAATGAAAATTTATATATATATATCTTTACGTTTCAAAAGTTTCTGAACATTTTTGGCTTACCTGTGTGCATGTGTGTGTGTGCGTGCGGATACAACTTTTTGCCGACGATTTTGGGAACACCGATCAACCGATTTGAATAATTCAAAAAACATTCGATTTGTATTGATAAGGAGACGTGCCGACTAGTTTTTGGTCTAGCGCTAGCCGTTCTGAAGTTCCGTTTTTAAGAGAACGGAATGTCCGATTTTATTAATTCAAAGGATATTTTACTTGTATTGGCAAGATGAAGAACTCATTAAATTTTTGAGAAGGCAGGTCCAGCGGTTATGGAGTCTCTAATGAAAATAAGTTAAAAAAATGACATTTGGCGGTCAATAATGTTTATTGGACATATGTACATCAAATTATTAGATATTTTATAGAGATTTTAATAATGTGTACACATTTTGTGTAACCTTTTTTGGATTTGTACCAAAATTTTTAATTTTAAAATTCACGTACATGGCTCAAACAAATGTCTTCGACATTTTCGACAGTACGGAATAACTGATTTGAATAATTTAAAAAACATTCGATTCGCATTGATAAGGAGACGTGCTGATTAGTTTTTAGGTGCAAAAAAGTCACAATATATCTTCAAATTTTAATTATTATCTTACTATCCGCGAATTGTATATTTTGGAAGTCGCCCGTATATTACTATTCTTGAAATGTAGTATATGTTATTCGCCTATGTGACTTGCATTCGACGACTGCATCATCAAAATTTCTCATGTTTGGCATTTGTGTTTTCATAGGAAGATACGAGAACACTTTAATTGTAATTCTGCTAATGAAATCGAATCCAGATGAAATTCTCAGTAAGCGGTTGATTCTTGAAGAGATGTCGGACATCTTTGCGGTATTTTTGGCTTTTCTTATCATCATCTTCCTTCGAGGAATCTGACAGGCAATGTGCCACGTGTTTCGAACGCATAGACTCGCTGGCTGAACGGATAATTTTCTTTTCAAATCAAAGTGTTCCAATAACACTTCAGTATTTGAAATTTCGCGGTCGTATATGTATATTGTTGTATTCATTGAGTTCTTCATTGCAGTAAATTAACATCATAAAATATGTCACGATGCTGGTTCAGGTCGGACTTTGTGGTTAATGATTTCCAGCATTATACTTACATAATTTTCACAATTCGATTTGCAAATATGTATTATTATGTTTAATACATAAAAATTGATATATGACTATGTGTCTGTGTATGTCTTATGCATTCATTAACGTTTTTCACGGAATTGCGATTCAGATTTTTCAGAAAATTAATGAAGAAGCTTAATTTTTTTACGGTTTGTCTTTTTTATACTACTTCCCGTAGGGTAAGTTATTGTAATGGGCCGAAAATCGGAATTGAAAATTTTTACATTTCTCGACGTTTTGAAGGTTTGGCATACTTCAGAAAAAATGGATGTGTGTGTGTGTGTGTGTGTATGTGTGTGTGTGTGTATGTGTATGGATACAAATTTTCGCCCACGTTTGCGGGCGTACGGATCAACCGATTTGAATGGTTTAAAAAACATTCGATTCCTATTGATAAGGAGATGTGCTGATTAGTTTTTGGCAAAGGCAGTTACGGAGATAAGGAGAAAAGAGTGCAGAAAATAGAAATCGAGTTTTTGAGAGAATGGAGCATCCGATTTGAATGATCTAAGAAACATTTAATTAGTAATGATTGAGAAGGGGTTATTAGTTTTTCGGAGATACAAGGCTAAATGTACAAAAAATGGCAGTTTTTGAGAGAACTAAGCGTCCGATTCAATTGATTCAAAGAACTTTCTGCTTGTCTTAACAAAATAATTGATTTTGGAAAAAAAAAATTTGTTTCATTTTTTTCTTTTTTGTTTTTTTTTTTTAATTTTTTGTATATCGAAAATTTGTATATCAGATTTTATTTTTAATTCTGACTATAGTTCTAATATACTTTAAACAAACAATTTCAACTCTGCAATTCAGTTTATATAATTCTTATAAATATTAGACAATGTTACAATATTTATAATAATCTATTTGAAAACATTCAATATTCCTCGAACATTTCGTTACGGTACGGGAAGTTCCAGCAATTTGCCTTAAGGCACGATGCCACCCACCCCACTAGTTTTCATTATGGGTTGAGCACCTCTAACAAGGTTTTGAATTTTTTGAAGACATTTTCTTTATTTAGTTTACTAGACACACTTTTAATTCTATTATATATAGATACTGTGGAATTAAAAAGTAATAAATGCAAATATACAATCTAATATAAATATACGGTTGAGCTAGGCTTAAATGTCGGCGGCTAAAAAGGTCCGCTTCAATTTACATTATTTAATTGTTTTATGATATGCATTGTTAGTTCTATCCCAGATTCAAACGTGTAAAAAATAAGATAATAGTAAATAAAAATGTATGTTAAGTTAGAAAAGAGAATTTTACAAGAGATAAATTAATTTAATAGATATTCTAACTCTGCTGATGAATATTTAGGTATAATTTTTGTAAAAAAGTGCTAATGTTTGTATTGTGGCATTGAGTAAATAATGTAGCTTTTAGTTAGGAAAAACCCTTATAATTTAAAATGAGATATTTGTGTGTTAGCTTGCCCTCTATGGGATAAACGGGCACAAACGGGAATTTTTAGAGTAAATAGCAAATAAACATATTTTTATATTTTTGCAGTATATTTTGTGAACGTCAAAAATTCTGATATCCTTATATCATATATTAGAATGCTAAATGGGATATTTTACTTCAATATGCATCTAATACAGCACAATAATCACATTAATAACTAAGATGTTGTGGCGGACATAGCTCAGAGGTAGCATGTCCGACTCACATGCCAAAATATAAAAAATGTATAAGAATTTCAATGTAAGATGTATGTAAAAAATAGTTAGAATGTAATAATGTATTAGAATGTATAAAAATTGAATTAGAAAGAAGTAAGAAGATAAAAAAGGGAAAATGAAGATAAGATGAACTACGTAGAAGAATAGAATTTAGTGAAGAAGATAAGTTGTAAGAAAAGTATATAGTATAAGAAGAATAGAATCTATATAAAGATTGAATATGATATAAAAAGGAATGTAAATAAATGTTGTAGGTGGCTAAATGCTCAGAGTAAGCGAAGCCAAATAAAAATTTTAAAAAAAAAAAAAAGAAAAAAAAAACTAAGATGTTCAGAATCGTATTTTTGATCAGATGTATATTCATATGTATAAAACGACAATTCGTGATCGGGTAGTACAGCTAGTGGTATATAAAACATCAATTAAAAATGTAATATAATTCTCATGTTCTAATTGAATTGTTTATAAGCATTTTTGTTTTGTGTTTGTTTTCTGATATTAATTTCTACTTCTCTTCTTGCCTAAAGCGGGTCTATAAATAATGCAGATAAGAATTTAATTAATTCATAACATGTTTTGAAAAATAAAATATCGAAGGAATATGGTGCATCACTTTTTCTGTTCCATACTAATTACTTGTTTTATTTAAGAACTTAATCGCTTTCGATATCGTACAATACATAATAGTCGAACTGTGGGAATATGAATTTTATCTAAATTGCTATTCAAGTATTTTGATCTTGGTTTTTGGACGAACTTAATATAAATCGCATTCTTATGTATCAGTAATAATATTTTATTGATATTTTTTATCTTTATTAAATATAAAAATTTATTAATATAAATATAAAAATACAATACTGAATTATTGCTTTATCCATCACTTTTTGAAATAACATAGTTTGTATATGGACTTACATTATAAGGGAGCATATATCATTAGTCCGGAATACCCGATAGTCCGGCACCGTGTTGGTTTTTTCTTCTAATTTTTTTTCCTAAAGAAGTTCTCGGAGTAGTTTGCATGAGAATAGAAATGTTTTAATGAATGAGTTAAATATTGGCTCATGAACTATTTGATTAGAAAATAAAAGATGAACTAATGAAGTTTGCTTCTCAGTCGAAAGTAACTGAAATATCAGCTTCTAAACAAAAAAAAACATAACTGAAGCAACTAGCTATTGTATTTTTTAAATGTGCAGTACGTTTGGAAAGAAAGCCTGTAACAGGGCCAATGATTTTTGAAAAGGCAAAAAATTTTGGCCAAAATTTAGGGGTTGCTGAATGTGTATGTAATTATTCTGGTGCTTGGCTCAGACTTTAAATTTTGACATGACATTTAAAAACTTGATCTAGCTGGAAAAATAATTTCAACAAACGAAACCTTTATAGAAATATACAAACACGAGTTTAGGAAATTTTTGGCTCATAATAATTTAACTCTATCACATAATAATTTTTCTCTATCATAAGTTAAGTTAATTAAGTTTAACATTATGATGCTGCTTTACCGCAGCTCGGTATACTTATAATTCTTTTGTTCTATAAAATGAAATTTATATTGATATTTTCGAATTACATTGGTAATTTACTATATTAAAGGTCAAATCTTCTTGATCTATATGTAAGCCATTTATATAAGTAAACTAGTTTTAAGTGGCATTTTGCCTTAAGTTGCTTGCACTTCCTAATACGTAATATTTTTATGTATAAAAATTTAGGTACTTTCAATTTTCAATTGTTTAGAAAAATAAAAATTTAATTCGAAGATATAGTTTCCACTTTTAATAAAAGTAATCAATGAAAAGGAAAATTATATCCTTCAAACCAACTTATTTTATTGGTAATTGTATTAATTGCAGTACACTATATCCGTGCTGATTATTACTATTCTGGTAAAGATTGGCCGGATCATTTCTTTGTAATTAATGAAACTTTGCATAGTAGCATGGTTCATGGACTTAAAGAACATCCTAAAATGATCAAAAATCATTATAATTAAAAAAAATCATTAAAGTTTGGAATATTGTGGCGGTTCAAAATTTTGTAATTTTTTTGTCACAATTTCATGAGTTGCCAAAAAAATAAATCACTTCATTATTATGTCGATGGTTTACATATATCGCGAAGTTTTTGCAACTTGCCTTAAAATGCCACGTACATCTAATTTTATTTGATAAAAGATGAAGTATAGAAAAGAATGAGATATGTAATATTTAAACGCAAGACGTCTCGAGATGACTTTTTGCTTAATTTGAGCCTATGTCATTTATTTTACTAAAATATCTTGAAACGTTAGGTACCGTCATATAAGTAACATGCGGACGTAATAGCTATAAATTCTAAAGAAAACAGAAATAAAACATTTTTCAGCAAAACACGCGCTAAATCGTTTATTGCCTAATTATTCTAGACTAAATTCTTTGCATGTTCAATGCTCATATTTTTCCTTTAAAACAAATTTTATAATCCGATAATGTCATGCCTTCTATAATTTGTTTACACCTGTATATTATAATTCAACTTCTACTGTTCGCATGTGTATGCAAATAAGAAGTCTCATTAAGGATATTATCTTCCTTCGTAATCGGTTTTACGCTATCGCGCACGAATAGAATTAACAACAGATAATGAATGGTTGATGGAATCCTTTTCATAAATCATATAATTTACAATCAGGATAATTACTAATTATTGCATATTGGGAATTAATGTTATCTCTTAATGTTTATATAACTGTTACTTTCAATGTCTTCAGATATGCCAGAACTAGAAAATATGCCATCATTATTTGACTATTATACTTTGAATTTATCGCAATTTTTTTTAATGATTGTTTACATAAAGTAATCATTATTTTTAGCGAAAAACTTTTTTTACCTTGAAGATAAAATTGTTCGATCTGAATATTAATTTTTATTGGCCTATTATTTGTTACCATTTATTGCTGAATTATGGTTGTGTTTTCAAACTAGTTAATTATATACAAGAATACTCGGGAAACGTTATACATAAATTATTATATTATTAGTCTTTATATATTTTTTAAGAATGCGTCAAGACTCGGCCATTTTTAACTTCCCGTAGTGTAAGTTATCGTAACCGCTCAAAAATCGAAATTGGATATTTTCGTTTTTTGAATGGAATGTTTTTTTTCGCGATTTCGGACGCACAGATCAACCCTGATTTGAATAATTCTAAAAACATTCGATTCCTACTGATGGGTAAACGTACCGATTAGTTTTTAGCAATGGCAGGTCCAAACATTTCGGAGATACGATACGGAGCAAAGAGTGCAGAAAATAGAAATCGAGTTTTCGAGAGCACCGATTTAAATGATTAAAAAGCATTCAATTCGTAATGATGTGGAGAAGTATTGATTAGTTTTTGGCAAAGACAGGTCTAGCCGTTTCTAGGGTACTGTGCTAAATGTGCAAAAAATTTCTGTTTTTGAGAGAACAAAGTATTCGGTTTGAATGGTTCAAAAAAACTTTTGCTTGCATTGACCAAACACGGATTAAATTCAGTTCAAATTCAGATTAAATATTAGAACAATACAAATGCAAGTATTTTCACTAATTTCGAAGTTCACGAATGTCACAATTCTTAATAAATATTAAATATCTTTTTGCTATCTACAGTCTATCTATAGTCTACCAAAAATGTTTGAATTAAAGTATGAGTAAATCACCAAAGGCAGAGAATTATTTTTATATTTATATCCGTATAAAATTTCCTTCATATATTTATTTTACCAGCGGCTTTTGTGATACCAGATGCTGCGCCTGGTGTTTTCTTTGTCACTTTTTATTTTTCGTTACTGAAGCTACAAATACAAATCTAGGATCTAGTCACTAGATCAGTGGGAATTGAAGAAAATATAATAATGATTACAGATAGTGCAATGATATATAATATCAATTTTTGTATCGATTTGTTTTTGTTAATATCTTGTAAGGTTTAAGTTGAAATTTATTGAAAGTATTTAATTTTTTATTTACCTCATGGTAAGGGAATTCAAGTAGATCACGTGCATTTATATTTTAAAAGAATAATTAGCAAATTTTTGCAGTTAATACGATTGTGTCAGGGTACGGTAGTGACGGTCATCATAACAGCTGAACATACTGATACTGATTTTGAGATAGGGTCCAAATGGAGACAGATGAAGTATGATTTTTCGAACAAGTTCCAATTATTGCTTTCAGTCAGTGCCTTACATCAACTTGATCTGTAGACCGGATTTCTAAAGAGTCAAAAAAAAGTTTCTTTGTTCGATTTCTTTTAATAATAACTGCTTTTTGCATACAGATAGATCACGTTGTTTAACATTAGTAGTTAATTACCACCAATTAGTTTTTGCGTAGATAATTTAGCTCAGTCATAATGATGATTTGTTTTCAAAAATGTGCGTTGGGTACGGTTGAAACAAATTTTAAGACGTGTAATTATTGTTCTTTTCGGGTGAAGATTAAACAGATGAAAAATAATGTATTTAATTTACTTTTCTCCCAGCTAACTGGTAAATCAACAAAATTATGGCTGATCAAAGAAAGTGGTACAACCGTACACCCAGTCTCCCCTGCTATAGTTTTTTCTGCTTCTCTACCAACATTTTTGAAAAAATCTCTTTTCAAATTTTTCTGTTGTAACCTATGAACAAATTGACTAACCATTGACTGCATCGCTAAGAAAATATTTGTACAATTATTTTGTGTATGTCATTAATCAATATGTATCGTCGTTTCATGTTTATAGTAAAGCATTCAAAAGTTGTGGAAAACTCTATGCGACCTAATATAATTTAATACTCATTTGACATATTGCTTTAAATTGTAAATAATGGTTATTATTTGAATTGCAAAAATATTTTTAGTTTCCGTTTGTAATCAATATTAACATTAGCAAAATATGTGTTTACTGTGGAAAGTTTAATATTTACAAGTGAATTAGTATTTAGTGGAAATTTTAACGCATCCAGGAAATATGTCCATGGCGACGATAAAATAATTTTAATTATTATGCATTTGCATTGCAAGCATTGAAATATATCGTGAAATTTGAGGGATTCATTGCTTCGTTAGACTAAACATGACCATAAATAACACATGTTGAAGTTCTGCTAGGATATCAGAAATAGTTGCTTGCTAATAAAACTGACAAGCCTGGGTGGAGTTTGTCATTTGCAATTTCGGTTGCGCTTTTTAATATATTACTGCCGTAAATTAAACTAGACATCTGAGTAAAAAGGAAAATTTCGCGCTTCAATCTTCCTTGATCAGATTGTTCTACTGCCAGGACATTTAATGAAGTAAATGCTCTGGTCAGTCACATATAAAATGTACTAAAAATTTTATAATACGTTGATCGCATAAAAAAGCTTCTAATATAAATTTCAAACTCGCCATTTGGCTACGCTTTTCTTACAAGCCGAAGAAAAGGACAGACAGGATATAAATTCTCTACGAAATCTCTAACATTCTATTGCATAATTATGAATATCAAATTTATCAGATTGGTGCTTGTAATACCTAAAAAAAGTATAGATAACAAAAAATACATGAATATTGTGTTCAATCATATTTTGGTTATATATACATAATAAGCTCTTCATTTTACCATATACAGTAAGCTTCCGTAACTCCTAATTTATTGGTTAAAAATAAAACTTTTTCAATATGTAAATTTTAAACACGTATTTGACACGGTAAAAGTAAATTAAAATTCACTGGTACTAATTTTTGATTGTTAATATATTCCACCTTGAAGGTAATCTATATTTGTTAAATGTTTCTAAATTACTATGATTAGATTAGACTTTGATCATTTAACAGTTTTTCAATATGGAAATGTATTTTAAAAGTTATTTCATATTTATATATGTTAATGAAAAGATAAGCGTCACGAATAGAAATTCCCTAAATTCATAAAATTTTTAAATTGGTTGTTATTTAATATTCTGAAATTATCCTAATATATATTTTTAGAAAATCTAATAAATATATAAATTTTTGATTAATTTGAGTAAAGTTTAGTATATTTTGTCAGTGGCTTTTAATCGCTTGCGTTTCAAAGCTGCTATAGAAATTTAATATTTGTATCTCGTTTTAATAATTTTTGTTTTCAAAACACTTTTAATCCGCCAATAATCATGATATTACATTTGATTATATTTTTATACATGCAATTAGACGTTTTTTATGATAAATCCATTTCACTGCGATTCTTTTTGCAAATTGCGTTTTCACATATTATTGCAACACCTTTCGTACTTGAACAATGATAAATTTGTTAATTAGATTTGTAGCCTTCAAAGAAAACAAATTACTACTTTTATATGATTTTATAATTTTTTTTTCTATAATTATAAGTTGTAATTATTGCATAAAATAACTAAGTTCAGATAATTATTAACCAAAGAATATTTTGTATAATTAATGAGCTTTTTATGACTCAATATAATGTATATTTTACGCACGATGTGGGCGGTACGATTTTTAATAAAAAATTACCCTGTAAGTTCCATACATGCAATTTTACTGATAAAAATGTTTGGTTCAACAATTGCGAAAAATATTCTGTTTGACGTCCGTTTGTCTGTAATTCCTGGTATGTGCTATAGGACATAGTTATAATATCTTATTGCTTCTTCGAATTCACATTTAAATATTTATCGTTGGCATTTTGATAATAGAATTTAAAAACAAGCATGTGGCGACGATAGACATAGATTGACAAATCGGAACTGTTTTAATAGATTTGGAGCTAAAGATTTTTCAGTTTTGGTTCTTGGAGAATTAGAATTTTCTAACTTTTCTCAATTTCTCAATTTCTGAATTCTCAAGACTGTAAAACTTGTAAAAATATATTGTGTTAGCAAAATTTTTTAAGGGCATATCGATAACTTGATTAAAGCCAATGGCTAGTATTATTCCCATCTCCTTCCTGTTGGCTTAATAACAAAAATGAAATTGACTTCAAAAATAATGGCAAGCTTTTGAGAAAGGCTTGTTTTCGAGTATTATCGATGTTCTGATAAAATGGACTTATAGCTAGTAATAATGTTTTTTTAAAAGTAAAGCTGTTTTATGTGCTTTTTTAGATATAGATATTTTAAATTTCCCAAACTATCATTAACTTGTTTTCAGTTTTGTTACATACAAATAAATATTTCATTTTTAAAAATTATACTGGCATTAACCAGAAATATAATATAGGAAAAATATTGTGCTGATAATATTTTATGGAGCTATTGACAATACGAATTAAAGTTCCATTTATTCATATATAAGAAATTAAGTGATGATTATTTCCTTGTAAAATTGTTTGTTTTCCTTGCATAATATTGTATAAATTATCATGTTTTCGTTTCCTTCGGGTATTTTTTTAGGTTTAGAACTTGTTTTCCATACCGTTACGTAAAATAGAAAATTTTATGCTTTAACGCATATTTACATAATTTATTTAAAATTAATGTAAAGAATTTGTGTAAAAATTAAAGCTTATTTGCAGTTAAAGATAGCGAACCGAAGCTGTAATTAAGGGGTTAGGGGTACTTGGAGGCACGAAAAAATGAGAATTTTAGTTTTTTTTTTGTTATTTAACGATATTTTTTTACAAAAATAATTATACGGCATTATTATACAATGTTTTGACTTGAAGTAACAAATATTTCAGAAAAAAAATTCAAAGTTATAGCTGTTTTTGTTGACCCTGTTTCAAAAAACGGTCATAACTCCTTGGAGATTCATCTAAAATCAATAAAAAAAAAATGGTTTTATAAATAGATAATCCTGGGCCTGATCGAAGGTTTACTTTTTTTGCAAAATATAATTAAATGGCAGCGGTAAAAACTACATTATAAAATATATGCCTCACACAAAATATAGACAATTTTTTTTGTGGGCCTGTGTAATTAGTTCAAAGAAAATTTTATATTGAAAGATTCCCGAAACGTGTTTCATAATTAATTATTTAATTATTTATTTAACTAAATTATTGATCCTTCATTAATTATCATTTTAGATTTGCTATCAGCAATTGTTAATTTATCATCGGCAATTTCAATTGATTTCTGTTGCAGATGTAGGATTATGTACGATTTTCGGCAGCTGATTATTTTCGAAAGGGTCGATTTGCTGTTACCGAACCGTTGCATCGTATCGATTTATTTTTAGTGATTTAATACTGATTTGCTCCCTTCCACTATGTTTTGGATATGTTTTTCTGACCTCTTCTACAATTCGCATAGTGTGTATCGTACGAATTAATAACAACCGCTAACAACGCGTCGCGGACGCGGTTTTGTTCATGATTTGAACGTTGCATTCACGCTCGAGCCGCGTGGATCGCATTCTATGTTCTATTGTTTGGTAGGCGACGAGCAAATGCCAAGCATATGCAAATTCCCAAAAAGTGATAATACTCCCAATAAGACAACACTAATTGGTTCTTATACCTACGAATTTTCTTTTAATATACCTAAAACTTTCGTACTATTTCATAAAAACATCTACTTAATCATAATCATGTGAAACGATTTCGACTCGATTACTATGTTTATGTCAATTTACCGATTTTTACGAAATATTGATATTTAAAAATTTTATTTATTGACTAATTTTTAATACGAAAGTAAGACTCGCTTTTGTAGTTGTGATATATATGATTATTTAATTAACTTAGATCTTATAGAACTTTGAAAAAACAGTAGTAGGTAGGGTAGGGTTGATCATAAAGGTCCAATTTGAATTTGAGCAATTATTTTGTGAAAACCAAACCAATTATCTCACAACAATTAACACGTATCAAACAACTATCTGACAGTGTTTTGAAAAAATCCCAGCTAATTCATTATTGTATAAATCTGTTTTTTTGCCGTTTTTCAAAAATTTGTAATCTGGTTCTTTTATCTCATAGTCAGTGTACATTAAAACGGCCATGGGGCCATTTTTTTTTTAATTTAAAAGGGATTTTACAAAATAATAGCTACATTATTTGTTGCAAAATATAATTTTTATGGGTGCATATTTTACAGAGATAACAATGTGAATAACCTTGATCTGTATTTCGTCAGAAGTATTCATCAGCAAGGTTTTTTTTATTAATTTGGCATCTGGATACTTCCTTATTTGCATAGTCAATTTATTGCAAATAATAATCTTCTATATATATAAAAATAAGTCGGGTTTTCCTTCCTGACGAAATAACTCCAGAACGCACAAACCGATTTCGATAATTTTGCATTCGTTGGAAAGGTCTCGGGCTCCGCAAGGTTCATAGCTAAGAAAATTAGTGGTGCATGGCATCGTGCCCTAATGCAAATTGCTGGAACTTCACGCACCGTAATTAAAAATTCGAGTAATAAAAATAATCAACAATTGTTTTAAATAATTTCAAATAGATTATCTTCTATATATATAAAAATAAGTCGGGTTTTCCTTCCTGACGAAATAACTCCAGAACGCACAAACCGATTTCGATAATTTTGCATTCGTTGGAAAGGTCTCGGGCTCCGCAAGGTTTATAGCTAAGAAAATTAGTGGTGCCCTAATGCAAATTGCTGGAACTTCACGCACCGTAATTAAAAATTCGAGTAATGACATTAGTGAGAATTATCAGAATTATGCTTGGTTAAGTCAACGCGCAATTCTTGCCGCAAAGAATAATGATGTACACGCACTGAATTTCACCATTCAATCAAAAATTGCTGGCGATTTGGTGACATACCAATGATTCTGACTGGTCTTCCGTTTGACTTCAAACGATTGCAATTTCCAGTTCGCCTTGCGTTCGCAATAACAAGTCGCAAGGCCAATCGCTTAGTGTTTGCGGGATAAATTTCAAATAGAATATTTAGAAAATCATTGTTTTTCACATGGGCAGTTATACGTTGCCTGTTCACGAGTTCGAAAACCATCCGCTCTGTTTGTGTTAACGTCAGACCAAAAAACAAAAAATGTGGTTTACCAAAGAGCACTTCAATGAAACGGATAATTTGCAAATTCACTTACGTTTACTTAGAGAAGTTCAACTAAAAAACACTTCATTTTTGTAATCGAAATAAATTCATTACTGTTGTATAATAAAATCAAATTTTTCCTTTTCAAATATAAAACAAACAAAAAATTTCTTCATCTTTCTCACGAAACCATCTGGTGGCGAAACGGAGTTCGTCGGGTTTGCTAGTCTAATATAAAATAAACTAATTTTTCTATTTTATAAATCTTATTTAGTTAGGTATAGTTTTAAGAATTGTATCAATATATTATAAATTTCTATTGATTGGCGTCTAAGGAGTTGGGAGTTGCTATCAACAGAGTTGAAATCACTATTTATTTAATTTATCTTTTCTGAAATTGCTTTTTTGAACTTGGTTTATTTTTTATTTGCTATTTTGTACTTTTTACGCCTTTGCCAGGGTAAATGTTCAGTTGGACTTTTTATACTCCACCCAAATAGGCAAGCAAGCTTTTATAGAGGTTATATAAAATAAACCGTTGAATCTAACTTAAAATTAACAATACACCTTGTAAAACCATTAAATAACGAATAATTCAAATGAAATTATATTAATATCTAGTAAACTAAACAACAGTGCTCACGATCAAAAAAGAAACTAACAACGAAGGAAAATACTTTTGTTACGGATTTTCAAACATTGTCGTAAAAATCAAGGTGAAAAATTCTTATCTTTACTGGTTTTTGAGATATAGGTGGTGGACCTTTTTACCTACGGACCTTTAAACTTCGGTCTACTCTACTACGAATTGTCTCATTATCAGTATAAATTAACGTGCATTTTATAAATAACTGTTAAAATAAGTTCTATTATGAGTGCCAACAATTTAATCTTGAGAACTTTTAGTCATAAAGCTTTACGATATACCGAATGTTTCAACCCGTGTATGAGAATCTAGGAAAATATATGTAACGAGGAGAAATGGATAAGAGATGTATGGATAAAATGAAATGGATAATATATATATATATATATATATATATATATATATATATATATATAAATACATAGATTAATAATTAAATCATCACATAGCACCCTTTTATTTAAATGTGCAATCTTCTGGGATTGATCTATATATCGGACTGGTCAGCATGTGGCCGGAGCCTTTGGGCTGGTACGCTGCTGAAGCACAAGGTGGTAGCCAGCGGCGCGTCATCGAGCCTTCTCAAAAGTGGGACGCGCCGCGCGCTCGCACCACAGTGAGAGTATCTTCGACGGCCGCCGCGTTTGCTTCTCAGTTTCACGTTCGCCAGCGCGCGGTGTACAGGTGCGCTCGACTACCAAAATTTCTCTACAATAATTTACTTACGATCCTGTCATCATCGTACACCATGCGGTATCAAAATTAATGTTAAGTATTCGAGATCGTAGAGAATTATTTTGAACTGTTTTCTAGTGCATATACGTGTTGTGTCGTGCCAAAAAAAATATTTTTTGGAAAATACTGTGTGATCTGACATGAGTCGCGTGCCGTGCAACTGTTGATTGCGGTTAAGAACTGCCACTTTACGTTTTGTAACGACAGCACGCGCTCTCGCGTTTACAAAGCAATTACCACACTGTTTGCAGGTATGTGTATCACAAAAGCTATGTTATTTTTAAAAGATATTTACAAATTTATAATGTATGGAAAATGAAGATTTTTAATTCGCAGTTCTAACAATATTTAATATTCACTTTTTGCATTCATTAAAAACCGAAAGTACAATTTATCAGTCAGTAATATATACTTATTCACGCCGGAAAAAACTCGGTAACGTTATATATCAAATGAAAAATGTGACTCGAGAAATTTTTTTTTATCGCTAAGTTATAGCATTAATTTCAATTCAGTATAATGTAGTTTACAATAATATACCTACCACAATTTTAATCATACCTAACTTTAAAACACACAAAATCTATTCAAGAGCCCCAAAAACTTGAAAGAAACTTGTTTTTTTAATAAATTGTTCTCATTAAAACTTTCCCATATTTCAAGTGGATTGTTCCTTTTCTGTTTCATTGAACAACATAACTGATTGATGCAGTTGCACTTGGTACAGTAATTTTAATCCCACGACCTTATCTGACAGACGAACAGGTATGAAATATTTATATAGAAAGTTAATATATTCTTCATACCGCGGCGCTCAAATGTTTAAATCTTGTGTGGTCACTCTAAAATTTCATACGGTTGTAAGTCGGGCGATGGATACACTTTGGTAGAATCTTATATTTGTGAAATATATTACTTTTCTTTAATTTAAGAAGTAAAATATTTTTACATGTATACACATGTAACGTACTGTATTAATTAATTCGTAGAATAATTTTTATCATAAAATTTCATAAAAAGGAGAGTAACATTTTATTATACATGAATATATTTCAAAATATAGTGAATACAAATGTGCACTTTAGGTAGTGTACTAATCGTCAAATTTTCAAACTTTCTCAATGTCATCGAGAGGTTTGAAATTCGTCTAATATTTAAATATTAGACATTCTTCTCATAAATCAGTAGGTACATCTTGTAGTTAATCGATGATTATGGAAATATTTGAATATATTTTTGTAGATCAAAATTTGCATAAAATGCATTTAAAATAAAAAGCTTTTTAATAGCGGATTTTTTTTTATTTTATTTTCATTCTGCGGAAATAATTTTACAATCGATACATTACGAGATTCTTTGATAGCGGTAAACTGTTTGATTCGGTAAACAAGTACCTGCAAAATGCTCTAAACTATTTCACAGTACAACTAAGAATATGCGCTACGATTTGTCAATGCAAGAAAACAATTCGGACAATAATATGGGAATTAATATAGGTAATATATCGAGTATTCGCAATAGCATTAAATGTTTGAATAAAGATGATAGCAGATAACAGAACTTAGGGCCTCCGCAAAATGTTGATTCGCCTCAGCACTTGGAACCGGTGTAAGATTATGATTCACCAAAATCAATGTTATCAGGTAAAGAAAAGCAAACATCGTTTATAACAATAGGGAAAACGTGGCTTTTATCATTTTGTCATTTTTAACACGCTGTTTTATATCCTGAAAATATACACAGAGCGCTTAAAAAAATATGAAAGTAGCAATACTTTTATAATAAATGAATTTTATATTTATTTTGACAAATAATTTTATTCATTATAAAATTTACAATACGTTTTAATTTCCAATGAAAAATAAAGTAGTTTAAATTGAAGAGTAAGGAAATATAATATAAAAGAGTGAAATACGTTTGTGGACTGTGATCATTTCATTAAATAAATTTGTTTTTAGTCACGTAATAATTTCAAGTTTTATTAATTTTGAAATTTATTAACATTTTTTATATATTTATAATACTACTCTAATACATGAACGGTACGGTGTATTGGCAAACTGTTGCTACACTTTCTCTACAATTAACTGTTTTGGAAAAGCTACTAAAGTTTTATACATTAATTTTAGAAAGATAGAGCTTTCCTGGATTTGTATAAAATAATGAAAAAAAATCAAAATTATTTTTAAATGGATCTTTTTATTTTGGAAATAACTCATGTATTATTCACTCTTCGCGTGTGAATGGATACTCTGTAGGAAATATTTGTTAATGGTAGTATAATTTATTCAATTTTTTGTCGCAAATTTCAATAGCAAATACACGTGGTTAGAATAGAATAATCAGTACGTTAACCTGTATGGGTTATTAATTCGCACACTTTATGTTTATTGCTTCTAAAATTAGATAAAAATATATTATTTAACATTTCATTGATTTTGAATCGTGTTGTTTAAGTTTTTGTTAGTAGTGACATCGGTTTTCACTTCAAAATAAAGATAGCAATACGTTTCAAATAAAAATAGTCCTTACCCGCTTGCGTCAATAAAAAAAATCGTCACTGTACAGAAATTTTAATAATAAAAATGTATCACAGAGATCGGAAACGGTTTGGGTTGCCACCTTTAAAACTATAAGCCACCTGTAAGCTCAAACGTACACAAATAGAGTTTAGTTAACCATCAATTGTATTAAATATAATATCATCTTATAATATTCATATGTGCGAGTTATTTTCAACAGATAAATATGTTACCATTTGAAATAATTATATAGAGACGTGTAAAATAATGAAATCAACAATCCTTGAAAATGTTTATAAAGCTGCGAGTACAACTATCCTTGATTTTTTTCTTTTATAAAATACTGTAACAATTTGAATGGTTCTTACATTATTCAAATTATTTTATCCTTGTAAATTTCATAATATCATAAAAATGCATCCGAACGTCAAAATGTATTTTTAGATATTTCTAATATATTTTTTTTATTCTTAAAAAATTATCTAACGACGAAAATGAAACTAGTCTGATGCAACTTACATATACATTCTCCAAAAATCGTCCGATAACAGAACCGAAATCTGGTTGATTTCATTTTTTTTTTGTTTAAGATGATGAGAGTATCGCATCAATTTATCACACATGTTGACATTTTCGATCCGGTTCCATATTTAAAAACGTGCATTTCTCATCTTCTAGCCACTACCTAATTTATTTCGTTTGGTCATATATCCCTTCGCGCCTATTTTTTTTAGGTTTTGTATGTACATGTTGTTATTCTAAAGATGGTTATCTGAATCAGCGTGCATGGGGCTTTTATAAAAATATAACAATTTGTTAAACAGTTCATTATAAATGATTTTTCTATTCACTCTTTGCATAAAAATGAACATGTGTATATTTTATTAAATTTTCAGATTAAATGAAATATAACTATTGTCTAGCAATTTTTAACTATGTAAATTGTTATCAATGATTAAATCTTTATTATTTACGTTCACACATCGTTTGTTGCTGTTTTTGCTGTTCTACAATTAGTTATTTATTATATTATTGTATTGTGCTTTTCGTGAAATTCGTTCATATATTTGGCTGGAAAATATTTTGGAATTAATTAAATATATATTGAAGTATCTGATTCGATGTTTGTATATTAAAAATTCTTCGCGAGTTGTAGACTTTTCTTCGTTACTTTATTATTATCCAGCTTCATTTTTACTCTAATATTACTACCCGTTATATTCTATTCAACTTCAAAGTTTTGTAACATGAGTTTGTATTGATGCTTAAAATTTGCCAAGTTATGTTATTTATTTTAAATAGAACTAACAGTTACTGTAATTCATTTTTCAACTATAGTATATATTAATATAATTTATGTAACAAATGACTTTTAATGAATTATTATTCTATTAGAGAGAACTTAACACATCAAATAACAATACCATTTATCACATAGAAATGTTTATATCAATGTTTATTTGAAAATCTCTATAGTTCTCGCCGCATGCACAATAAGCGGTTTCACTTTCTTTCTTCATTCATAATTTTCGCTGGGGCATATATGACGTGGAATAAAATTGAGAGTGTATTTTTATTTGCATATAATTGCTGGCCAGCAGGCGAAGAAAAAAAGTAACGATAATAAAAGTAAGAGCTATATCGGTATTCGTCTGCAGAGCGATTTAAATATTAAATCCGGTTGGTGAATGATAGTGAAATTCTGCACAAAAAAGTCCATCATAATCGGCACACACTTACGCAAAGCGCGAACGTCGCGTCGTCTCGAGTCGCAGAGCTAAGAGGCCCGCAGAATCTTACAGACGGTCGCAGATTTTATGATACTTTTTATATTCTCAAAAAATCGTATGGTGATTCATCATTATTAATAATTATAATTATATTAACTAACTAGTGATGCATGGCTTCGTGTCTTAAGGCAGATTGCTAGAACTTTTCGTACCGAAAATTAGCTTTTTAAAAAATGCTTCAAATTTTTTAAAGTTTTCAAAAAAAAATAGTTTTTTAAGAATTTTGAAATTTTTGAATAAAATTGACTTTTTGCCTACCTTCAAAAATTTAATCCGTTCCACTTTTTGTCAATATAAGTAAAATATTTTTTGAAATTGGATACTCTGTTCTCTCAAAAATCAAATTAATAATTTTGGCATTTTCTGCCCCGTATCTTCGTAGCGACTGGACTTGTCTTGGCCAAGAACTAATCAGCACGTCTTCTTATCATTAAGAATCGAATGTTTTTTGAATCATTCAAATCAGTTCAACCGTGTTCTCGAAATCGTCGACGGAAATTTGAATTCGCACACATACGAACACACACGCGCGCACACACATACATCAAATTTTTCTAAGGTATATCAAAATGTTCGGAAACCTGCGAAAGAAAAAGATTTATAAAAAAAATATTTTTGATTTTTTGCTATTATATTGATTAATTACTATAACTTACCCTACGGGAAGTTGAAAAGTCTTTCTATGAAACAAATGAATTTTTCATTTTTCTTTTATTTCCCAAACGCTTTGAAGGTGTTTCGTGAGATATGTGTCACAAATAGACGATAAAGAACTACAAATTATTTTATTAAATAATTTTATATATGATTAATGTCATGTTCATAATATTTTCAATTATTTCTAACCAATCCTTTAGTAAAATAGAAGACGTGATGTTATATATATGTATCATAAATAAAACATAATTCATTTTTCTAATTATGATATGACCGATTTTTAAATAATGGGTGAAAACTTGGTCTACTCAAACGGTAAGATATATTTCATTCTTTTTTGCATATTTATACAGAGGAACATGAAACTCTTAATATACAAATCCCTAACAATGCGCCATCTTAAGCCGCCGCGGGTGGGATCGTATTGACGATACTAAATTGCCCAAATTGCAGGTTTCTTTTGATAGATACCATTGTTTGAAAAATGATTTTGTCGGCCGTGATTGCTAACGATTTAAATAAAGTTCTGCATTATATCCTGTGAACAATCGCAAATTATTTGTTTTTCATTTTTTCATCGTTATTTGTTTGATGAAATGATGCGTTTTTATTATTGAAGATATACATTCTATATAATGTGTATATTATTACATATTTTATATGAGTATGAGTAAATAATACATGATTATTCAAGGTTTACGATATTTTCCGAACTCAAGTACTAATTGTTATTTTTTTCGGTGTTCAAATATAACAGAATAGCTGTTATTTTGAAAATATATTCTAAAATTCGGATAAACTGATTTAATTTATTATTGAAATTTGTACTAATATGTTGTATTTTTTAACTATGTATTAAAACAGCATTTACGACAACTGACAATGATTAAAAGTATTTTAATATAATAATATGTACAAAAATAAAGAAATATTAAGTTCTATTCATTATTTTTTTGATCCGTTACCTCTAGATATTGATGTCTTCAAATATCGACAATTCGATCAATGATGGATGGATTGTTAGTTGACCGAAAAATAATTTTCAAGCAACAATAACTTGTTTTATGAATTACTTATTTCCTTGTGGCTTTCCATATATTTAGTCTAACTTGCAAAAAGATAAAATATAAATTTAAATATTAATGCATAATTTAGTTGTAGTCGAGCTTATCGATTTCGATAATTGCGATTTAGAAGCGTTTACATATTATCTGCCTCAGAATGTAACGAATGAATTGCATCCTAGTTTAGAGGAAGTGGACTTACCACAATATTATTTCTTCAAATAGCTGCGTTTATATACGTTTGCTTGTGCAAATAACCACAAATCTCGTGCAGTTCCTGATTAATAAAACTTAAATGATTTATTGATATTTACTACAATTTAGTGCACTTTCGTACACTGCAATAGATACTGTTTATTTATATATTGTTTGGGTTAGTGGGTTAAATAGTGATTTTTAACCGATTCGTTTAGGCTAGCAACAAAAATCCAATTTGTCTAACGATTGTATATTATATCTGAACAGAGCCGACCATAAACGTATATACTTTTCAATATATTGTGTCAATAAAGGTGTGAATGCGTTGTAACTTTTAGTACCCATGAAGCGATTTGATTGTATAAGCAAATTTATGTTAATAAGGTTTGAGTGTTAGTGAACGATCGAAACGAGATTTAACATAGCCGAAACCGCATTTTAGATTCTGAATTGATTTCGACCGGAACTTTCTTTAAGGTGTTTTCCATATTACGGTTCTACATTGAATTTATTTGTGCTTTTTATCTTTTGGTTGTATCTGATCGAGTCGCGATTACATAAATGATCTTTGAGAAAACGCTTACGTAAATTCCTGTAATGGAAAACGGTTTGGCTATTTGAAATTGTTTCAATATCAGTATTAAATGATTTAGAAATCCATACTTTTATGTATTTTTTCTGAAATTTTAATTTTTCATATTTTGTTATTGATTATATCTTAACTTGAATATATATCACACTAATTGTTTGAATATAATCTGTCTTACATTATTTAAGTCTATTACGAACATAATATCAATAATCTTCTGACAAGATAATTACTGCTTTTATGGGTAAACTTTGTAATAAATTTTGAGTTTGAAATGCACGACTTTTTGAAGATTAATAAAATTAATTAATAGTATTAACAAAATATATTTACTTTACCGGGGGTTTCTTAATACCATGTATAAAATATTGCTCACATTAAGTTTTTTGTCCGTGTTTTGCCTATTATGTGCTTTGTCTCGCAGTTGTTTTTCTTTTTACTCTTGTTAACCCATGACATCTACAAAATATAAACATATTGAACTACAAAACGCATACGTTTATATTAAGTATTCAATGGGCATACATCTCGGTAAATTTTAATTTCAAATTGTCGACATTTTCATTATCTGCATGCGCGGTTCATTGTCAGTCTATCTGCTTCTCTAAGCACTCTATCAGTGCGGAATCTGAATACGAGCGACAGCCGATTTGTAAGTACCTGACCTCATGCTAAACGCTTGACATGTGTCAAATAGTCGAGGATTGATTCACGATAACTGACAGCATGAATGCGATGTCAATCTGTCAAAAGGGTTTGTGTTGGGCCGTGTTTCATGAAAGACAAATTGAAAATTATACTGGTATCTGAATCATGGTTGAGTTTTTCTATTCTTTTAGCTGTAGATTGTTTCGAATTACACTAAGTTGCAAATATGTAAAACAATTATACTCGGATTAAAATATTCATATTTAGAACATCGATGGATAGATGTTAATGAACAACTTTACCATTTCATGCGAATTCGATCTTTATGTGGCACATTGCCACACAAAATTGGTCCCACCTTGGTATTTAAATGGCCATTTATACGTCACTCTAAAGGTCTTTTTGAGAAAATCGAAAGTCACAATTTTCAACTTTAGTTTCATAATTTGGAAGACATGTTATTGAAAATATGCGAATTATTATTATTATACATACATACATACATACATACATACACAAGAGTATTTTGGTCGAAATTCATAAATACTATAACAATATACTTAATAAACATGACTGTTACAAATACTTAATATATTTTGACATATACTCTCATATATGTGTGTTTTGGTTCTCTGGAAATCTTCAAAAGGCATTCAATAATGAGGTTTTTTTTGAGAATGTCCATTATTTCATTATTTCACACATTTTATTGCACTTGATATATTTTCATACACATTTATATTATATACATGGTCTGTTCAAAAAGTACCCGGAATTACTAATAATTAAATTTCGCGGGTCTGGAGTGTCTGATTGTCAAAATTTTTTTTTTATTGTGTTGGTATACATGCCCCTAAAGTATGATGAAATTTTCAGCTATATTCACTGTTTACTTTGTCTGGGGTAGTCGCTAAGGTTCGACGTGTTTTTCTGAGCTCGGCGATTTTTACAATGGAAGAATTGAAAAGTCAAAGAATTTGTATTAAATTTTGCGTAAAAAATGAAATAAAGTGTTGCAAAGTGCAAAAATTCACCAGATATGGCTCCGTGTGACTTTTTCCTATTCCCAAAGTTGAAGAGACCCATGAAAGGACGGCGGTTTTCCTCGATTGAAGAAAATCGCTGAGAGTGCTCAAGGACATATCAAAAAGTGAATATCAAGGGTGCTTCGAAAATTGGAAAAAACGCTGGCATAAGTGTATTATATCTGGGGGGGACTACTTTGAAGGGGACCACATTAATGTAGACGAATAAATAAATATTTTTTTGAAAAAACGAAAATTCCGGGTACTTTTTGAACAGACCTCGTATATATATATATATATATATATATATATATATATATATGTATATATATATGTATATATATATATATATATATATATATATATATGTATATATATATATATATATATATATATGTATTTCTTCCTAAGTAAATACTTATTCTATAAAACATATCGATTTTTTTGTAATTTTTTATTTAGGATATAAAAATGAGCAAATACAATGTTATTCTCAAAATTTTGATTCACTTGCCGCTAAGTTATAAAATTTTAAAAAACAATTTAATATTGTTATAGAAAATTAGCTTGGAGTGCGGGCTATCTTAAAGTTAATATTAAGAGCAAAAACTTTCAAAAAATTTTTTTTTCACCAATTTGGAAGCAATTGAGCCCATGGGAGCAAAGAAGTTCGAAAATATCCATATTATGGACCGCCCTAATATATATATATATATATATATATATATATATATATATATATATATACTAGCCGGCCCGACAGACTTCGCCCTGTCAAAAAAAAATGTAATGTGGCGGTGTTTTGTGCCTACCTTTTTTCTATTCTTTGCAAAAAATTATCCTGAACAGAACCGTCACCCTGATAATAATTTGGTGTGAATTAAAAATAATTAAATAAAACACTATAAGCATTTAAAAGTAAGTAATTTTAATAATGTAAATCACAATTCAAAAATCAGTTCAATTTTCATTGTAGTGCTTTGTGATAAACGATGTTTTTTGTTTGATTACCTGGCGCATGGACAAACAAATCTGATGGTTTTCCAATACGGGAACAAACAACATACAATTTTCCATGTGAGAAACATGGGTTTTCTAAATTAATACCACAAACAGTTAATTGTACTATAAACGCACTGGAAACGCATTGGGATGCATGGTGCGAGAACATCTTCTGCTTTATACTATCCTTTGAATATAGTTGGTCGATATTTCGCAACATTATAATTGCCGATCCAACCTTTAATTGAAGATTGTGAGGTGACAATCCTAGCAAATCCAGCAAGTTTAAAAACTCCGGTGGATCGTTTTGGTTAGTTGCCGAATCAACTGATTCGCCTGTAATTTGTTCTTGAATTTTGAAATTTAATTAATTTACATCAATGTTTTTGGCTGTCAATAAAGCTTGATTAATTGAAAGATATTTCTATGTTTATATAAATATATTCAAAATTAGATTATCAAAAACTACACAAAATGTCATGACATAGATCATTGTTTACAAATTGCATTGCCTACTCGATTAAAGAAGAAAAGGGCTGTTTTTAGGGTTTTCCCGGCAATTATTCGTTTTTTTCTCGCCGTAACAACCATCCTTGGACTTCAACGAATATTTTAAAAAAAGAATTGGCCAAATTGGTCCAGGCGTTGTTGAGTTATGCGCTTACCAACACATTTTGCGATCCATTTTTATATATAAGATATATATATAATTTGTTAAATAATTATTTTTTTTATAATTTTATTTTTTTATAATCAGAACTAATGGGTTCTATGAGCTGTTGTGAGTAAGATCTTATAAACTACGTTTGTTTTTATTATAGATGGCAACCCAAACAGTTGTCACATCTCTGTATGATAATTTTTTTATTACAATCTCTGTAATAGGGCAAGTATGGTGCAACAATGCCGGGTGAGGGCTATTTTCACTTGGAAACATATTGCTATCTATATTTCCAAGTGAAAATCGTTGTCAATGTTGTCTGACAACAGGCTGCTCGAAGTGGGTATCGAACCCGGGACCTCTGTGTTAAATAATTAATGTACATAAGTTGATACTATTTAGCCAAAATTAACTGAACAATATAAATGCGCATTCAAAGGCGAGAATAATTCAAATATTTCGAAAAATGGCTTCTCTCTTTCATACGCATCTTTCAAGATATCTCATAGAGGATTATATTCCATTTCGTTTCAGTATAAATCGTAAAGTGTATTACGCTTTTATATATTTTATAATCTTTAGCAAAATCTGATAGAATTTCCATCTTTGACTGAAATTGAAAGGCATCATGTATGAAACCCCTAATATGAAAAAATATCATTTATTATTAAATAATTTTAGTTCTATGTAATAAACTTTTATGATTATATAGATTAAAATTGTATAGAGCAGATTTGAATTATTCATGGTATAAAAAAGTAAAAGATATAGCATAATTAAATTTGAAAATTAGAATACTAAAAATGAGTTAAATTTGCTCTCAAACACAAAGAGTTAGTATCAAATTTGCAACAATTCTTGTTCTACTGCTTTATTCTTAAATTGTAATATAAAATATGCATTTTAAAGGATCTTTTAGTATATAAATAACCTAAATTTGAGTAATTAAATACAAATCCATCAAGTTCTATTATCGGTGATTGATTTCAGAAAGTGCGTTCAATGTCACAAATCATATTTGTTAATTTGTGGTGTTGCGTCGCGCGGGGTGGCCAGTGGCTATCGCTCCGCTCGCCCTTGACCTATTTTTGAGATGTAGTGTCGCAAAGAGTCACAACACCGACAGATGGGCCGGTGTGTCGCGGTCAAAGCCGTAGCCGTGAACGTCAATTGATCGTGATTGGACATTGTCGCGTTCCATGCCACACACCATAGTCCTTCACGCGGAATTACCTACGAACGTTCCGCAGTGCAAAACAATATACAATCGTTATTAAGATTGTATTAATAGCTGTTATAATGGGAATGCGATTCAGTTTACGATTTGTGCACACTTGCAAGAAGATAGGCAGGCAGATGTACAGATAGATAGATCACCCACATCGCGATTGAGAGCTAGACGTTGCTCAAGTGGAAGATTCTGTTCTGCTAACTATGGTCGGGTAAGACATAACATATCGCATGTTAGTATCATGCTTTTCTAATTAGTAAGCATTTGATAATAAATATTGGCTATCTTAAAAAAAATCAGGTGATGACCTTCTATTTGAATTGATTTTGTCTTACGAATTAATAAACAAATTTAAGCAATCTAAGATAATATTGTAATTTCGATTAATAAGATGACATATTTATTGTATCACATTAAAAATTGTATATTTAGTCTCCATACTGTATAAACACGTAAATATGATAATAAACTCAAAATCGTGTTACTATTAAAATTACAAATCATTTAAATTATTTTAAATAATAATTTCACAACAAGCATTCGTAAAAATTGAATAATTATTTTACTATCATATATTATTGTTTCATCGTTGGTATTTAGAAATTAATTCCCGTCGCACATTGATTACCCATAACGGCATATTAGTTTATATTCAGAGACTAAGTACAAACTAATCTACTACATTGTTCATTGTGTAATATGCACAAATGTTCTTGGTATTACTACAATATGTTATCTTTACAAATATGCCAGTTGCAAATACTGTTTAATTAATTTAAGGCTTTCTGTGCTATATCCGACAAGTTGCCTCATAAATTTCGCACAGATCTCACAATCGATTCGAAAGGCCGCGTTCTTGTCACAATTACAATATTACGCGAATTTGGAATAATACCAAATATTATCATTCGGATTGCGACCGAGTACGAGAGGGCATCACTTCGGTTGTGGAACACGTGTCTCAAACGTAAATTATTGGTTTGTCATGCAGGATCAGTGGTGGCAACTAGGACATCCTTGCATTTCATCATTAACAAAAATTTAAGTATATTATAGGCATTATTCTATTAAATGATAGAACATTTTTTAACTGTAATCAAATAGCTATTAGAAAAAAATCTATAAGCTAATGTATTGGTTATTAGAATTCTAGTAATAGTACTAGAGTTCTAATGCAATTGATTTTAATGCATTAGATCGAAGGGTTGCTTCTTCTTCAATCTTCTAAAGTTGATGGTTCTAATATGAGAATTAATGTAGGGTTATTGTGGTTGATAATCTTATCATGATGGATTCCACTTCTGTTTTTCGTTACTTCCTGCACAATGTCAATTTTCAGATCGCTGTGTATTATTTGGTTGCTAATATACCAAGGTGCATTTGCAATACAATTTAAATTTTTTACTGTTTCATTTGAATAGATGAAAATCTTGATCTACTGGCGCAACCCCACAACTCAATGCCGTAAGTCCAGATCAGTTTTATTATCGCTGTATATAGTAGTATTTTTGAACACAAAAATTAAATCAAGTTTTTGTTAATACAGTTATTGGTTTTTATGGAATGGAAAAATGAGCCAGACGAAGCTCTGACGTATAGCTTCACATCACAATATGAAATATAATATTGAGTTTATTGCTAATTTATAATGCTTGTTTGATAAGACATTCGTTCATTGCTAAGCATTAATTTTTATTTATGAAATCTGGCCATTGTAGATTGCACAGAAAAGTAATAAAAGTGTTTAAAAGATCATTTTGTAATAGTTGCACATATTTTCTGTACGGATATTTTCCCCCCGTCACTGTACAGTGGGTTACATGTGGCTCTCTGTTGTCGTCAACCAATACATGTCTGGGGTAGGTTTGAGGTAGATATATTTTTTATTTTGCACTCCAACTTTACGTATTATTCTATATACACAAGATTTGAAGAGCATCTCATATTTGTCGTTATTTGAGATTGAGGATCATCTGCAAAATCCTGCTCGTTTCAGTCATACGTACTACGTATACCGGAGCCTTCTAGATACCAAATAGTTCTGGCTGAAGTGGTTTTGGCCATAAACATTTGGCTTCATATTGATATATAGGCATTTATGCCTACATGTACCTGCATATATAATATGTAGATATATACCAATACTTATTATAGTATGATACAAACCACAACACTATGTAAATCTTCCGAGATACCATGACTTTACAGTACGACACTGTACATATATTAGTTCATCTCAATTTACATCTAATCTTGTGTTGTATTGGTTAAGCTCAATTATTCCGAGCCGTGTGTATTTATTTTAATACATTTTTAAGAAGAATGACAAATATTCTGTAGATACAAAGTCCATTTTTCAATATTTCGGACTCGCCAAAATAATTAAAAGGAAGAAATTCATATATACTACATATAATATAGTATATAGTTATACTTATAAATATACACACACATATATATATATATATATATATATATATATAATGTGTGTGTGGCCTGGGTTTTAGCATCGCTTGAATTATTATTGTTGAACCCAAGCTGCGTTTTGATAAGGGTTCACGACTTTCCTAGTTCCCATTGGGCGACCTATCGTGGAATGTGTTGACCTAGGTTTTGTGAACGATTTCGCTTCAACAACGAATTCGATCCGGCAGAATTCTCGACAGTTTTCAGATGTTTTCAATGTTGTACGTTATGATTCCGCATTATTTTTCCGAGAACGACAACATTCTTAGATGTTATTTATTAAGGATGTTTAAAGCTTACTTTTTTTCTAGTATTTTAAGTACAAACTTTGGTTATACATTGTTTACGTTTGTGGTTGAAACTATTAGAAGTAAACATCCTAGAATTTACTGTAAACGCTATTGAAACTTTTCTGCCGGAATTCAAATATTTATTCCATTATATAATTATTTATTTCATTTGCAATTCAAAAGAATGATATTAATAGGATAAAATTCACTCATTATGTAAATAGTTTTAATGGGCTAAGTAGTTATTTATTGGATTTAACGTGAATTTATCATAAGAGTATTATAAATAAAATTAAAAATTTGCTCAAATTAAATGTTAACAGTTATTTGTTAAACTCTGCGATTGAAAATTAAATCGGCCATAAGCTAGTGGTGCCATGGCATTGTGCCTTAAGGCTAATTGCTGGAACTTGCCGTACCGAAAATGATTTTTTTCAAAAAGCTTTAATTTTTTTGAAAATTAAAAATAACTTAGAATTTTCGAATTTTTGAAAAAAAAAAATGTTTAGACAAATTATATATATTTCTAATTTAATTCAAGCTGCGTTACTTGCGTTGAGACGAAATATCGAAGAGTATAAGCATTTTTGTCCACCAAATGGCATTTTCTTTCACTTTTTTATTAGTTTTTATTAGTTCTTCATTTCTTTAATACAAATAAAATATTTTTGGAATCATTCAAATCAGACGCTCTGTTATTTCAAAAAATGAATTACTATATTTAGCACTTTTTGTCTCGTATCTTTGCAACGACTGGACCTACCTTTGTCAAAATCATTAATACGAATCGAATGTTTTTTGAATGATCGGCTGATCCGTGTTTACGAAATCGTCGACGATTTTCCCAGAATTAAGTTAGGTTAAGCAGTTTCCTAGAATTAAGTTAAGTTAGCAATATTTAGTATGAGAAAAACACGATGTTGTTGTGTGCGAGGTTTATAGAAAATATTTTACAAAACTCCAACTCTGGTATATTTCTGGACCTGAACACCATGTGATCGCCAATTGACACGTGATAACCATAAATGCACTAAATAATGTTGGGTCGTCACAGACAGTGCGTAATATAAACAAAAAAGGAACCTTTTTTTCGACGACCGTGCAAAAGGACATAGGTTTATTTATGGTGTCAACGAAAGCAAAAAATCTTAAAAGAATTTTACAATAACTATATTTCAAACGAAGAAAGTTGTTTTTACAATTTATTGATTAGTTAAAACATGACTGTACTGGAAACTTTTGTGATAAATAATATCTCGCATAAAGTAAAAACAAAACTTCCAGATAAGTTTATCTCTACATGATATATTAAAATTATATATTATAATTAATATAATTATTAAGAAATATAAATACGTACATTATCGAGCTCGTACCATGAGACAGAACATGTTTTTAAAAAATATACATGAACGATAAACGTTATTTTTTATATAGATTGTAGGAGATATTTCATTCGTGTCATTTAAATAAAATTCGACATTAATAATGTCTATAACTACTACACATGTCGCTGCCATTTTAGTGATAGCTTGATAACGGTATGAATAAAACATTTAATTTATATTGGAATATAGGTCGATGCATCGTGTTACCAATTGAGCGTTCATAGAAATGAGAGTGTAATAATTTTTATTTATGTACTTTATTATTTTCTTGTTAGTGTATTTGCTATACGATTTCTATTACTGCAACTTTAGCAAGAAGCTTGAGATGTGATAAATTTAGGGTTTGAAGCATGTTGATAAATTTGGGGTTCATTTATATAATATGAAGAATTAATTATATAAAATATCTTTTTGGAAATGAAAAACAATTTTTTTTAAATAAAAAAAATGCTTTCTTCAAAAACTAATCATTTCTTAACAGTGTCAACGCAAGTAAAATGTTCTTTGAATCATTTGGATCGGAAGCTTCGCTCTCTCAAAAAATGCCATTTTCAGCTTCGTATCTCAGAAACAGGTGGACCTGTCTTTGCCAAAATCTAATCACTACGTCTTATTACGAATTGAATGCTTCTTGAATCATTCAATTTGGATACTCTGTTCTCTCAAAAACTTAATTTCTATTTGCTGCACATTTTTCTCTATATCTCTGAAACGGCTGGGCTTGTCTTTGCCAAAAATTAATCAGCACGTCTCGCCATCAACAGCAATCGAATGATTTTTAAATCATTCAAATCGGTTGATCCGCGCGTCCGAAATCGTGAACGAAAAGTTGTATCCATTTGCATACATTTTTTCTAAGGTATGCCAAAATATTCAGAAACCTCTAAAACGTAAAGATTTAAAGAAAAATTAATTATCGAATTTTGGACGATTACTATCTTACTCCACGGGAAGTTAAAAATACATCTTTTAAAGATTTATAACGTTTAAAAACTTTGCGAACAAAATTAAACACGAATAAATGTCAAATTTATAATTTATTTGCAAGTTATTAACCATTGGTGGTTACTTTCTTAGTTTTTTGTTTGTGTTGCTTAAATTTGTTTCACAACATATGTGTTGTTGTATATCGTTACAAAGATAATAAAATTATCTACATATGCATAAATCCTTTAACAGAATTTAATTTTTTCGTAAGATTATATGGATTTTATATACTATTTTACTTTCAGGATGTTGTATTTAAACTTAATGATTAAAACGTAAAGTTTTATTAGATCCTGTTTGTATGTAAACAACGATTATGCAATCTTGTATATGAATACAATGTAAATTCTAAATTTAAGGTTATGTAACTAGTTTTTTGTTTAAAATTATATTACGGATATGGTTTACTAACCTTGAAATATATATGTAGCTTACATAATACAGTTAACATCTTAATTAGCGTTTAACAAAAGCTTTCATTTGAAGGCTTTTCTATAAAAAAAATTGAAGGCTGTAATGTTGTATCGAAGAATAAACATAATCAATAACAGTAATGCATATTGGTAGCTCTTAAATAACAGAAAAGTTAATGGTATAGTAAAATTTTATAACTAATAATAAATAGCGACTCTTAGAAAATCATCAGAGATGCCAATGTCATTGGCTTTCAATATAAAATCCGTAACATTATGCGTATGTACAAGACCGAGATGTGTTGCAGCGTAAGTCAGAAGTGAGAGAAATATTTATCTTTGGGTCGCTTTTAATATATTCTCTTCACTTGCTAGATTTTTCATAAAATCCGCTTTTGTGCGAATGCGTGTCGTTTAATGGTTGTCTGTAGTTACATGTGGTCTCATTATGAGACAAAAGAATTTGCAATTACAATTCCACGTGTTTTAATTCATGTAACAGTGCAATGCAAGAATTTTAAACAGAGTAATAATTTAGCTTGTTTTACATGGCTTGGCAATTTGTACGCGTTTTTTTTCGGTAGTACCATTATGGCAATGGAAAAAAGCGCGGTATTTCAATTGATGATAAATGACACAAGTGTTCGGTTCATTCAGAGCTGGACGGCAACGTGATGTGATGACTATAAATTTCTTTTATAGTACAATGGCCTATATTCAAATTGTGTTTTTCACTGCCGCATTAAAATATAGATATCTGTTAATAAAGATTTATTATAGGGTAGGGCGGGGCATAAAGGTTCAATTTGACTTGAAGTAATTATCCTGTCTAAACCAAATGAACTACATCACAACACATAACACAAATATATTCAGTAAAATTCTCAGTTAATTGATATTTGTAGAAATGTGTTTTTTACTATTTTTCTAAAATTTGTCGTCTGTTACTTTTCACCCCATGGGCGGAGTAAAATGGTGCCGTCAGAAAGTAAACAAGACCCTATGTCTTAGTTTTAATTTTAAAGGCATTTTACGAAATGATAGATATAATTCAATCAATGAAAAATATAAATTTCATTGGTTCATTTTTTACAGAGATAATACTGTATATGAACCTGATCTAGTATTTCGTCAGAAAAATTTAACATCAGATTTGGACTAAAAATTTATTTAATTCATCTATTGTAAAATTATCCAACTTAATTTACTTCTTTATTTACTATTTTTTTGTTTACAGTATAAACTTTACACCATTGCCAATGTGTAGGTTTAATTATTCCATTTTACCACACCCACATGTAAACTTTTAAAAATTGTATTAACAGTGTACAACAAAAAAAATCAAAGAAAGAAAATACTTTCGTTATAAATTTTCAAACATGGGCGGGTTACACATCTTTTGTCCTTATTTTTGCTAGAAAAATTCTAACTTTACTTATTTGAGATATCGGCGGTGGATCTTTTTACCTGCTGACCTTTAATCTTATTCATATTATATTCAAAGTTTACTCACATTTATTTTTTTACCCATTTTTTTATTATGTGCATTGAAGTTGAGCGATAGAGTATCTTCAGAAATACGATACAATTCAATAGATTATATTATATTATATAATTAATACAATGACGTAATATAACATCCCTATCTTGTTCTACATTAAAAACGATGTTTTTTTTAATTAATCAATCCAGCAATACGAAATTCATTTATTAGGCAGGATTGTAGTAAGTAATTAGACATCAATTTACTAGTGAAAGAAATATAGGTTTAAACAAATTATTAAAATACGAAAGTAAAAATTATGTCTTCAATTTTTCGATAGTATTCTCTGGTATTGTTCGCGATAAATATACAATTATTGTTTTACAATAAAGTGAAATTACTTTCTTTTCGGCTCTTACCAAATTTTCTAAATGCCATTCAGTAACTCAGCGCCGCGGCGTTCCTAATATGTGCCAGCGAATAATTAATAAACTCGGCGGATGAAGGTCGACCAACTTTCCCGTTTTCTGTAGTCTTAGTGATATAATAATTTTGGCCATATTTCAAAATAACATCAGAATGTCGAGTTCCAGGTGCGAATTTGACATACTACCTGAAAATTTTTTAGTCGGAGGGCTGGGGACTTAGTTTATAATATTTGGTGTATAATTTATACTGCAATCGGTGTAATGAACGTTAAGAAGTAAGGAATAGAACTTATGTTTTTATTATGACATTTTTAGCAAAAACTATCGTTATTTAATATTTTACTTTTTTCTTATTTTTTACCAAAATGTTAAATTTTACTGGTAATGTGAAATATTATTAATAGACATAACACCGTAAGATAATAATGGTTGTTAGAAAGTAATCAAATGTTTGATTATGCGTTTGTGTGTATAAATTATTATTGACAAAGTCTAATAATTATGTTATCAAAGAAAACCATTAGTTAAAAAAATCATAAAATTTATACATTTCGGCTATAGTCCTAGCCAAAATTATTTTTTTGGAAATGTAATGAAAGCTAGGACTATAGCCAAAACGCATGAAATTAATAATTTTTTTAAAGGAATTAAAGTTTTTTATTGAAGTTATGCCCGGTTGTTAGACTTTGCCAATACATATGTCAACATCGTTTTTAGAGTTATACTATATATACAGGGTGTCCCAAGGTTTGACGTCAAGCCGAAACGGGGTGATAGTATTGACCTTAACTCTTGAAGAAATTTAGTGACAAAATATCTCTTGCTTGAAAATTATGAGCTTTTAAGTACAATCTAGAGCTTTGTTGAAATTATGAGCATTTTTCCGTTCTTGTGGTTAACTTTTATTTATTTTGTTCATTTAAACTTTGGACTAGTAACCGTCAGTGATATTTCTAGGACCACAGGAAAAAAAATACCACAAATGCCTTTAGTTTTGAAGTGTTAAAACCTCTTCTTGAATTGTGATTTCAAAATCTTAAAAATCCATTGACTTTGAGAACAAAATGTACTAAATCATCGAATGTTGGCGCATTTAACCAGGATTATAAAATGGTAAAATATTTGATAATTTCATTATTGAAAATTTTTGAGTAAAAAAATTAAGCCAAAACTGATATTTTTATTTAATATATATATATATATATATATATATATATATAATATATACATATATATGGGAAAGAGTGAAATTATCGGTAAATTAAACTCCTCTCCTTGGGCAATTAACATAATGAACCGAAGAAAGCAATTCAAATCATATTTCAGAAATAAGATACGAAACAGTTAATTAAGATGATGTATCGAAATGAAACGCATCGCTTATATTTTTGAAATGGATGATAGAGCACTGGTGGTGGTTTCCGAGGAAACTTACTTAAAAAACTTACTTTTTTTATAATTATTTGTATATAACTTAATTTAGTTGGGATGCTCGCATTGATTATTATTGTTGAATTTTTTAACCTTGTTATAGGTTTAGAATTCGTAGGAAGAAACAATTTTTGTATAATAATGTTTTGTTTTTGATTATTTATGACATAAGGTGGTATTTTAATGTTTTTACATCATTTTTAAGTCATCGTAAAAAGGGCATCAATTTTTCAATTTATTTCTGACATCAATTTTCTGTGCTTTTTTTAACAAGGTTGTTCTCGTTTTTGAAATATGTATCGTGTATTGATATTTTTTTATTTGAAAAATCATTTATTACAAATTTGAAATACGTAGTTTCCTTCATTGTTGACTTACACGGTTATTTAATTAATGAATATTAATAAACATTGTTTTGAAAATACCGAAAATGTTCTTAAACAAAGGTTCGACATGCATTTTCTATTATGAAAATCGTGAATGAAATCAGTAAATGATTAAGTGATGACTATCTTTGTTATAGTTTTTATCTATTTTTTTTTTGTTTCTTTATAAGGTTTATCATTATTTTGTTGTACAGGACTAACGAATAGTACATTTATACTTGCATGTTAAGGAAACTTCTTTTATTAACTTCCTGAAGGAGAAGTGTATGTTTTTATCAAAAAATCTGATTCGCTAATTTTATGCTTTCTCGACGTTTCAAGCCATTCTGAATCAAATGAGACCAAATTTGGGAAAAGTATGTGTGTGTGCCCAGCCGTTTCTTTGTAATTTGAAAAAAAGTGTTAAACTTTTCGTCCACATTTAACCTCAAACTACCGAACCGATTTTAAAAAATCAAAAACTGTTCGAAAGGTATTAGTTGGGAATGATACTGATTAGTTTTAGGTAAAAATCGACCGAGCCGTTTTCTTGTAATTAACTGTTGAAAAAAAAAATTAGAGCCGATTTTTATGGAACTTTTTTTGGCGATATATATCATGGTCTTATAGAACTTACTGAAATATTGCGGCCTTACGACAAGTAATTTAATTTTAAAAATTCATCAAAGTTTGAGAAAATGAGTAGTTTTCTTGACGTTTGTCTAAATTAAAATTAGACGATTTACTTAATATAACGATAGAGTACTTAGTCTTAATAAACATACTAAAGCATTCTACTGAAACTGGTTCAATTATAAAAATTGCTGATTTTTGAACATTTGCTGTTAGAAAATATTCCGAGTTAACGAGTTTGTTCGTTTTCAAATATGTGTTATAAATCCACTCGGAATACTTTTAATCACTCATAAATTAATTTTTTTTATTGATTAAGTCGATTATTTACACATATCGGGAAGTTTGTGTAACTTGTCTAAAGGCGAAATACGAATACACCAGCTAGTTTTTATTTTGTTTTGATTAAAATTATAAATTAATAATCATCGAAATAACTATGTGTTAATGGTTACTAGCTGAAAGATTTGTTTTATTAAACATATTCCCTCAATTTAAAGGTAATTAGTTACTATAATTATTTTAAAATTATTTAATTTTATTTCCTTACATTTGCCTGTGATTTAAATATATTACAAATATTTGTCTATATTTTGAAGTACTATATTATACTATTAATATTTAATTAATTAATTTTTAAATTCAGAGGTGGGGAAGGGCGGTCTCAATTTAAAAAATAACACGACTTTAACCAATTCGCTTTGGGTGATTTGAACCTAATGGTAGAGATTTTCGATAGTATTTTGGATATTTAATACTAAGATAAGAATTGCTATAGAAGAAAGAATATTTATATATTAAATCTATATAACATTTGCATTTCTTATACGATAACCCTTATATCATAAGTTTTGTTACGTGTACGTGTATAGCCTGTTCTAAAAAATACTAATCACAATAAAAGAGAATTCTTAATGCTTCATTTCATAGTGAAGATAAATCTTGAAGCAAAGGCAAATAGAACATGTCGTCCAGAAACGAACTCCGCACACACGGTGCTTATGTCCAGAGATGACATCCGTAGTCAATCATACCATAAGCTGTTTTTCCACAGCATTGAGAAGTTTTCTTCAATGATATACCTTTTATAATTATTTTTAACTTACCGTAGGGTAATTAACTTCCCGTAGGGTAAGTTATTGTAATGGGCCGAAAATCGGAATTGAAAATTTTACATTTCTCGACGTTTTGAAGGTTTTTGAACATTTTGGCATACCTCAGAAAAAATGGATGTGTGTATGTATGCATGTATGGATACAAATTTCCAGTCACGTTTTCGGGCGCACGGATCAAGCGATTTGAATGGTTCAAAAAACATTCGATTCCTATTGATAGGGAAAAGAGCTGATTAGTTTTTGGCGAGACACGGAGCAACGAGTGCAGAAAATAGAAATCGACTTTTTGAGAGAACGGAGTATCCGATTTGAATGATCTAAAAACATTCAATTAGTAATGATTGGGAGACGTGTTTATTAGTTTTTGGCAAAGGCAGGCCCAGCCATTTCGAAGATACGGAGCTAAATATGTAAAAAATGGCAGTTTTTGAGAAAACTAAGCGTCCGATTTAAATGATTCAAAGAACTTTCTGCTTGTCTTAAGAAAATAATTGATCTTGGAAAAAAAAATTGTATAATATTTTTTTTTTAGTTTTTTTGTACATCGAAAATAATTACAATAATGTTGCAATATTTATAATAATCTATTTGAAAACATTCAGTATTTCTCGAACATTTTGTTACGGTACGGGAAATTCCAGCAATTTGCCTTAAGGCAAGATGCCATAAAACCCACTAGTTTATTTTTTTTTACATCAAATGATATTGTCATTATTTTCACAAATGTTCAAAGTTATAGTATATATTTATACTATAACGCAATTTATAGTATAACGCGGGATATAATATCATTACATTGTAAATTTAAGTATTTTGTTTATTGTGATTTCTTCTTTATTTGTATTCATAATTCAAGATAAGTATTAACATATGTTTACATTTGTGAATACTTTGTTGAATTTGAACGTACTTGCTTTTCTATAAACAAATTCATAAGTGGGTCGAAACAATTATATACAATGATCTTATTATAATTATCTCGAGGAATTTGATATGTTTCTTATTATTATGAAGAGATAGCGCATTGTTCGTATAGAAACTATAATTTTGTTTGCTGAGTATGATCAAATGTATCAAACATAGTTTGATACTTTCCTTTTTGCATTTTATTCTACCGCTCAAAGAGTTTTTTTCTGTTAGTATCCGTATAGTACAAATTATCGCTAAATTTCAATCTTAAACTGAACGACATAAGACTTAAGTCATATTTTGATAATAAATTTTTGATATAAAATACCACAATCAAACCGATAAGGACATATGGCGCTTACTTTTGCAGACGTTGTAGTCAATTAAACATAGGCATAGATATTTAAGAATGATGATTACTGATGTTCCGTGATTTATTTGTATTCACAATGATCTTAATATTTGATTTGTAGTGGGCGCCATGAAGGAAAGCGATGTTAATTATTAGGTGTATTTTTTTCCTTTTATTCACAGACACACACACATTTATATATATATATATATATATATATATATATATATATATGATAATTGTCTAGTTAAGAACAATTAACAAATTTGATTATTTACAATTGTCAGTTATAAAAGACAAATTGTATATTTTAATGACATGTTGGAGAAACGACTCAGCAGTGGTTTTTTCATTCGTTATAAATAATAACGAAATTTTAAAGATCACAATATTATAATATAAACTCAAATATTTTTTTATAATTTTTTTACGTCCTATATAAGCTGTTGGGATGAAACTTCTCCTTACGTCGTATTTTTAGATAGTAACCCAAAGGTTGATCCAACCTTATTCAATTACTTTATTATTACAATTTTTCTAATATGGCTGACTTATTACTTAATTTGGAGCAGCAATGCCCGGGATGGCCTATTTTCACTTGGTAACATATTTAAGATCTATACATATTTCCAATTGAAAACTGATATCGCTACTACTCGATATCAGAGTTGTTATAAATAATAACACTATAAGCTATATATAAACTATAATAAGTTATTTTAATTCTCGTCTGAAATCAATGTCATTGATCAAATTCCATGCCTATTTTCTTTTCAGTCTTCGGCAGTAGTTTTCTGTTATTAAGGAATTGGCTAGTAAATTTGGAAAGCTATTTAGATTAGGTGTAAATTGATAGTCATCTGAACTCAACAATAATTCAATTGCTTATTATACTCTGTTGCACATAAGGCTGTATATGAAAATCTCCGTTCAATCTAACACAAACAAAATAATGAATAGATAATTATCTATTGGAACAATCTATCATTTTGTTAATATCAATTGTTATATATTAGCCTATTTATTTGAGCGTTAGATCATAAAGAGTTTTATGAATTAAACTATTCGCATAATCGTGTCATTGAAGAGATATGATTTTTGCGCAAATTAAAAAACACGTTTATAAATAATATATGCAACTCTTACACTGCAGTATAAGTAATGTCTATTATGTTAAAAGCATTCGAAAATGACAACTAACCATAAAAAACTAACATAAATCATACGATCCATCATCTTCGTGTGCTTTCTTTCTGACCGGTGTTCCGTTGCGATTAGCAGTTAATTTTACAGCTAATGTCTCTATAATGAGTCATGTGAGTATGTGAATATTCATTATCTGGTATCTGTCGAGTCATTCATAATTATCCGAGCACTTTGATATTCCCAGATATGATACTTGTCATTTTATCTGTATTGACATAACTGATCTATAGATATTACATATCTGGTTATCTCTAAAAATCTTACGCTTTGTAAGGCTTAGATTAGAATTTTTTCTATTAATCTAATGATTTTGGAACTAATTTCTGGTATAAGTTCTACACGGTTTTGATTTTTTTTTTACTAAATTTGTTAACTTTGCATTTACACGAAATTATAAACACTAAACTATAATTTAGGCCAGCGATGGCGACATCGGTTAGAGCGTGGGCTAGCAGTAACTAGTTCCAGGTTCGCTGCCGCCGTAGCCCGACATCAGGCAGCTTTGATGTCAAATTTCCGTTTGGGGTTATAGATCACAATATAATTCCAAGTGGAAATAGCGGCAACATCCAATCATATGTTAACTATTAGACGTAAGAGCTAATATCAAAAATATCCCACACATAAGAGAATGGTAATGGTAAATCGATGGATTGCCTCTCATGAAATAAGTAGTCTTAAGTCGTTAACCAACAACTTATAGAACATATAGGAGTTCTGATTGCTGTTCAAACAATAAAAAAAAACTAAACTAAACTATAGTTTGCTTATATCTACCATAAATAGGAATATAACACTACAAAATGAATGTTACAGTTACGAATTCTTAGTAGTCTTACTTACCTTAGGTAAACAAGTATGAGCCTGATTATAATCAGAATATGTAGATAAGATAGGAGCTCTCCGTTTTATGATCAAAACTAAATTTTATGTGTGTATAAGCTAGTTTGTTTGAAATACCAAAACAAAGAGCATCATTGTATGTAATTAGTGTTTATATCTGATTGATAGCGTAAGTTTATTCAAGGTGAGCACATAACAGATTTAATTTTTACAAAATCTATAATTTATAAAAAAATATATTTTACGACAATGGCGTAAATTTGATTAATGCGTTCGTTATTTATTCATCATATTAAAAGAGACAAAAAGAGCTTTTTTATAGTTGTTATTTCGGTTAGCATGCTTTTTCCATATAGGAGTGAATTTTCGAGTTACACGTTTTTTACGTCTTCCGTGTAAAGCGGGGGATAGGAGCATTTTAAATACAAATTTTATTTTTAAGATACCTGATATTATTTATCTAATGTCGTATTATCATTCTTCCGAAATATAAAATCTTATTGCATTGACAGTTTATCGACCACCCATGACTCAACTAAATAGCAACTGAAAATTCTCTGAGTATTGCATCATTACTGCTTTAGTATATTGGCCTTTAATGCTTTAATCTTGTTCTCAAATTACCCATTGAACGATTACGATTTAATTAGTAATTACATCTGTACTGAATTCTTATACAAAAGATTACGTATAATCGAGACACTGAGATTATAGTATAATAGAAGAAGAGCTGAGCTGATTATGTGATATTTCGTTACTTCTTAATAACTTGCTGATGAAGAATTGATCAAAGCAGGTCTAGCGGTTTTGGAGTAAAAACGAAAAAAGTAAAAAAAAATGTCATTTGGCGGACAAAAATGATAATTAGACATATGCACATCAAATTATCAGATATTTTATAGAGATTTTAACAATAAGTATAAATTTTGTTTACATTCCTATGGGTTTCGTACCAATGTTCATCCGTTAGACAGCGACGCGGCGCTTACGCGCTTTATATTTTGTCTCTATGCAGTTAAAGCAGTACGATTGCTTTGAAAAAAAGTTCAGATCTTCCAAAATATGTCGAAATAAAGAAAACATTTTTTTTTTCTTTTAAATGTTTTTTTCAAAAAAATGGAATTTTTTGACCAATTTATAGTTTCTCAAAAATCTTATTTTTTCGAAGTAAAATTTTTTCAAAAATGTTAATCGTTTTTAAAAAAATAATAATTTTTGGTACGGGAAGTTTGCCTTAAGGCACGATGCCTTAATTGCTTTAAGACAGAATTCCACTTACAGCTAGTTACATTTTTAAATAGAACCTTTACATTTAAATAGAAATTTTATAAGAATTACTAAACAAAATATAGACATTTAATTTAGCAACTCGTGATAATAAAATTGCATTTAATGTATGTGTGAAAAATTTAACATTTTATTTTCCCAAGCTCTCTGCTTATCAGTACTAATGAATATAGTTAAAACTGGAGGTGTTGCAAATATCCTTTTCCTAGCCTGAATTCTTCCCGCATACCGTAAAGCGTCACCAAGATATATTATCATTTTATTCGAGAAAGTCTACGTTTATTTGTAACACCGCTTACCGTAACTTTTTAATTAGGTTAAAGATAAATAATATGAAAATTTAATGAAATTCATTTGTTTCAGGTGAGTGCTATTGGATATTTTTAACTTCGAATGTTGTCTGTAAGGTAAGATTATCAATTAGAGTAGCTTCAGAAGCAACGACTCGATGTCATTTTTATCCATAGGTATATATTTTCTATAATGCATTGATTAACTTTTTTACCTTATCTAAAAGTAATTAAGCATTATATCAATTTCATAAATAAATAACGTAGTTAACGATCTAAAAATGCTAGAAAAATAATTGGTACATTATCTGCTATATATTGCGTCATACTATTACTATTATAAGCGTTATTGAAAATGAGTTGTTGTATATCATTTGACTATCGTCTATATCTATGATGTACATAGATATTCTTCACGCAACTTATTGCTAGAAAATAGATGTAATTTGTGCAGAGCTGGGGTTTGAAGTTTCGAGGGTAAAAAGGTCAACTGCCAATTTCTCAAAAGCGAATAAATTTAGGAACTTTTTTACAACTACATTTGAAAGTAGGGGGCTAATCGTGTGCCATCAGGCGAAAAACAGCCACAGCGTAAATTTTGAAAGGAACGTATTTTCTTGTTGTTGTTGTTAGTCTTTTTGTTCTAGAGCACGGTTGTTTAGTTTAAGATACCTAAATATAATTTTTGAGTATACTTCATTTAATTGTTTTATAATATATATAGTTATGTTTAAGTTAGATTCGAGAGTTTTATTTCCATAACCCTTAGAATAGCTTGCATGTGGTTAGGGTAAAAAGAACCACATAAACCAACTGCCGAGGTGTAAACAATGAGAAACTAATAAATAAAATAAGTCAAAAGAACACAATTTTATAAAATATAAATTAAATTAATAGTTATTTATTCCAACTCAATGAATTCTAATGATAAAGTTCTAAATGAAGGTTGTATTCAGGTCGTTCAAAAATATCCTCTTGAAATATGTATTTCAAATAGAAGTTGTATTCACTTTATTTGTAATAATAGTAATTCAATAAGCAATCTGATTATGATAAATTGAGCAGAAATACATTCGAAAGGTCCAAACCAAGATTTATGATAATAGTAAGAGTTTAAAGAGTAGTCAGAGTATTGCTCAACCATATAATTAATCTGCATCACATTGATCAAATAATGTAACCATTATTCCATGAAACGACAAATGTTTGAAAAATCGTAAAAAAACATACAATGACGTATTATCTGGGTATTTTACTGAATATAGTTAGATAGTTGTTTGTTCGATATGTGTAATTTCTTTTGATGTAGTTGGTTTGGTTTTCATAGTTAAATTGCTAAAAGACAAATTGGGCGTTTGTAACCCGCCCTACCCTATTTCGTAATTAGTGAGCCATATTCGTGAAAATAAAAAAATATGTTCAGAGTGATATATCTCAAAAACTCTTTGGTTCCTTTTTTCGCATAAAATATAATATTATGTATCACACATCTGTGTTAAATACATTTTAAATAAATTTTTGCACATCATTTCATTTTAAATATATATTCAGCAGTAGGTGCCGGAATATACTTATATTCACACTTGAATCTCACCTCGCAGAATTCAACTTATGAATTCAGTAATCGCGATAATTTTGATAAAAATTATATACACAGCAAAGCGAATATAAATGTTTTCCGCAAAGCTATGTGCTTTTCTGTCGAGATAAGTAACTGGTACTGAACTTTCTTGTAAATATTTCATATGAAGCTTTGCAATTCCACAGCTTCTAACAAACACTTATATAATATATTCCTGATATGTTCAATTATATAAAATCTTAATTTTGCTGTTGTTCCCTTACTAAATGATTTGTTACTAAAAGTATTTGTTACTAAAGTATTTGTTTTCCATGTAAAATATTGGCTTGTATACTGTATGTACTGTAATATTCACATAAAATTACTGTAATATATCTGCATACCGGATATGTATGCATTGTCATAAAATTTGTAATTTACTAAAAGATAATTTTATGATAAGAAGTTTATTTTATTTATTTATCTTATAATTAGATTTATACTGTTATGTCTTTCTATTCTTTTGTTATTCTTTCTAATTATTTTCAAAGTGTTTGGACTCGCCCACTAAAATGTCTTGAAGCTTTTGCTCATGTCGAGAAGTTAATCTGTAGGTATAAATCTACATCTATTTTCTTAAATGAAATATAGGATAATGTTTTGCATGTGCAATATGATCTTATCTGTCTGTGGATTGATGATCGCATTCACGCGCGTCTACGTATCACCACATAAGCTTTCATCATCTATTAATTGTATAGCTGGGCGAACATTTTTAATTATAATTGTACTAATTATAAGTATTTTGAATTAATGTTAATACAGCATATATATAAATATTTAAAGAGTAAGTGATATAAAATTGTACGCAATGAAGACAGATCATATCAAATGAAATCACGCGGCGTTATCACGTGCATCTATACAGGCTGTTTCAGAACTCAACATCAAGCTGAAACGGGGTGATAGAGTACATATTGACCGTAACTGTCCTGAAAAACTATTGGTCAACAACTTATCTCACGTTGTTTGGAAATTATAAGCTTTTAAGTGCAATCTAGAGCTTTGGTGAACCTTATAACCATTTATCGGATTTTGGGGTTAATTTCTATCACTTTTATTTATTTAAATTCTGGAATCTTAATAATTCTACAACCTCAGTCAAAAATGATAACACAATTGCTCAAAGTTTTAAAAAATTGTGATTTCTTGTTAAATAATGAATTCTAAATTTTTGACTTTGAGAGGCCATCCTTCAAAAAACTCTACTAAAATGTGTTAGCAAGTTTCTTTATTAGTTGACGCATTTAATCAAGATTATAAAAAAGTAAAATAATCGAGTAAAAAATATAATCTAAAAATAACACTTTACTAGTGCATATCGTTCACAATCAGTTCAACTGTTTATTGTGCATGCAAGATCAATGTGCGTGAATTACTGATTGAGAGCAAAATGTACTGGCGAAAAACGTGTTATTTTAAGGTTTTTATTTTTTCACTCGATTTTTTTATATTTTTATTTAGATTATAATATTGATTATATGCGCCAACTTTTGATAAAACTTTCCAACACACTGTAGTAGATTTTTTTTTAAAGAATTCCTTTCAATGTCTATCAATTAGGCCATTTGTCAAACATAATTATATATACATTAAAATTGTATAAAATTACATACAATTAACCAGAACATTGTTGCTTATTTCTGGTATTCTATCCTTTGTATAAAATCAAGTTCTTTAATATTACTAATAAACAAGAACTTATCTTAGATGATTTTTAACTCATAACACTCGATTTATTTATTATTAATATTAAAGAATTTTATTATTTATACGACGGATAGAATACCAGGAAAAAGGAAATAAACAATATTTATATGTATATGCACACTCACTTATATAAATATATACTCACCTATGCACACCCTAACATACATTTACTTATGAAAACATGCATTGTTATGAATAATTTTAAATTCATAGTTTAACAAAAAGTTTTCTTGAAAACGTCGGGCAATTATGTCATTATTTTTGAGTGTGGTCGTAGAAATGTCATTCACGGTTACCGTTCCAAAGTTTAAACGAACATATGTAATAAAAATGAATCACAATAACCAAAAAATGGTAAAAAATTTACCAAAGCTCTCTTTTCAAAAAAAAGCTCATAATTACCAAACAATGTAAGATAATTTTTTTCAGGATAGTTACAGTCAATACTATCACCTCGTTTCCACTTAACGTTGAGTTCTGCGACACCATGTATAAAGTGAAATCCTTTATTTATATATAATAGAATTGTCAATACGAAGTCCTTAGAAAATACGTGTATAATAGTTATTTAAACAAATTAGCCAACATATGTTGCGGAAGTTTGAACTATTTATTTCGATACTCGTACAAACGTTTTTGAGACCAACATAAAACAAAATATATACAATAAAATAATATGTGCAATTAATTATTAGATTATGTTATCAAAGTATTGTTATCAAAGTATTATGCATAAAGTGCTTGTGTATTCTTTTATATGTTTTTTTATAGCCGATTCGCGTATATATAAATAAATAAAAAATAAATATATGTATTCAATAATTTTAAACAAAAATCCATTTGTGGTTTGTTTATGCATTATTCTTTCCGTGTGGTTATCAAAATCTCAAACATGATGTTTTATATCGTTACGTTTGAAAACTTAACTAACAATAAGACTTCAATTTTAAAATATATATAAAATTTTATATTTAAATTTTAAAAATAGTTTTTAAAAATATCAATGTTTTTAATATTTTTAATTTTCGATTATAAATAATGTTTTATGAGAAACTTAAGACTTCTATGAGAGGGTGTACCATCATTTTGACATACGGTTTTTGTCAAAAATGAAATGATAAATATTCTTACAAATGATAAATATTCATTGCACTGAAATTGTTGATCAGCGCTCTATCTATTTCTATAATACGTATTGCATCCGGAGTGATTTTTATGATAAATTTGATTCGGCGAGCACATGTCTAGTGTTTGTATCGTTGTATCGCCCGCCGGTCATATTACGCAATGAGCGGCCTCAGTCGCGGTACTCGCGCGTAACACGCGCTAGCCCAGTTGTCATGCGAACGTTGCGCTGCCGCGTTGACTGCCGTGCGATCACGGCCCGTCCCGGGTTCAATCACGCTCATTATCGCATTTAAATGTTAACATATATCGATGCGTTTCATTATATTCTCGTTAAAAAAAATCGATCGCATAACATCAATTGAAAAATGTGTTTTTGATTCCATAGTTCCGAACTAGCGTTCGAATTTAATCAGAGAGTTGTATTGCTGCCGGTCACGCTTGTGGTCGATGTCCACGTTGTATGTGTGATTGTATGTAGTGCAATAATCCAGTTCGAATTTGATCACTTTCAATCCGTTACTGTATAGAGTGAGAGAAAAATGATTTGTCAGTAGTGACAATAATTTGTCAAGCTGGTAAGATGCGCCAGAAAGAATTAAAATTTGTCTTTTATTTATGTACATATTGATTTTTAATAATATTTTTAAAGTTACGGAGCTTTATATTATTATTTTCAATATCTGTTTTGCTTACTTACTAATTACTTAATAAAAATGCCTTTTTGAATATATTCGAACGTTAAAATTTGGTTTTCCATACACATTATCGAACAACATCAAATAGTTCATTGCTTATCTGTATATTAGCCGTTTTTGTCACTACACATATCCCCCGTTTTATACGATACTCGTTTTGCACATTTTCGATCTTACATGATTTGGAAAATGAAATTGATTAATTTTGCATTTACACGGAATCATAAACACTAAATTATAATTTGCTTACATCTACAATGACATTTTCATAGTTTTTCTGTCAAAATACAACACTACAATGTATCAGTTGCTAATTCTTAGTTGTCTATGGATATAATGGACATTTATGGGTACTTCCCGATTTATGATCAAAACTAAATTTTATGTTTGTATAAGCTAGTTTGTTTGAAATACCAAAACGAGGAGAATAATTGTTTTTAAAATTTGTTTTTAATAGTTATTTATCATAATAAAACTGACTTTTTTGATCTATTTTATAGTTTTTATTTTTATAATTTTTGTTTAGCACGGTTTTTCCATCTAAGAGTGAATTTTTCGAGTTACACGGTTTTTTGTGGAACCTATCTTCCGCGTAGCTCGGGATATGTGTATATTTCTGAAGTAAAGTAACATAAGTTATTAAATAATATATTCAATAAATTTTGGGTACAACCCTTTTTCTAAACACTTTTCACTGTGAAATTAATTAAAATTAGTTCAAGATATTTGATATTCATAAATAAGCAAGTTTTAATTATGTCTATCAAGGAAAATAATTCGCGCCAAGAATAGCTAGATGAAGGAAGAACAGATTTTCTTAATGGTTTAGCGAGAAATGCGTTCATATTAAAAACTTGAAATAATACAAAAAATTAAAAACGTTTACATTGTTACCATTGCTGTTATGTTTTCCGCCACAAATAATAATCACACTTCATAGTGATTATCTTTTTTATCTATGTGAACTACTGTGATGAATATACTTGTATCAGTACGTTTAACGACCTCTTTTACTATTAGCTCTTTCTATTACCAAACCTTTGATAATCATATCTTTATTAACTTAATATATGCGAATATGACTTATATAAAGTATGTGTATGATTATAATGACATTTCTGTAATATTTTATTACTATCATATCTAATACCCATTCACATTCGATCTAATACATACTTGAATTTATGTTCGAATAAACTTCTTGGTTACTATCTACACATAAAATAACATATCGTTGCTCAGTTTTAGAGCATTTTTATAAAATCATAAGGTAGTTTGTACTATCGGATTTGAAAGAGTCTTATGATACCAGTTTATATTTTGTGGGCGTTTATGAAATAACATTCTGTTGGAACTATATTTATATTTTATATTTTTTAAATTGAATTATTTTATTAGTGGTTTTTACTATCTATTGAGTCAGATTTAAACATTTTTAGTAGACAAAAAAAAATAAACCATCTTGTATCCTCAGTTTAAAATATAGTAAAACTTTTTACGAGTTTCCATGAGCGGCTTTTGGATAATATTTAGTTTATATGCAATTGAAGAAATAACATCGAGTTGATTTCGAGATTGCCATTTCGTAAATCATTCTGATTTTTGTTTTAATTTTTTGAAAATTGATACTAATTTTGAGGATAAACGAAAAATTATATTGCTCTAGGTAGTGGATCATGTAATATAAATTTACCAAATATTACGAAAACAGTAAACATCGATCAGAATAGGTTTTGTTCAACAATAAATCAAAATCGATTTATGTTTCAGTTGTTCTAATTTTCCTAGACACATGCGCTATAGACCAGAGACGTTCAAAGAACTGCCGAATATTTTCTGGCGTGATTACAGATGCGTTTATAAATAGGAGAGTTGTGTGCACACTTATCTTTTTATAATGTAAGATTGCGCCGTGCGTAACTCGGTAACTGTCTGCATTTCATACTATAATTAGTATCAATTGCCATAAAAAATTTTATATTCATTGAAAGCTGCAACTGACAACCTATGTGAACGATTTTTAAATACACAAAATTATGATTTGTTTCCTGATGTTTCGTTTGCATTTGACTAACTAACAACTTGTAAGTGCAAATATTTCAAATGATATGCTAGAAATGGAAATTTTTATCTATATGTACGTTGAAAATTATGTTGATGTGGTAATTGTATAATGCATCAGATTTTATTTGCTAGTTATGCAAAATCATGATATGAATGTCTAGATAAGTTAAAATAATATATATCAACGATCATATCTGGAACATGAATATTGAGTAAGAAGTAAATAATATTTTTTTGACGTTTTAATTACACTATTTCCAATTTGAATGCACTACAATTTTACAGTAGTTAATTACTGGTCAGCCATTTATATACCGCTATTGATTGAGTGACTGTTATAAATTAAGTTCTTATGATGCTGTACTTTTACTATATAGCAATACGCATTCGCAGCAGGTTTATATAGATATAAAAATATACATCTTGTAATACGTTAAACGATAGCACTGAATTGATGAAAGAAAATTGATGGTCAATAAATAATACTAACATATGAAATCGTAGCGATGTTCCTCGTTTTTAGCTTTGAGAATTTACCAAAAATTATAAGCGGCTAGAACTGATCGACTCGAATCAGAGGTCCCGGGTTCGAATTCACTTCGAACAGACTGTTGTCAGGCAGCAGTGATAACGATTACCACTTGGAAATAGAGATAGCAATATGTTTCCAAGTGAAAATAGCCCTCGCCCGGCATTGCTGCACCAATAAAAATATTCACCCTATTGCGGAAATTGTAATAATAATTCATCATACAAAGATGGGTCAACTATTTGGGTTGCCATCTGTCGAATCGACTAGTATTAAGTCAAATTAACATAACATTTTATAGCGCAATTAAGTTCTGATTGCAGTTCAAAAATTATGAGAAAAAAATTTGATAGATGTTTAATATATTTACAATATAAATACATTAAAGTATTTATAATTATTTTTATCTTATAGTTTTACGAAGTATAACAAATTTATTTTAAATATATTTTACAAACTGCCGCAAGGAATTTAAATTAAACTCATTTGATTTTGCAACTAATCAAATTTATTGGTTTTTCAAATTCCTACATATCACGACTGCGTTTGGAATGACAAATTAAAGCCAGCACCCAACAGTCCTTAAATAAGACTACATATTATATTGTATACATAGGTATATATAGCTCATATACTTCAGCATTAAGTAGTATATTAGTAGTCACATGTAATATAGTATTGCATGACATTTCAAGTCGGCTTCAGACATAATACAAAATGATATTTGTGATTGTGATGACGGCTGGAGTAATTGCTTTCTAATAGATTATTGCTTATGAATATCGTTCAATACATTGTACCTCGTGTGAAAAAATATTGCAGTATTTTTATTTTAAAATGATCCATTACTTATTTGATTTTGATGTTATTTTATTACTTATACTATCAGCCTTCTCAACTTCAACTTTAAATCCTGCAAAAATATTATAAATAAAAAAATAGTAATTGGATTCACTGATAAGCTACATTATGTTGCAAAGAATTACATTATGTGGCTCAATGTTGTTGCTACAGAACGATTTTTTTTAATTTTTGACGTCTAAACATTAATATAGTTCGTTTATATTTTTCATTTTTAATTGAGAAGTGTTTAATATTAAATTTTGCTAGTATTCGATTCTTTTAGATGATTACCTAACGATAATAACACAGGTTCACAAAATAAAAAAAGTTTGTCTGAAATGGGTGTGCAACATTTTAATGTTTTTTTTTTAATGCTGATCACGAATCTAAGGTCAAAATTGGGGCTCAAACTGCAAAAATGGGAGAAAAATAAAGAAAGTAAAAGAAACGATCTCCGATATTTGCAGATTGCTGTTGGATTCTGCAATAAGAAACTCAATATATATATATGAAAATAGCATTGCAGAAAACCGTTTCCCAGGTCATTTGAGGAGAGATTGGCCAGGTAACGTCGAAAATTATACCATTTTAATTATGTATCATGTAGAGAAATTACTAGATCGGATATTTTGTTATTTTTTTATCTTGACCCCCAATTTTGACGTTAGATTCGTGTTCAGCGTTAAAAAGTATATTGGAAAACATATGTCGCATACATAATACATGCAACTTTTTTATTTTGAGGACCAGTGTAATTAACTGAAAGAATGTATTGTAGTCATAAATCAGTTGTCTTTTAGATTTTTTTTAAAATTGTGTCTATTCGTAACAAATTTATATTCTAATTGTAAAATAATATGCGAAACAATAAAATAATATTATGTCTGAACTTCTGTATGTTGCAAGGATTATCATTCTTATCATGCTGAAGTTATAACAGATTATGAAGTTTAATTAAATATTAATTAATTGTATTTATCATCATAGGCCGTTATATATGTAAAGTTTAATTCAAGCAATCCTCTATCAAAGTGGAGAAATTGAGATAATATACAGCGAGCCGAGGTTAATACACGTTTCTTTTTAACTATTTGTGTAATGTTTAATTATTGAACCGTTTACGATGATGCTTCGGAATTAATCCAAGCTACATTTATCATTTGCTGCCTCACCAAATGTATTTAATATGAGGCAGACATGTTCCGTTGTGCCGCTCTCTATATGCCGCACGTTGTCCGCCATACGCATGCATCTTTAATAATTCGCGCACAACGTCTACATTGTCACAATATATACGGCGTTCCGCGTTTGTTTCTTGCTTTGACACATTGTTGAATATTTATTCCAAGCGGAATCTTCATCTTATGCACGAACTGAATGCTAAGTGCGAACGATAATAGAAATTCTTTTATCTGATACGTAAATGGTGTTCATTATAAAAGCGAAAGCTTATGTTTATACCACTCCAACCCGTGTCAAATCGAAGTTGCTATACCGTATTGTCTCGATAAGTGCGGAGTTGATATCTTTGTAATTAATTATCCAATGATCTTCTGATCTTGGACATTGTCCAGAACAAGATACGTTTATAGATACTTTGCAAATTAATTTCAGCATCAAATGCATCTGTTCATTATGTATTTTAACTCTTTTGGAGCAGAATCTATATTTGAATATTTAACGATGAAAATCAGTTATTTGTGATGGTCTCAATGGTGTCAGCATTAACCACTATGAACTTGGTGTTCATGTTTGGCGCGCACATAGTTTTAGATTCGAATTGAAAAATCAGTTGATTTTTGTCATGTTCAGTAAAGTTAAAATACTGCTTTTTAAATTTGACGATCTATTCGGGATTCAAGCTTGCCAAAAACGCAAAATGAAAAAATTACGGGTACGTAGCCTAGGCTACTATTAACCTACTTGGCTGTGATATAAGATGATTTTATTGTAGAATTTACAAATATAGCCTGATTTTCTCTTAAAGATACTATTAATAATATTTATAAACCTTAAATGTTTTTCTATGAATCATATATCTTATATACTTAATATACAAGTTGCACTTCACCTTTTAAGTGAGTACTTAAATAATTAAAGTTAATAGAGGCAACTCGGTTTCATATAAATGGCATTAACCGTTGTTGACTTGCTATATGCATTATAAGAGTACATATTAATTTCCTGGCTTTTGATCTCAAATACTTGGGATTAGTTTTACAAGACTAATAGTTTCTTCGAATAAATGAGTGCAAATTTTCATGTTCTTCATAAGTATGATCTTGGGTTTTTTTCTGCGTTATATGGCATACATTTCTTATGGAGCTAATTAGATGATGATTGAAATATAGGGCTTCTCGGTATTACTGCTACGTACTACGTACAGGAGACGAGAGCATGCTTTTAATTGTTTTTGACACTTATATGTTTTAAAACCACTTTAGAAATATCTTTTATATAAACTTATTGATGCATAATCAGAATTGCAATCTAATTTAATTTCCAAATATTGAAATCAGCTTATGCAAATAATAAGATGGATATTATCTGGCAGAAAGTTCGTTCGAGTTCATATATAAACCTGTTTCAATTGGAATTAGATATCTCAGCCTATTCATTATGAATCAAACTAACAATATATGAATAGTAGTAAGTTTTCATGGCCGAGGTCATACATTAGCGTATTTCTAATAATAGACATCACATGCACTCTGCCATCACTTGATCGCTCACTTCTTAACATTTAACAAGTTCATTAGCGCTGTTGAGCGCATTCTAATAATGCGAACACTCTTTTTTTGGTGAATTCGAAATTTTCGAAAATGACAAGGACAAGAAGAGATTTGCATTTTTGGACTAATATTCGTTGTTCGCCTAAATGCTTTTTAAACAATAAAAGCGTTCAGTTTGTAAGAAATTATTGGAGCTTTAAACGGATACTTGTAGTAATTTAAACCGTTTTTTATGTTTTTTTATAAGTGCGCTGTTCATAAAAATCCTGAAAATTTATTATAGAGGGATTAAACAAACGTAATTTTCACTACCTGCAATCATCATTTAATGCGATTTAATGCGATTTAATGCGAAGGTTGCTACTACTATGTATAATTTCAAAGCTTTAATTTAAGCCTTTCTTTCATTTAGTGTAAGTCTTTCACAATGAATGTGTTTAACAATACGCGGAAATGACATTGACCGTGTAGTGGCTTTGTTTTGCTGCCGTGGAGAAGGATCGAATTCTTAGAAACCGAAAGCGTAAATTGTTTAGACTTATAACAAAATTTATAAAAAAATAATAAACATATCTTATATTATTAATATTAATAATATCAAGATTTTAGTTGTTGTGAGATAAATTGTAAAAATAACTTTAATTATTTATAATATTTAATTCATTATTTATCTTTTTAACTGCAATAAGAATTTTTTTATTCTATAAGGTGTTGTGATGAGTATTAGAATGAAATCTATAGGTTGAGCTATTCTGGTTGTCTTTTTCTAATTGTGAGATTTTTTAAAAGTTTTTGCAGTGGTGAGCAGTTACTCTTTCATTATATTTTCAAGTAAAAATAGGTATAACTACTGCTTGTTATCAGGTTGCAAGCGATGTTGGATTTGACCTCGGAATCTTGTGGTTGCAACGCCGGAACTCTGCCACTTGCGCCGCGTACTTTCTTAGAAAAAGAAATCTCAGAATAAACTTTGAGAATTATCCTAATATTTACTGATGTAGCATTGGTCTCTGAATTTTTTATTATTTTGTATATAACTGACAACAGTTTTAGCTTGTTCTTGTTTGAAGGTAAACAATAGCTGCATAATCATTTAAGCTATAAAATCAAACTTTATGTAATCACTAAGACATCTTATTGTTCTGGCTTGGAAAGCATAAGTAAAATGATCTTTCGTGATAAATTAAAAAAAAATCGCATCATAACTTATAAGAGTATAGCAGATTTATCTCAAGATTAGTATATTAAGATGATATGGTATTAAATAGTGTATTAAACTAAATTTAAAATGCGGTCATTGTTATCGTGATTATATTCAGCAAGCAAATGGCAAAGCTATTTTAAATACTATCTGGATTATGAATACATATCGATTTTATTAATCATTATAAGTCTCTATACATGATCACCTTAAGAAAATTACATTTAAATATTGCATAAGACATTAACCTCCAATTAAGCGCCGCTTTTTCGTAAGATATGAATGTATAATAACACAGCGCAGAATCCAGTTTTTGTCATAGAGATATATGTAGGCCAGTACAGTTGTTATAATTGCGAGAGAAATAATGGGAAAAAAATCTGAACGCATTCGCCGATTGTGATAAAATGCATTTGTTGTATAATTTTATTATGATATATGCAGCTTTGTTAGATATTAGTTACGTTATTAAAATATTTAAACTTAAATATTCAACGGTATCGATCGTCAAAGCTATGACGTAGTTTCTGTGCAGTATTTTTGTATGCAAAGATCTTAAACATATTTAAATATAGCCAATTGTAAAGAAACTAATCGTTTAAAGAATGATCTATGAGTATTAATATTTAGGTGTTCGTTTACACTTCTACAAATGCATCTTGAAAATTAAGTGTTCTCATTAGAAAAACATTTGGTGATTATTCATTATGTTTAGAATAACGTCTAATGGCTATAACTATATATCTGGGTTGTTGTTTCAAGAATCGACAGCCCGCCGACTAGAGGTTGTTGATACCTGCACTATTGTGATCACTTCGCAAATTATCTATTTGGCGTCATGCATCAATTGTCCATTGTTTATACGCACTCTCATATGATCATAGAAAATTATTTTATGAACTTCATAGCTCTATAAGGGTTATTATGTCTTTTCACGTATATTTATTCAACACAAATCGTAATGGTAGAGTGTCATGCATTTACTTCCTATAAATCTAGAGGAAATGCATTTTAAATGTGTAACAAATTAAATCATCGTATTTTGGTGGTTTAGAGCCCAAAAGTTGCAATATGGTTTCTGATTGAATTATTACACTTCTAAGAGATTTTAAAAAATCTTTTAAGAGATATCCCATGGAACCGAAACTAAAAATCATTTTACTAAATTTGGTTTATATTCAAGGTGTGCCGTTTATAGAAAATTTAATAATTTGTTAAACGATATTATATTTAGCAGACGATAAAAAAATATTTAGCATAAAAAATTGCGCACAACTTGAATTTAAAGTAATATGAGCAAAGTTGCAAACAGATGAATTATAAATATTTACCTAATCTAACAGATTTAGAATTAAAGTTTTTGCATTTTATTAAAAATATCTTATCATTATTGCCAGTTGTGAAATATCCATCCGCATGTGTTTATCTTACGTTTATATATGAATCTTTTGAGACGTTGGATAACATGGTTATTGATATGGGGTCATGGTGAGTTTTGGAAAAGTTTACATTCTGGTACCGTTGTGAAATGGTCCAGTTCGAACGTAACACGCAGCATCAGAGACGGTCACGTAGGCCTATCAAAGAAAACTTGAATCTAAGGTGACCAACTGTTTGTAGATGGTGATATATTTGAAGTCAAATTTGGAAAGCGTTGTTAAATTTTCTCAGTTCTTTTGCCTAACATCGTGACATAACATTTTGTATTCAACTTGGTCGTTAACTAGTATTTATTATAATCAGTTTATAATCACAACTAGTTTTTAAAAGAGGTAGTTTGATATAGATTTATAGTTCAATATATATAATAAATACGATGTTGCCTTGCTTCACAAGAATTTAAAGGTCTACTTTATTAAGTTAAAAACTGAGCAAAACAATATTACAAGTTCTTCAAACCATTGCCTTAGCCTGAACATAATTAATCAAAATACACAAAAAACTAAAATTAAAAATGATTTTTTTATATATTGTTAGATTTGATACTAAACTTATTACTAACTAATTTTAATATGCGATCTGTTATACTTGAGATATTGCATATTACATAATAGTTTTCAACAATATTTATTTCAACTTCCCGAAGGAGAAGTTTATGTTTTCATCAAAAAATCCGATTCGCTAATTTTATGTTTTCTCGACGTTTCATTCTGAATTGAATGAGACCAAATTTGGAAAAAGTATGTGTGTGTGTGTAGATACTATAGTCTTCTAGATCATACTAAAATATTACGGCTTTACGACAATTGGTTTAGCTTTGAAAATTCGTCAAAGTGTGCAAAAATTGGTATCGTTTTTTTGGCATTTGTCAAAATTAGACCTTTCATCGACGTTTTCTCAAAAACGTCTGAACTGATTCAGAAATTTAAAAGCCATTTGATGTATTTCGATGAGGACTATCGTTTGTCAGTTTTGTGCGACGATCTGCCAAGCCGTTTCTTTGTAATTTGAAAAAAAGTGTTAAACTTTTCGTCCACATTTAAGCTCATCCTACCGAACCGATTTAAAAAAATCAAAAACTGTTCGAAAGATATTAGTTGGGAATGACGCTGATTAGTTTTGGGTAAATATCTACCGAGCCATTTTCTTGTAATTAACTGTTGAAAAAAAAATTTAAGCCAATTTTTATGGATTTTTTTTAGCGATATATATCATGAGCTTATACAACTTACTGTAATATTACGGCCTTACGACAAGTAGTTTAATTTTTAAAGTTCATCAAAGTTTAAGAAAATTAGTTATTTTTTGACGTGTGTTAAAATGAAAATTAGATGATTTACTTGGTATAACGATAGAGTACTTGGTCTTAATGAACATACTAAACCATTACAGTCCTACGGTAACTGGTACAATTATAAAAAGTATTGATTTTTGACAATTTGTTTTCAGAAAATACCCAGAGTTAACGTGTTCGTTCGCTTTCAATTATGTGTAATAAATCCACTCGGAATACTTTTAATCACTCATGAATTGATTTATTTTTTATTGATTAATTGGATTATTTACACATATCGGGAAGTTCATGTAACTTGCCTCAAGGCAAAATACCAATACCAACTAGTTTCTTTATTTTGCTACCTTGGAACGTATCTAATATAATCCTATATAAAATGCCATCCCGTATTTGCAGATTCTTTATTCGCGGCTTTTTTATGGAAAGACGCCCTCGGGAATAAGGAGCTTTTACTGTACTCATAAATACACTTAATCAGTTTTTTTTATTATGATCAATATTTTTACCTGATCAGAACTAAACTGAATTCGTTGGGAGAAATTATTTCTTATGCATAACTATTGAGTAATTTTTACATAATAGTATATATTCTATAGAAGTTTATTGATCATTATTTGGAATTGTCTAAGTTTGTAAGGTTGGTCACTCCATTGAACCAAACTGTTTCCACCATAAGCGTCAACATAAGTTCAAAGTAATTTTGTGTTGCGTCTTCTTTGCACAAGGACGGCAATTGCTGCAATGATGAATATTACGTATATCGCATCTTCGAGGTATTATTCTCATTCTGATTATGCAAACCGAAGGACGTTTTTTCGTAATCTTTGTTATACTACTATCTGGCAAATGAAATACATCATCCCATTGGAAGGTCTGCAAAAAGAAAAAAAACCTTGCAATTAGTGAAATGACCCAATTGATGGCTTTATGTAAATGCATATTATACACATAATATAAATTATGTTTTATATGTAAACTTCGAGTTTCTGATTGTAAACTTACGTTTAATTTAAGGGTATTCTGGTCCTCAAGCATGAATTATATGCAGTTTTTGAATTGCCGTAAATAGGGGAAACAGTATTTTTACTGCACTAATTAATGTTTTAAGAATATAAAAAAAAAATTATAAATGTTCATAAGTTTTAATTGTAGAAGGTCATGAAGTGGGGGTTGCAAAAAATTGTCACTATGATTTTACTTCTCCAATTAAGCTGAAGCAAAGAATAGGTATTATTAATATAGAATAATGTCCCAATCGTATGAACTTCAAGTTAAAATAATGCATTTTCACAAAACAACGACGGCCTGAAAAAAAATTTACAACTTTTTTTTGTTTTCTTCGAATTTTTCAAAAATTGTAAAAATCGGAATTTGGAAGCAGTCTATAAAGAAGACTCTGGTCCAGTAGAAGTTGAGAAATTGTGGGTATCGAAAAAGACAATTTTGAGAAAAACGCGATTGAAGGAATAAGAGAAGGCCAAACAGCTATATCTCCGATAATGATTTAATTTTGAAAAATTACTCTCTGACACATATTGTTGAATAGCAAAACTCTGTAAATTTAAAATGTCTATTTTTTAATTCTAGATCAGAATATCTCTTTATATTAATTAAAGAACTAACAAAATCCCTTTATATTTATTGTTGAATGTTTACAAAATTAAGTATCAAATAATACTATGCGATTTTATTTAAGTGTACGATAGTACATTTTAACCATTTATTATATATTAAACTGTTACGAAAAGCTAATTACAATATCTTCCAACTCTAGGTTTCATGTAAATGCGCATCATCAAGTAAACTAGTTCGAAGAATAAAAAATCTTATTATACTTATAGGTTGTTATTGACCCAAAAATAACTTGCTTAATTTTCTTTGCAGTATTTTTTTATTTATTTTGTAATTGGAAAGTACTTCAATTGCCTAAATTAGCGATTTGTTCTATTAAACGTAAAAACCCATGCATTATAGTTTTATGCCATGGCCATATTTGCTTCTAAGAATGTTGCTTGTTCGGTTCAATTAATTTATCAAATTTATTACATAACATTATTAGCCGAGATAAAGAACCTGAGTTTCATAAATTACACTATAGAAATATTACATATAATATACAAACACTTATTATAATTTATCTGAATTATTAATGGTTTTGTTGTTTCTGACAATATGATTTTAAATATTATTAGTTATTATTATTAATCAGTTTGCCCTTTCTTAAATGTATTTTTGAGAATACTTTTTTATTCAAATAATGTAAATAATTATTAATTTAATTCTGTTATTAGAATTTTTAATTCTTTTATTAGAATTAAAAATTATATTGTTGATAAGACACGAATCAATCTTTCAATTTTTTTGACATTCAAGAGTTTGCGTTTAAATATTTTAGCGACAGTATTGTATAGTTACTGTTTTTGTTTTTATTATTATAACATTAATATGAAATTATAACTATAATCACTTCAAGTTTATTAAAATTTACTATCATTTAGATTTATTTTAAGTCGACTTATTTCGCTTAAATGAAATTCAATATCTTTGTCTTTAATCAATTTTTAATTTTAACAATTAATTATTTTTTTCAACATTTTCACTCTTGTACTTTATATTTTATATGTACTTTAAAAAACAAATACCTGCATATAAATTTATTTATTTATCGCCGAATTAACATAAAAATTGAAAAAAGATTTGTATTTCCTTGCAGTATTATCAGAATAGATTTCCAGCGTGCGCTTTTTACTACGTATTTAAGGCCATTAAAAATTTCTGTTTCTATTTATATCACGTTTATGTTCCCTCACTGTAGTGTAATTATAGTCTATGTGTTTTCATTCAGTTTTACGCCACGTATCTGTTCTATGAAATAGAGTATAATATAAACTATGTTGTCAAGATCATGATCTTTACTAGTTATTTGATTGTGAAGATCTTCATTACCATGTAATAAAATCTGTATGACATATTTCATCACATATGTCGTTACCCATTGCAGGACGTGTCATAAAGTATTAGTATTAGAAAAAGAAGATATTTTTACTGCTATCTTAAATTGATTACACTGCAATGTTTTCAAATGAAAATAGCCATTATCTGGCATTGTTGCATCAATAAAAATTTATCACTATTACAGAAATTGTAATAATAAAAAAAATCATCACATAAAGATGGGACAACTATTTAGATTGCCATCTATGAAAATCCAACGTTGTTGGTTAAGTGAATCATCAAAAGCTCATAGAACTCCCAACTTTCGATCGCTGTTCAAAAAAAAATCTTGAACTTTGTGATAGGGTCAACAACCGAATCAAAGACTTTAAAAATCAGTATCAAATTACTCTTAATTAATTTAATACTGTTTTTTCATTAAATAGAACTTAACGCAGGTTGAATACTGCTTGAAAATAATCGTGCAAGATTTTTTTCTGAATTTGTATGTGTTTAAATATTTGAAAATTTCATTTATATTGTTGATATTTTGTTTCGTTGATATTTGCAAATCAACATGGGGGAATAGTTCAGTTTGCTTAAAATTAAATAAATTTTCGAGAACTCTTTAATGAATGAATGTTTTACCAAATAGCTTCTTGTGAACGATTTTTCCACCATTCATAATTGCACTCACCGAATCGCTGCGTGTGTTGTATCCACATCATACAAAGTACGCGTTATTATAAATATTTACATTAGAAAATTTTATTCGCTCTTTAGTAAGTGTTTGTACTTTGCAACATACGCATCATACCTGTACGTGTGTATTGTGTCGAATATCCAAATGGTATCGTTCGGAACGTTTCTTGGCCGAATTCATTTTCACTATTTACCGAAGTTTTTTGTTCCTGGGAAGCAGTAAGTTTTCTTTATATTGAACATAATTGAGTATAAAATTACATAAACAAATTAAGTGTTCATTTTGTTTGTAATTATTTCAAAAGTTTGTTATAGTTTTCGATGTGTGACTCTACTTGTGATCTGTCAATCGGTAACTGCAACGGTATCGAAGTCGTTTGCAGTTTGCACCATGTAGGTCCTACATGGTAGGTTGTGCATTAAATTAATAGTTTAATATTTGACAATTGCGATTACATTTTTTCGAATTTTTGAAACTTGTTCAATCAATTTAAATTGACTTTTTGCAAATCATTTGCTATTTTTAATATTCTTGTTTCGTTAATCACTTCGTTTTTTTTGTGAAATATAAAAATATTTTATTACTGCTACAGACTTTTATTTTCGAAATAGTAATAATACCTGCGTACAATAAACTTTTTCATTGTCTTTGAAAAGAATCTAGCACATAATTTTTGCAATCTCCAATTCTGTTCATACTCATCCCTATATCAACACTTTGTTTGGAATTCTACTACATCAGATATAATGTTAATTTTGATTTAGGATTTTACAATTTTATTATAAAATCAGTTTTTTTACTATTTATCTTTAATTTTTAATGTAGTCATTTGGCTGCCTTAAAATCTTCAAGGCAAATCTTGCTTCATAGGTAATGGGAGTCGATGTCAAATGGAATTAGAATCGAATTAACCCTGGTTTAAAAATGTTAGCTTATTTGAAAATTTTCATTGGTGGTTTACTAATTTTGTTAATTAAACTTTATTTTTATTCATTTCTAGTATAAATTTACAAGCTGTGTTACAAGCGTTAAGTTAACTAGTTTAGTACTTATAAATCTAAATTCATTATTTGTGTCGTAAAATTTGGCGGCTAGATTGCCGGAATTGCCTTCAAGTTTTTCTTTGTATTTTCTTGAAATTTTAGTTATTTTCTCTGAAACTGTATGCATGTTGGTATCCTGGTGTATCAATTTGGCGTATATCGATGTGCACCACTATTTGTAGCAACAGTTTATTTTGAAAGCGTTGTATCCAGTTTATGGTGTTTTTTTTTTACTGGATCCCCACAATTGTATACCGCAGGTCTATGTTGGTTTCTGGATTGTTTTATATATTAGCATTTTATTATAAACTGATAATTCAGATTTTCGACTAATTAACCAATGCAGGTTTTCTTCTCATGTTTCCTAGATGCAGTCTTTTTGTCACTATATGTGATTTTCAATTTAATCGTTGATTAATCTTAGCGCAATTTATACTTTGTGTAACGTTATATTGTATTTATTGAGCAAAAGTACATATTCGGATCATTTAGAGAAGCATTTCAATAGGTATGAGTCGGCATTTTCGGGGATCCACACGTACATTGTATGGGTTTCGATTCATTCCGCACGATTTTGCTTGTTGTGTGTTGTATGCGATCGTACGTCGCAATGCGCGATTGCGTATTTTCTCCTAGCCTGGGTCTCGTTTCTTTCGCGCTTTCTCGACGGGGCCTCTACTCTCACTTTCGGGGCACTCTCACCGCTATTATACTCTCTCGACGAAATACGATGATAGCACAGAGTAATATCGGCATGTAACTCTTTTGTCCTTCATCGGGCAACGGTCGATATCTGATACTGCACTTGTTGGATACTGTAAGCGGAAAAATACTGTGATCGATGTCGAATTGAATTCCGGTACGCAGGGTGACCAGGAAGCTCTGCCTGAAAAGGAAATATAATGCCGGACAAATGACTCGGACCGTTGAAAGATCATCAATTTTTTCATATGCTACGATGCTGTATGAAGATGGTTGTATGAAGAAGTAGTCAATGGAATGATCCGTTGGGATATCTGTTTGAAATTGGAATATATGCTGGATCAACAAAAAACTATCTCTGCCTTCTGTATATACCTATTTTTATCCATTTTTTTATTTTAAAATCAATTTATTGTAAGATCATATTATGAAATTTATATTTTATCAAATAAACTACTTAAAAATGTAATAAATTTTATAGTTATATCTATTTTTCTTACATATTGTTACCATTTAATTTTGCTAAACATTAAAGGGTAAATTATGATAAAATTTTTATTTATGTGGATTTTTAAATTTATTTAAATATAGCGGAATGGACACTGACTATCGCTTAGATATTTGACGTGATATTGTACCTAATATTTTTTTATTCTAAATTAGACGGAAAAAATATCATAAATTCACAAAAGCTCTAGGTTTCACTTAAAAGCTCTTAATTTCCAAACAACGTGAGATAATTAAGGACAGTTGAGGTCTCTATAGATTTTAACTGTTCTGAAAAAAAAAATAGAAACTAGTGGGGCGTATGGCATCGTGCCTTAAGGCAAATTGCTGGAACTTCTCGTACCGTAACAAAAGGTTCGAGGAATACTGAATGTTTTCAAATAGATTATTATAAACTAGTTGGTATTGGTATTTAGCCTTGAGGCAAGTTACATGAACTTCCCGATATGTGTAAATAATTGCAATAAAATATAAATTAATTTATAAATGATTGAAAGATTGAAAGAGTGGATTTATTACACATAATTGAAAACGAATGAACACGTTAACTCGGAGTATTTTCTAAAAGCAAATTTTGAAAAATCAACGATTTTTGTAATTGAACCAGTTTCCGTAGGACTTCATTCATGTTTGGTTCAGTATGTTCATTAAGATCAAGTACTCTATCGTTATACCAAGTAAATCGTCTAATTGTAATAATAACAAATGTCAAAAAAACTACTCATTTTCTCAAACTTTGATAAATTTTTAAAATTATACTACTTGTCATAAGGTCGTAATATTTCGGTAAGTTCTATAAGGCCACGATATATATCGCCAAAAAAGTTCCATAAAAATCGGCGTAATTTTTTTTTCAACAGTTAATTGCAAGAAAACGACTCGGTAGATTTTTACCTAAAATTAATCAGTATCATTTTCAACTAACATCTTTCGAACAGTTTTTGATTTTTTAAAATCGATTCGGTAGTTTGAGCTTAAATGTGGACGAAAAGTTTAACACTTTTTCAAATTATAAAGAAACGGTTTGGCAGATCGTCTCACATAACTGACAAACGATAGTCCTCATGGAGATTGATCAAATGGCTTTTAAATTTCTGAAATCGGTTCAGGCGTTTCTGAGAAAACGTCGATCAAAGGTCTAATTTTGACAAATGCCAAAAGAACGATACTAATTTTTGCAAACTTTGATGAATTTTTAAAGCTAAACGAGTTGTCGTAGGGCTGTAATATTTTGCTATGATCTAGAAGACCATGGTATCTACCGCCAAAAAAATAATAATAAAAATCGACGAATTTTTTTTTTTTAACTTTATTACAAGAAAACGACCCGGCCGATCTTTACCAAAAACTAATGAGCACGATTCCCAACCAATATCTTTCGAACGGTTTTTGAATTTTCAAAATCGATTAAGAATTGCGGGCTAAAACGTGGACGAAAAATTTTTCACTTTTCTGCGATTTACAAAGTAACGGCTCGGCCGATCGTTACACAAAACGCTAGTCCTCATCGAAATACATCGAATGGCTTTTAAATTTTTGAAATCGGTCCAACCGTTTTTGAGAAAACGTCGATTTACGGCAAAAAATCTGATCGCACACACACACACACATACTTTTTCCAAATTTGGTCTCATTTGATTCAGAATGAATGGCTTGAAACGTCGAGAAAACATAAAATTAGCGAATCGGATTTTTTTATGAAAACATAAGCTTCTCCTTCGGGAAGTTAAAAAAAATTCTCACGTTGTTTGGAAATTAAGAGCTTTTAAGTGCAACTTAGAGCTCTTGTGAAACTACGACAATTTTTCGGTTGTTGTGTTTAATTTTTATTAATTTTGTTCATTTAAACTTTGAAACCGTAACCTTAACAACAATAACACTTCTAGGACCACAATTAAAAATTATAACACAATTGCCCGATTTTTTGAAGAAATAACACTTTTTCTATATACGAATAAAATCGTATATAGAAAATCGGTCGACTTTGAGAGGCTCCAATCACTTTGTAAATTCAGTTTGCAAAATGGTAAAATACTTGTTAATTTTTAGCGTATTATTTATAGGCTAAATTTCGGAGTATTGGTTGGTAATCACTGCACGTTGTGTTATAAATAATATTTAAAGAAAATTTGTACGCTTTTGCATTTTATATTTAAACACACGTCCAATTGCAACTTCGAAGCCAAAACAAACTATAAACTGTGTTATTTTATAAACAATAGAAAATATTTAAAAATGATTTACTGCGTTATTTTTATGACACTGTGTCGAATGTGTAAGAAGCGTGAAGTTTTTATTATATTGTATCATGATTTCGATAGCCATATATATATCAAAACAAGATATCAAATGAACTACTTGATAAATGTAACGAATTTTATTGATATATTTGTTTTGCTATAATATTATTATTCATAGCCTATTTTATAGTATAAGATAATGAAAGTTTTGTAAGGGCTGCAAGAATTTTATTAATTAAATTGAACGATTGGCTATAATAAGGTAATTTGTAATGTATCAAATGATGAAATATTTTTAATTTTTTCAAATTGTAAATTCTTTTACTAGTTCAATAATAAACTCTCATAAATTACCTTCTACTTCTTCAATCTCAAGGTTGCCCGATAACTACGATTTATCTTGCACGTGAATTTACTGTAATGTAATTGATTTACTGCATTTTATATGCATCAACATTGAGTACATCGTTAATTAGTGTTGTGCGTCTACAGCAGCCTGCTGCATTCAGCATAAAATTAAAAAAGAAAATAATCTCTAAAATGTTCCGGCGGCAAAGACTATGTTTTTCTTCTCAAGACCAGTGTTCTTATACCATTTACATTGGCTGGATGGCTAATTGACGATGGAAGTCAATCGCGCGCCCTGTTAAAATATTATTATGTAGTGCAGTAGATTGATTGTTTGTTTATCGTTTATTGTTTATAGAAGAGAAAAAATAAGTTCTGAAATAACATAACAAAATAAGTTATAAAAAATGGACTCTAGTTCTTTTATACTGATTATTTAAAAGGTTGTTTCTACAAATAATTGACATGTCTAGTATAGTCGAGTATATGAATAACCGGGTAATGGAAAAGAACTGTTCAAACTAATCAATGAAAATCAATTGGAATAACATCTATTCCATTCTGTTTTTTGACAATAAATTTGTCCATTAAAAAGATGTGATTGTGGTACTATAGAGCGCGGCGAGGTCTCTACTACGCTAATCACCGTTATAAATCATAATGACTATAGGGAAAGTAGTCAACCTTGAGTCGGGATTTATACAGTTGCGGGTTGGAGGTGAATGTCCCACATACTACGTATACATACATATACACATAAGCATCTATCATTCGTTTATTTATATCCCGGAATTGTTTATTTCGTGTTTTAATTTCGGTTTTTTCAATTTTTGGTACGTCGACGTTTATGTGATGATTAAAATTTAACATTACTGCAATGTGCAGTTTAACTGATTGACATGAAAAGGCACTTGAAAAACACTTCTTGAATATTTGACAGAGTACTCAACATATAATTGTTAACTTTTTGTTCTTAAAATTATATCAAACATTCAAGCATTTTCAAGAAAATATACTAATATTCAAGTGATTCATCAGAAAGCGATAATAATTCTGTGATCATTGTTAGCTTCCTGAAGTAGAACATCATATTTTCGCCAGAAATTTCAACTCTTATGCTTTCTTGACGTTCCAAGTTATTGTGAGGCCAAATTTGGAAATAAGTATGTGCGTTTGTGTGTGTGAGCCGACCTTTGACCCTCCATCAAAGTTTTTTTTTTTTTTAATTCTTCGAGATCAAATTCGAAATAAAGTATATGTGTGTATGTGAGCTGATTGTTGACCATGCATTGACGTTTTTTTTAAACAATCGTACCGATTTAAAATATAAAATATAAGAGTCTTGATAAGAATATGCGTTAATTAGTACAACAATCGGTCTAGCTCTTTTTTTATTATTATTAGAAAAGTGCAAAAATTTTCGTCCACGTTCAAAACATATTAGTTGGAAATTTTGCTAATCAGTACTTCTTGGTACAGATCAGTCGGGCGGTTTCTTAACTGTTAAGAAGAATATTTTTGATCATTTTAATAAAATTTGCATATTGATAATGTTTTGAGGGACATCCTAATTATAAAATTTTTACATAGAATTTATAAAACTTTACCGCTCAATAATATATAAAAAGCTATATTGAATGATTTGTTTCTCACATTTTGAAGCTCTACAGCAACTTATACTTATAAATCACTCATAAATTATTATATTTGATTAAGTCAAAAGTAAGTAAGTTATTTGTACATGTTCAATACCAATTATATCTAGCTATACATTAAATTCCACAAATATAAGGGATTCATTGTATATAATTTGTATATATTAATATATTGATATCTAATATTAATAAAGCCTAGTTGCAATTGTTTTGGTATTTATGTACCCAGGTTTATTGCAATGCGTTATATTTCTCTATAACCGATTTGAATGATTAAAATCTCTATAAAATATCTGATAATTTGATGTATATTCTGGATGTGTACTCTGTATATACTTTCTTAAAAAATTAATCAGTTCTTAATTCCGTCAATACAAGTGAAATGATTATTTAATCATTCAAATCGGTTAACCCGTGCTCTCGAAATCGTCGACGAAAATTCGTATCCGCACAATCATACATAAATCTTACAAACACACACATACATATATACATTTTTTCTAAAATATGCCAAAAGTTCAGGAACTTTTTAAATGTAAAGATATGCAAAAAATTTCATTTTCGATTTTTTGCGATTACTATAGCGGGAACTTAATAAATATCTGCAATGAGCAATTTCTTTCTATATTAGAAGGGTGTCCAATTTAAAAACTATTGTAAAAATTTATAATATACACGTGCGTCTAGTGCATTTATTTACTTAAAATTGAATAATCATAAAAGTTTTCAATGGAATTCTTAGCAAAATTCGTACTGATTAAATTTTAGCCGAGCCGTTTCTTCATAACTGAAACTTTGCACAGTTACAGGGTTCAAGATGTTAACGAAAATTCTAAAATTTTATGGGCTTATAAAAAGTGACTTGATTATAAAAACTCATTGAAGTTTGAAAGGGCGTATTAAAAATTCACACATATAAATGTAAAATTTCATCGTCACAATGTAAAAAGTTGCTAAATTTTAATTTGTGATTATATCCATTAATTACACATATAAGGAAGTTTTTGCAACATGCCTTAAGGAAAATGATAAGGTCCATCTAGTTTTTTGTATTGTTTCCAATTGTTGCAGTTTATATAAATATTCAAATAAAAATTCATTTTCGTTATAAGTTGATGTAATAATTACAATGCTTGCAATTATAATTTGTCTGACGTCTGAAGTACTGAACTGTAAGAACTGTTGACGTTTACTGATTTTTTGTTGTCTACTGACAGAGTTTCTTACAGGTTTTATGGAATATTTATACCAAATAGTATACACTGTTAGTTTGTAGGTCATGCTTAGATTGTTGAGGAATTTTACGATTGTTTTATGAAGGTACTTTGGGAGAAGTTTATAGCATTTGTTTTATTAGGAGTTTGTCAGTGTAGACAAAATTTTACATTTTTATAGCTTATTTTTTATACGATATTCATGTTTTATATTAAATATGCGGGATATGGGTTAATATACTAGTAGATAAATGTTTGTAGTTTTAAATTTAAATGCAAAATATGAATAATAGAAAATTAGGTAGTTAATACTGATTTATTTACTAATTACAGTTTAATTTTGCTGTTACCACTTATGTACAATTAAATATATGACACAATATCAAAAAAGGAAATTTTTATATAGCTTTACGTTTCAGAAGTTTCTGAACATTTTGGCATACCTTAGAAAAAATGGATGTATCTGTGTGTGTGTATGTGTGTGTATGTATGTACGTGTGTGTATGTATGTGCGGATACAAATTTTCGTCGACGATTTCGGGAACACGGATCAACCGATTTGAATAATTCAAAAAACATTTCACTTGTATTGACAAGATGAAAAATCGATAAAATTTTCATGAAGGTAGGTCTAGCGGTTTCGGAGATATGGAGCAAAAAGTTAAAAAATGAGCCATTTGGCGGTCAAAAATGATCTTTAGACATATGCACATCAAATTATCAGATATTTTATAGAGATTTTAACAATAAGTATACATTTTGTTAACATTCCTATGGGTTCCGTACCAATGCTTATGCGTTAGACAGCGACGCGGCGCTTACGCGCTTTATATTTTGTTCCTATGCAGTTAAAACAGTACGATTGCTTTGAAAAAAAAGTTCAGATCTTCCACAATATGTCAAAATAAAGAAAAAAATTAAAAAAAAAAAAAAAAAAAATGGAATTTTTTTTTTCAAAAAAAAGTAATTTTTTGTCCAATTTATAGTTTCTCAAAAATCTTATTTTTTCAAAGTAATTTTTTTTTCAAAAATGTTAATCGTTTTTAAAAAAAATAATAATTTTTGGTACGGGAAGTGCCAGCAATTTGCCTTAAGGCACGATGCCTTAATTGCCTTAAGACAGAATTCGACTTACAGCTAGTTTTGATATGTAATACCCGCATATGAATGGCTTCTTTCCTTTGTAGATCGCAGTTGACAGTGGTGCTAAGGCGGTGGTTTCGGTTAGCGGGGCGTTGGGTTGACAGTAGTGTCGCGCGATGGTGGGACGTCTGTTTAGGGCGCATGGCGAATTCTGCGCCTCTCATCCTTGGGAGGTTATAGTAGCCACGCTCACGCTGACCGCCTGCATGCTGACGCTCGACCGAGGCGTACCTGCGGGTCCGGGCACCGTCAGCCCGCTAGCGCGGCATTGCGGCGCTTGGCGAGGAGGCTCCTGCCCTGTGCCAGGAGGTCCTCAACAAACCGCGACCGACGCAGAGTACAATGCAGCCGATGTCATCCTTATGACCATCATCAGGTGCTCCGCGGTACTTTATAGCTACTATCAGTTTTGCAACCTGCATAAATTAGGATCGAAATATATACTAGGTAAGTTGATTTATCACCTAAACCTAAAATGTTTCTGAATTGCGTTTTAGAATGAAGTAAGGATATGGTCATTTGTTCATTGAAATGTGCATTATTTTCATTTATGTAAACGTTTTTGATCTATATTATTTAAACTGCTGGCGACATAAAAAATGCACTTTCTGCATATTTTCAAATAAAATACGTTTTGCATTGTTTATCTAAAGAGATTCAAGCGTTAACTAATTATATTTTGCGGGCAGTAAACGTTTTTATTTTCTTTTATTAATACTTGAAGCTTGGGATGCAGTTAAATATAGCCTAACATATTATCTTAAAATTTTATAGCTGTGCCAATTTTCTGCTCGTTTTTAATATCATGAGATGTAATTCAAATTTAATTTTGTTCAAATAAAATACATGCGCTTCATTTCACCATGTTCAACAAAAAGGCCAGAATGTACAATCGTATAGAGTAAGAGATTTATTTTGGGCATGAAAATAGTCTGAGGTCCCGCTAAATATTCAAATAAGTTTACTTATCTTATCTTTTTGAATATTTTTAAATCTCCCTGTAAATAAATATTAAAAATTTTAATAATTCATCATTATAATTTCTAATTCAATTGTGATAATTTCGCATCCATATGACAAGCATATAGAAATCTTATTGTATTTATTTGACCTGGAGATAAGTTATGTGACCAAGTCAAGCAGTAGGAGGAAATAGTATATATGAAGTTATATTTAGAAATTGTTTTAGCATGTTAATTATTTCGTCAGTATATTTCGGTTCGTTACTTCAATTATGGCTTTGTTGCATCAGTCGTAAGAAATCCATATCTGAGCAGTAATATTTACAATGATTATGGAAAACCATAAATCACGAAATATAGTGAAATAAATTGGAAACGCGTCTGTCAGTGTTCGTCCTGCCGCACTCAACTATTTGCATCGCGCCAATAACAATCCATGACCATGAAAGCAATCCGATGGTCATGATGTACCAAGCTTCTCTATATAAAACATTTCTACGCAGAACTCGTATATTTTCCTAGCAGTTCATGATTTTAAGTTCAAATTTCCCAGTGTTCTTTATGATAAATGTAAAATGTTTCGAGTTATTTTCGAACCAAGACGCGATCTTCAACCATTAACTTTGTTTGTTGGTTAATGCTTTCTAGTACTCTAGCAAAACATTTCCGAGAATGGTAAATCACTAGTTGTTTATTTAATATAATAACTTTTACAATTCCTTCTCTATTTCAATTTTTATACGCTTTCAAAATGGCTCGATTCAAATATATGGCATCATTATGAAAATGTCAACTAAATAACTAATTGTAATGCCTTAATTCATATTACACATATATGTTTAAATCAATATTAGTTCGTTTCTATATTTAAACAAATATAGACAAACTATACATAAATAGTACCTACTTAAACATAAATAAAAAATTAAAAAGTATTTTTTTTAGTTAATATTTACAAAAAAAATTTTCTTCTTCAGTAAAATAGACTTGCATAATATGACGCAAAATTTGTTATTTGAGTCTTATTTAGTAAAATGTTATTTAAACCTTTTCAGACTTCTAATTACCATCACCTTATATGTATTATTTAGGACAGATTTTACACGTACATTTTTTACAAAAATCTATCTTTTAATGTCCAAGACCAAACTTTCGCCGGAAATCTTAAGTAGATTTTCGAAGCAGCTGTGAGAATATATATTCCGCCGTTCTTGTATTTACGTAACCGTGGTCTGGTAATTGTAGAATGTTTATTTTCTGACCGTTTTTCGATCGCTAATCGATGATGGACTTGCGCCCGACCAGCGCCGCCCGTTTGTTTATCGGCTCCCGAAATTCGTTTATTTATTCTGCCAAACACACTTGTTTGGCTAATTTTACAGCGCAGAACCCGGCACCTACGTCATTCTCGTCTTCTGGAAAAATACTGTTTTGTAAATTTGTGAAATTTTTTGTATACTTCTGAAAACTATGATCAATATTTAGTGATAAAATTTTACATCATTTTAACAAATAAGACTCGAATAATTGTCATAAATAATTAAAGAAATTTATGTTATAAATTATAGCTAGGTCAGTTTTAAAAATTTCAATTTAATAATTAATAATTTGTGCAGGCACAGGGTTAATACTGATTACAATAATGAAATATTAGAATAATAAGATAGAAATTATTCTCAAGTCTAAAGTAAAATAATAGTTGATAACTAACAATACTAGTTGATTATTAATTTCTTAAAATAACATAAATTACTTAAAACTTCATACAAAATGAATTTGAATGACGAAAGTTTCTGATAGTATACAGTTTATAGTCCTTGAATATATTTTCTGCGGCAAAGTTATTTCAATCTCTGTCTGTAAAAAGACAGAAGTGCAGTATCAAGAGAAATATACTATTAAATTAATTTGAATTAGAAAAATCTTATGATAGAAAAGTATGAAAGTTTATTTGTTAATATAGTTTAAGAAATAATGATATCAAAGAGAAGCAATGAAAGCAATGCAGGTGTAACTGTCGCATGAAATATTGAGATGTAAGATAGACACATACTTAGATGTCCGCGGGTAAAAAGGTACTACTACCACTGAGAAAAAAGTAAAGTTGAGAATTTTAAAACTATGTTTGAAAGTAGAGGGAAAAAGGTGTATAACCAACTATCATCTGTTTTTTTAAAATGTTGATAAACAGCAATATTTGAAAATTCATTACAAAAGTATTTTCTTTCGTTGTTAGTTTTTTTGGTTGTGAGCACTGTTGTATAGTTTATGAGACCTTAATATAATTTTTAAGTATACGTTATTTAATTGTTTTATAAGATGTTAATTTCAAGTTAGATCCAACAGTTTTTTATATAACCTCTGTAAAAGCTTACCTCTATATAACCTCTGTAAAAGCGTGGGGTAAAATGGACCACCTCAGTCTCTACCTTGGCAAAGGTTAAAAACTTAAAAACAGTCAATGAAAAAGTAAATTAAGAAAAAAAAGTAATTTGATAAGAGATAGGTAAATATTTATTCCAACACTGCTATTGACGAAATTTGAGATTAAGGCTATAGTTAGTAAAAAAAATGTATCTATAAAATTTATATTTTGCATTAAAAATTGCATCAATAAAATTTATATTTTGCATTGATTGAATAAGGTAGTTATTATTTCGTAAAATCCCTTTGAAATTAAGAATAAGTCATTGGACATATTTGGGCCTTGGCTGTACCAAGCCTATAGGGTAAAAAGAATCAGACGACAAATTTTGAAAAACAGCAAAACGAATTCTGCTATGATAAATTAGCTAGGTGTTTTACTAAACATAGTCAGATAGCATAGTCATTTATATAGGTTTATATATGTATATGAACCATATTTCATTCATGTAATATTTTATGCATTTTTAGTTAAGTTTATTCCATATTTTAGTATTTAACACCGATGTGACATAAAAAATGTTTCGTCACATATGTTGCCGCATAAAAAGCTTGACGAAAAATCTCACGCACATATTTTAAATTTAAATGAATTGCGTATTTTTTATCCGCTTAGTTAACTGACACAAAAAACATAAGCACTTCTCACGCTCACTTAACTCGTCTTATTGTGTTTTCAATTACCTTTCTCACTTTTTGCGACGCAGTGCGTGTGCTCTGTCTACATTCTGTAATATTTACAAGTGATAATTGACATTAGTTAGTGATTTAGCAATTGCTGCACCTTGGCCCGATTGTCGATTCGTTAAGACCACCGATATACACGATCTGCCATGAATGATTCGAATAAAGCACTTTTATGCTTAGTCACAAAACAATATTAATTTACAACTCTTTTAAATGATGTCACAAGAAATCAACCTATATATATACAGGGTGTACCAGACTTTGACGTCAAGCCGAAACGGGGTGATAGTATTGACCTTAACTGTCCCGAAAAACAAAAAAAAATAAAATTATCTCACGTTATTTGGATGTTACGAGCTTTTAAGTGCAACATAGAGCTTTGGTGAAATAATTGGATATAGTTTTGGTTATATCAGAAATATTAACACAATTTCCTCTAGTTTTCAAGAATTAAGACACAATGTTGAACTATGATTTTAATGTGTTTAAAATCGGTCGACTTTGAGAAAAGTTTCTGTAAAAAATGTACTAAAGTGTATTGGCAATTTCCAAAAGGTGGCGCATTTAATCAGGATTGTAAAATGGTAAAATACTTGAAAATTTTATTAACTTCCCGAAGGAGAAGTTTATGTTTTCATCAAAAAATCCGATTTGCTAATTTTATGTTTTCTCGACGTTTCTAGCCATTCTGAATAGAATGAGATCAAATTTGGAAAAAGTATGTGTGTGTGTTTGTATGTGTGTGTGTATGTGTGTGTGTGTGAACAGATTTTTTGCCGTAAATCGACGTTTTCTCAAAAACGCCTGGACCGATTTCAAAAATTTAAAAGCCATTCGATGTATCTCGAATAACCGTTTCTTTGTAATTTGAAAAAGTGTTAAACTTTTCGTCCACATTTAAGCTGATCCTGCCGAACCGATTTTAAAAAATCAAAAACTGTTCGAAAGATATTAGTTGGGAATGATACTGATTAATTTTAGGTAAAAATCTACTGAGTCGTTTTCTTGTAATTAACTGTTGAAAAAAAAACAATTATGCCGATTTTTATGGAACTTTTTTTTGGCGATATTAGAACTTACTGTAATATTACGGCCTTATGGCAAGTAGTTTAATTTTAAAAATTCATCAACGTTTGAGAAAATGAGTAGTTTTTTGACGTTAGCTAAAATTAAAATTAGACGATTTACTTGGTATAACAATATAGTACCTGGTCTTAATAAACATACTAAACCATTAAAATCCTACGGAAACTGGTTCAAATATAATAATTGTTGATTTTTGAAAAGTTGCTTTTTGAAAATACTCCGAGTTAACGTGTTCATTCGTTTTCAGTTATGTGTAATAAATCCACTCATAAAATAATTTATTTTTTATTGATTGAGTCGATTATTTACACATATCGGGAAGTTCATGTAACTTGCCTCAAGGCTAAATACCAATACCAACTAGTTATTGAAAAATTTCGAGTAAAAAAATAAGATTCTAAAATTGACATGATTTTGGCTAGTACATTTTACTCACATTTCAATTTCAGTTACTCCATAGCGGGATGAGAAGTCAAACTGGGAATATTTTTATTCAACCGAAATGTTTACCCTGCCTGTACATTTATTCTTCATGTCGTTTAGTTTTTTGACATTTTGATGCAATGGAATCCAAGTGTCAAACAAATCTTCATTTCGAATATAATGGCGCATATAAGATCAATATATCATGTGAGCTTTAGGTTTAAATTACGTTTGGATCGAATTTGCGAATCAAAGATCAACCTGGAATGTAAATTTGAAAATGAAGGTTTCTCTTCAAAATAGTTTTATGTGAGTTATGTTATGAACACACGATTGAATAAATTATAAAACTATTTGAATAAATATTCATGTTAAGCAACGCAGATATCAGAATATATCAATGAATTTCTGATAAGACATGTGTGTTTTTACTTCTATTAGTGGTCGAGTTATACATATTGTTTTACAAACAAATAGTATATTTTATTACTTTTGATATGTATTCATTATCTTTTATGACTACAATGCAACATTAGAAATGTGTGGTATCATGGTTTGGATTCATTACATACAATTAATCATTTCTAATGAATAGAAAACCAATATGATGCAACATGCGGTTATGAAAAAAATGATGTATCAGGTGCGTTTGATGCACGTTTTGTCGCACGTACTAATTTGCATGTAGATGTGCAGTGATGAGATTTCAATGTTTACATTTTCATATGATGCAATGTCATTATGGTGCAATGGCTCGCTTCAATGAATTTCTCCGTTGCAATATTGGATGCATTCGCTCTCTATGTTTGCTTTAGTCAGATGGTAACAACGTTTAGGAACAAGTAGATAATACATACATACTTTATTTAAACTACAATATTTCTCTCTTATTTTAAATGAGTTATGGGCTCGATTGACTGGACCTGAATCAGATGTCCCGGGTTCGATCCCGCTTAGAGCAGCGGTTTTCACTTGGAAATATAGATAGATAGCAATATGTTTCCAAGTGAAAATAGCCTTCATCTGGTATCGATATGTTTTAATGCTTAAATAAGTTATGAAATGCTATAAAACGTTTACTATTATTACAAGCTTAAAAGTACAAAAAGCAGAATAACCGTTAAATTTCCATTTGCCTGTAGTTTAAGACAAACAAAATGCACCTCAAAACAGTGGAGGTTTTTTTTAATGAATGTATATAATATTAACGTAAGTTTTACAAAAACTTACAAATATTTTTTTTTTATAATTTCTGAGCACACTCAATTTTTATCACAACCCTCAAATTTTTAATGAAATATTTATTTTTTCTTAGTTTGCGATTTTTGTAATATGTCTCTGCTTCTGCACGCAATTAGCAATTATAAATATATTCTAGAGAATACAGGAAATGTTCTACATAATATTATTAGATAATTTCATATCATTGTCGATATCAAGTCATTTTTCATAGTGTTATTGCGACAGATTGAGCAAAATCCTTTCATATTTCTGCAACGACGAAGTTAGCATGCACGTAATTTCTTTTAGGATTAAGAAATAATAGATAGTATTATTGGATATGAAAATGTGACTTTATTAATTGAACATGATAATTTCTGTTGGGGGCAGTTGCTGTGGTGCTCTAATTTCATACCATAATATCTAATTTTACAGATATAATCCCTTGATCTTGATTTTCAGCTTTCCTTATTGAAATATTTAATCTGGCTATTTACAGAAAACCTTTTTGTTTGAGTCTGATAATTTAATTATTTATTTCTGAATAAACTCTTTGATGTTTATGACGTTACGTAATCGCTTTCCGCATTACACAAAATCGGAAATTATTATTTGTTGATAAATTTACTGAGATTCAGATATATTATTTAAAAAAATATGTGTAATTTATTATGGCGTATAATTCGTTAATATATCTTATGTAAAATATTTATAATGCACGTATTAAAGTCAAATAAAGCAATTGTTTTATATGTTACATTTTATGCAAAAATATTGAGCTTCAGAAAACTGTTTTTTACGAAACACATATATTATTTTATAATACTGTTTTGTACTATCAAAGTTCAAATTAAGAAGCCTGATGCGAATGTCTTTCTTTGTTTATCTGCTTTTATATTTCGGTTTTTATTGATTTATTGATTTATTTTTTCTTGATGAACATTTCTTCATAAAAGTATCAACAGAATATTTAAACAATATTTTTCATGACGATAATAAATTTTTAAGATTGAAATATTGTATTGTACGTTTTCCTTTATATACTCTACATTTGATGCAGATTCCACGAAAGTGTAGTTTTAAAGCCGTTTTATTTTTATATAACGTAATAATACGTTTATTTGTCATTGTCAAAATAATCGTTACTTTCTTTTTGTGATAATTTCTATTTATCTTATTTTTTTACGTTTCCTGTTGCTATTTTGAGATTGTATTTGTATACATATATTGTTTATGGAAAAATGTGTACAACTGTTATGACACACGAATAAATTAGAAAACACTAATATTGGATAGAGCGTGTTTTACATAAATTTGATTTGAGTAATACGTCACTTTATTTGACTTTTTTACATGTTTTTAATTGAAAAATTTAACATTTAATAAAAAATATATGCAAGTTTGATATTATACAGGAAATGTTTTGACTTATGTTTTAGTTTTTCTAATAAATTATGAAAATGTTTGATTCTTTCCAATTCTTATATGTATTTCGAATAAAGCTATATGTTGTAGGCAGTCGAATTTGTTGCTTTTGCCCAAACGGAGCAGACTTGTTTATGTATAAATTTACTCAAGATATTACTTATTTTTAAACCTATTTAAATTTGTTTATTTTTCAATTATAATATTTTCGATTGTTGACTCGACTACTTAACGCTACCTACTTGACTTACATATATATTCTTAGAGTTTTGACGATTATAGCTAAGGCTGTGTACCAGTTCGTATTATTAGATCTTTGTTTTAATTTATTGGTCTCAATAATGTGTTGTGTTATGAGTTGAGAATTTCTGTTATGTCTGATGCAATTGCATGCATTTTCTAATCGCTCCTTTTATAAATTTGACTCCATGTCCCCAAGTCGCGGTTGGCTAATTTCAATGCGACGCGCCGCGCTCACTTCAAATACTATTGCTCAATAAAATAATGCTCAAGAAATCCGTAATGCATTATTTATCCATTTCGCGCAGGTTTGTTACAGAACTATTACGACAGTATTTTGCAGCTATGGCAGAATGGAAATATAGCTAGGGTTCTGATTTGAAAATATTTTTTTAACAAATTCTTGCAATTTTCACCGAAAGATGACGCATTTGATCAGGATATCAATTTGGTAAAATGCGACTAAAATAATCCAAAAATAACATGATTTTTCCTAGTGCTCCAATTTTCAGCTCCAATTTGTGAGGCAAAAACATTTGAACTGAATGTAAGTGACATCCGTTAGCCGTTAACGTGCTATTTTTAGGTTTTTTATACTCGATATTTTTGCATTATGAAACTATCAAGTAATTTACCATTTTACAATACTGATTAAATGCCCAAACATTGATGGAGCTTGCCAACACACTTCAGAACATTTTTAGTAAAGAAGGGCAATTCAAAGCTAACCAATTTTGAAAATTTTATAATCATAGTTTAACAAAAGGTAATTCTTAAAAACTTGGGATAATTGTGTCCAGTGGTGTTGTCGGCAAATCATTTTAGGACCGGAACGTGTTCCGGCAAAAAAAATACAAAAAAAACGCTACATACAGAAAATGATTTGATAAGTGAATTTTATAATTTTTATTTGAACTAATTTTTATTAAACGCTCTTATTATTGTAATAAACATACATATATATGCACAAAATGGGTTTTGTAATGATTTTTGTTTATGTCCTTTTCGAACGGAACCGGAACAAACATAAGAACCGGTTTTTGAACCAGTTTAATTTTAGCGTTCCGGCAAAAAAAATATTAGCTCAACATCACTGATTGTGTCATTATTTTTATTCGTAGTCTTAGAAATTACTTCACGGTTATGGTTCCAAACTTTAAATGAACAAAAATAATGAAAATGAATCACAATAACAGAAAAATGGTCACAATTTTACAAAAGCTCTAGGTTTCACTTAAAAGCTCATTATTTCCAAAGACATTTTTTTTAATTCCTTCTAGAACAGTTAAGGTCAATACTATCACCCCGTTTTAGCTTGACGTTAAATATTTTTGTTATATAAACATACAACCAACATACTCGTATATTGGTACTGATATTATTTTCATGGTGAGCGCATATACGTATACAATAATGTGCAAAAAAGCAATCTAATTCCAAATATATAGCTGTTTTCCTTGTTAAATAATTTTCAAATTTTACTAAACTTTTTCTTACATAAGAATTAGTGTTACATACTTGATACAATTACAATACAACTTTACTTGAATACAACTTTTTATTATTGACTGGAGACCATAGTGACCAAAACATGAGTGTTTTTAAATTGAGAGTTATTATAGCCTTTACTCTATATTAAAATATTAGCGGCTCAAATTTAAGCCGCCTATCTAGAAAACTAGCAGCAAATCCTTCACCAGATGTCTTTCTACTATCTCGTTGCCGGGTTTGCAATTGACCGGAACTATTTAGTTCCGCATCAGCGTTTGGTATGCGAGCGACAAAAGAACATTTTGCATCATGACACATGCCGAAGCACTTTTGCACTCTACGAACGTGACTTCTATGCCAAAACATTTAAGAAATTGGCTTATTTTTGTCACTTACACAATGGTTTGTGTAAGTATTTAAATTAATAATGAAAAAAAGAAATGATACTATACTATTCGAAGAAAATACATAAGTATAAACGTATATTTAACTTCCCGTAGGGTAAGTTATAGTAATTGTCCAAAAAACGAAAATGAAAATTTTTGCATACCTTAGAAAAAAGGATGGGAGCACGTCTCGATCGATTTGAATTATTTAAAAAAACATTTGATGCCTAAAAATAAGCTCATGTGCTAATTTGTTCTTGGTAAAGGTTGGCCTGCTCTTTCGGAGATACGGAGCAAAGAGTGCACAAAATAGAATTTAAGTTCTTAAGAGAACAGAACATCCGATTTTTGAATAATTCAGAAAAACATTTCACCTTTATCGACGTAGCGAAGTATTGATTAAATTTTTGCTGCGGTAGGTCTAGCGGTTTCGGCGATCCAGAAAAAAAGTAATTAAAAAAGCCATTTGGCTGTCAAAAATGATCATTAGAAATATGCACCATACTCTAAACATATTTAATTATAAATTTCAAACAAATGTCTTCGACATTTTCGATAGTATGGATCAGCAGACTTGAATGGGTAACAAATACTTTCAAGAAATTTCAAAATGTTCAAAAAATTCGAAATTAGCAATTTTTTACAAAAATTCTAAATTTTGACAAAAAATCATAATTTTCAATAAAGTGAATTTTTTTCTCTGTTACATTAATTTTTCTTTGATACTTTCTTAACTAAATTATTTAATGAAGTTACCATGGCTCACGAGGAAATTTTTCTGATATTATAGTGGCGATACTTTAATAAGATAGGAATGAGTTACATCTTTAACATATTATTCACCGGAAATCGATTTTATGTTTATAGTGTTTTTTATTATCGAACGCGAAATAGGAAGTTTTATCTGTTCAATTCTTTGAACAAATCTGCTTATTTATATTATTTCAATACGCCCGTAGACAGTTTAATGATAGTTTTTCATACCTGTTCGATGTTATTTTCATGCTAGCTAGTCGCCAAGAAAAACAATTTCGATAAATCTATTTGTAAATAATACGAACCGTTATTTTTCTTCTGTCAGCACGCCATGTGCTCTCTACGTCACTGGTCAAGTTGTGGTGTCTTTGGTAGAAAGTTGTGCCCGCGGTTAAACGAATGCAGCGCGCGATCGATGTTCGATCTATTGGCTTCTTGTTTCCGCATAACCTGTGCTAACGCGAAATTTTATGAGAACTAAAATAAAAATGACAAACTGTCTGTTAACATGTATACAGATTATTCATATCATATTCATGATTATAAAATCTACTCTAAGAGAAATCTAAAATTACTTACAGTTTTTACTTATCATTTTATTTTTAGGAAATTGAGCCTATAGATTTTTTATAATTTTGTTCTTAATTTTTTTTTATTAAAATAATTCACAAACATATGTGGTAAACACGAAGAGTTTTTCAAATTTTATTACGTAGAAGATAAAATTGAAATGTTTTTCTCTATAAATGCGTACATAGCTTTTGAGAACTGTATCAAAATGAAGCAATATGCATAAAATACTCACCAGCTGCTTCAACTTTGTCAATATGTGGATAGTATGAAAATGCAAAAGGTGGTTATACTGCGAAGGTTGCCCTGTTATGTTTTCAATATCTGATCTTTACATATATATTTATATGGGAGATTCAAACGCGGTTATTTGCAGTGTAATATTTATATATTAAATGTTTAATTTTTTATGAAAAAAGACTTATTTTCATGGCAGATTGTAAAATCAAAGTAACGTTTGAAGAAAATTATAACTTTCAGAATTCAACATAATAGTTTTTTTTAATAATAATATTATTAAAATAAATTCATTTTATCCAAAAATATACTTTAACTTCTTACTTGATTTTTTAATTGAATGCAATTGAAAGATGAAAGAGTGTAAAGATATGATCGTGTAATTTTTAATTTGATGTATGAAATATTAAGATACAAACGCACTTTTTAGAGAGTGGGTGAGACTGTGTACGCTTGTGCCACTTTTTCATCAGCAATAATTTTGTTAATTTACCAGTTAGCTGGGAAAAAAGCAAATTATATTGTAATTTGAACATTTATCTACATTGGAAATACTGAAATACTGTCGTTAAATACATGGGATTAGTCATAAAATCAAATCATACAAGAAAAGGGCAAGTGCCACAACCGTCCACACTCGAGAGAGAGGCATTAAAATGGGGTTAAAAAACACTGAAACGATTTATAACGACTTTTATTGTCAGAAATATATAACACAACGCAACATAATCATTTAAATAAAGCTTATGAGTATAATTTAATAATATATAACATAACATAATTTCTTAAACAAGAAATCTTTTGTTTACTTGTATTGAATTTTTCTTTTCTTTTCTCTTTCGTATTTTGTCATAGTTAAGTTAGATTTTTCTTTATCTGTTTTAATTTTACTCGAAAAGGACAGACTTATTACATATCGATATCAGGAATGATTGCTTAGATAAATATAAATATAATTTAAGATTACTTTTTCCAAGTTTAATTATTTCAAATTTATTTTGTAAAAAACGAATTGAATATTGGAATGCCATTTGACAGGCGAAGAGAACCAGAGTACCTAATTGCGAAATTGGCATCTAACCCCGAATTCTTTGCAATAGATTTTAATTAATGTAATCAAGTTTTACTTCCTGCTAAATCGGAAAAACAAAATCGTGTGAATGCAAATAGTTAATAATAAATCTATACATAACCAGGCTGGCTCTCATCTGAATGTTGAATGAGGAAAACCTTGCCGTGTATCAATGGCCTAACGTTAAGTCTTTTGAGTCCGGCTGTCCGGACATTCATATGTTCGGGTGGCCGAAACACCTGTGCGTTCGGCAATTCGCAGTTGCGTCATGTCAGTGTCATCGCTTTCTCTCTAGTCTAATTCCTGTTTTTATAGCACTTTCGATATTGCGCATCGCACACGACATCTTCTCGTGACAATATTCAATATATATCGACTTTTTTGTCTAAAACAGTTATTAATCATTCAATAAGTTGCAAATTAATCGGTCACTATTTACATGGTTCGAGATGATTTCAATTGTTTACATAATCAAAGATTGATTACAAATAGAGAATAAAGTGCACTAAATGCATTTTAATGCATTTATATTACTACTTTATTATTTTATTTTGTTCAGGTATTATTACCTTTTTGCTTCGAGAGTGTTTTCCGCAGAGTGTCGCTGCTATACGGAACAGCGTATCCTTTAATAGCTCTACTGAACGGACCAGGCAGAGCGATACATTTTTCTATAATTTCAATATGGACACAATGCAGTTACCCAAATATGAATACTGGACAACAAGGAATTCGACGAATTAATTAGACGATATTACTATTACTGCACATAGTTTTAGGTAATGCGCTCGTTCGTTAAAAGTTAATGAAAACATTGCCTTCGTTGTTATTTGCAATTTGTAGTGTACATTGTTATTTGATCAATGCCAATTAAGTCCGATCGTAAATCTAGATCTATTAATATTGCTTTAGCCATTTAGCGTTTTTTATTCATTTTTCTCAATCAGTTGACATCCGATACCTTATGTGCATTAGATAACATTATCCTTGATTAAATTCTACTTCTATTAGTATACATTTTAGCATTCATATCCCACTACGATATTTTGTTCTATACTAAACTATTCAAATGTTTTACTAATTATCCTTGTTGCATTCTTTGGAAATAAAATATTTATCATTATATTATATAGTTACATAATTATAATTAAATATTTCTATATTACTGTATCCTAAGAATCAAGCTGAATTTTCCATTTATTCGATGGGATTTGTGACATTATCCTGGATCCTTCATAATACACCTATGGGCTTAATATAAGGGGTTTTAGAGAGTTGGGTGAAACGAGATTATAGCATTAAGCATCAGCAACTCAAAGTTTTATATATATTGAAAACTCAAATAAAACGATTCATGGGATTCATGACCTCACTTCGAGGACTTTGAGCACGATTTAATTTGAGATTGATTTTCTATTTTGAATATTTATCTACAGAATATTTGCTATACCCCATTCTAATTACAGTACCCAACTTATTTGTTCTATATTGTTTAACCGGATTGTTTCATTATAATATTATCAGTATAATAATTCTCAATTAGTTCTAAACGGTAAGTTGAATAAGTTATGTTATTGTGTATTTTTAAGTAAATACATATTTTCAAATTGGCTTTTATTTATTAAAAGTTTTATTAGTGCTCTATTCTAGTATAAGTTTATGTAAAAAAATATTTTCTTAATCACATCTTTTTATTTTATGTATTTGTTATGTTTTTTGTTTAAATTTGTAGAAATTTGTTCAAATATTTTGTTTAAATTTGTAGAAATACTCTAAACTATATTTTGAATTTTGTTTCTATAATTGAAAAAAAATCCATACGTGTAGATTATCAATTATTTAAAATTTTCGCAAAATATTTAGAATGACCTGATATTGTTTCGGCGCTTATTATTTGCCCAAAATTACTTGTTCTGTTTGCACTTGACATAATTACTATGTAAATTGTAGTTTCAAAGCTGTACAGGTGAAAGTGTATTAATTTTATGTCAAAAATAAATAATTTTAACACGTACTTGTAGAAAAGTGTAGATGTTGTCGAACGAATGTCAAGAACCACGTACGAAAAACTTAAAATATGTATATACATACATACTTATATATACCATCACAAAAGATATATAATTAAATAATATCAGAATGTGTATAGTGTTTGTTAATTAATTTTAAATAGTGCTTTTATACATTCTGAAATATTGTATGCCTTCATAACAAATTAGTTCAAACATGTTCCCTAAAACGTCTCTTGTGATGTTTAATTACGGTATGCTCATTTTCTCGAAAGAAAACATTATGTTATTTTAAAAATGGTAAGTAAACATAATTAAATAAGTCGTGAGGATCTTAACTGCAAATACTGAGATAATTCTTAATAATAATGAAGGCTGAAAGGCAATAATTGATTAAATATAAGATGAATTTTATTCATTTATAAATGACGTGAATAATGGATAGTATTCAAGTTCTGTAATACTCAACCACAATAAAATTTGTTACATGTTAACTCAAGTTCAAACGATAGAGAAATAAATTTCGTCAGTCAAAATAAACATATTCGATCGTGAATTTGATTTGAAGACTAGGCTACAGTAGTGTTGTTACGCGTGCGAAATGTAAATGGGGAGACTGAGTACGGTTGTGCCACATTTTTGATCAGCCATAGTTTTCTAAGCCGGAACCCATTAGCCCGGAGAAAAGTAAATTAAATAGTAACTTGAACATTTGTCTACGTGGAAATATTGTCTACGATAGATCAGTCATAAAGACATATCATACAAGAAACGGTCGAGTGTCACAACCGTCCTGGGGGTGTGGTATAAACATAGTTTATGCTATAGACGCTATTAAACAATAGCTATAAACGAACAGTAACTATAAATACTAAAGTAGTTTATAACAAGGTTTATCGTCATTAATTATAATAGTATGTGACACAACATAACATAAACATTAAAGCAATATAATAATAAATAACGAAACATAATTTTTTAAACAAAGTTAACAATAATTCTTTGTAAAATCTTGTTTTTTTTTAAATTGAATTTTTCATATATCTTTTTCATTTGTCTTTCATATATCGTCTTATTACTGGTTAAGTTAGATTTTATGATTTGTTTACTTTGTACTAAAAATCTTTGTTTAATCTTTTAAAATTATTTGTTTAATCTTTTTTAAAAACGTTGTGGCTCTCATGTAAAATTTATGACCTTTAAAAATGATTTTATTTCTAAATATAAAAAGTAGACCCTTAAAAATCACTATTGTGATCAAAACTTTATAAGTGAAAATTGAAATTCATATTAGTTTTATTACTGATTTTTCTACATTCAATCAATTCCATTTCTTTTTTTCAACTTTTCGAAGAGGAGTTCAGGAAGTATGACCTGGTAATTTTATGATTTCTGGACGTTTTTTAACATTTTCTAGACGTTTTTTTAAAAGCGGCTGCACGGATTTCAGAAGTTTAAAAGGCATTCGATGTATTTCGATAAGAACTAGCGTTACTAGTGTTACTAATATATTGATATCTTATTGATTTACTCTATTATGCACAGCTATTCTATACATTAAATTGTACAAGTATAAGAGAGTAATTGATTACATAATTTATATCCATTAATAAGATTATTCATATTTATTTTGTTGTTAAGTATATTTGATAACACCCACAAGAATTTATTTCCATATAAAAGTACCTACTCAAGATTTACTACAATACGTTATGAGACTTACTCTGATGATTAACGTTTATCTATCTACTATTATATTATACTACTAGCCGGCCCGACAGACTTGGTCCTGTCAAAAAAAATTGTAATGTGGCGGTGTTTTGTGCCTACCTTTTTTCTATTCTTTGCAAAAAATTATCCTGAACATAACCGTCACCCTGGTAATAATTCGCTATAAATTAAAAATAATTAAATAAAACACTATAAGCATTTAAAAGTAAGTAATTTTAACAATGTAAATCATAATTCAAAAATCAGTTCAATTTTCATTGTTGTGCTTTGTGATAAACGATGTTTTTTGTTTGATTACCTGGCGCATAGACAAACAAATCTGATGGTTTTCCAATACGGGAACAGGCAACATACAATTTCCCATGTGAGAAACATAGGTTTTCTAAATTAATACCAGAACATCTTCTGCTTTATACTATCCTCTGAATATAGTTGGTCGATATTTTGCAACATTATAATTGCCGATCCAACCTTTAATTGAAGATTGTGAGGTGACAATCCTAGCAAATCCAGCATGTTTAAAAACTCCGGTGGATCGTCTTGGTTAGTTGCCGAATCAAATGATTCGCCTGTAATTTGTTCTTAAATTTTGAAATTTAATTAATTTACATCAATGTTTTTGGCTGCCAATATAGCTTGATTAATAGAAAGATATTTATATGTTTATATAAATATATTCAAAATTAGATTATCAAAAACTACACAAAATGTCATGACATAGATCATTGTTTTTTTTTTACAAATTGCGTTGCCTACTCGATTAAAGAAGAAAAGGGCTGTTTTTAGGGTTTTCTGGGTAATTATTCGTTTTTTTCTCGCCGTAACAACCATCCTTGGACTTCAACGAACATTTTAAAAAAAGAATTGGACAAATTGGTCCAGGCGTTGTTGAGTTATGCGCTTACCAACACATTTTGCGATCCATTTTTATATATAAGATACTATTATATATCATAGATAATCTAACTATTATCTATTATACCATGAGATACCTATACCATTAATTCCTATTTTTACAAATAATCTATTACAGCTAGATTATTATTTGCTTATTAACTTAAAATATAGGAATAACATACACCCTACACACCTTTTACTGGTTATAAATCTTACTTTCTACTATTTGTACACTATATTTTTACCATGCGCCCTATGTATTGTCTCTACCTATATCTATTGCCTATACCAGGGATTGAACCCGGTGCCTACGCGTGGCAGCCGCGCGAGTTTCGGTAAGGGTGAAAATAGTGAAAATAGCCTTATACGTTGCATTCTATACTACACGCTTACATCTGTACCATACGCTATATTTCATTATATACTCTCAAATCCCTACATTGTATACAGAATACACCTAACCTATATCTACTATATATCCTATTACCTATATTTTCCCTTACACGCTACATTAACCCTACCGAGATTCGAACCCGGGTCCGCCGCGTGGCACGCGACGACCTTATCCACTACACCACCGTAACGCTACAATCAACCGTCTTTTTTCGCGTGTCGTCGCGCCACCTTAGTATTAATTACCTAATTAATTAGAAAATGAGCCGCGGAAACAACAGTGCGTCCCATATTATATAATTAGTGGGGGTACCCGATAGGGTAGTGGTTAAGGTGCGCGACCTCCACGCGGAGGTCCCGGGTTCAATTCCCGGTATAGGCAATAGATAAGTAGAGATAATACATAGGGCGTAAGGTAAACCTATATAATATAGGTGAATATATAAATTAGACAGTAGTATTTATAAAAGTAAAAGGTATGTAGGTATATAATAAGTTAATGACGGTATAGGTATCTCACGGTATGATAGATAATAGATATCTATCGATGATATACAATAATATAATATAGTATGATAGGTAATAGGTTATCTATCATATTATTAGGTTAAGTCTTATAAAGTATTGTAATCAATCTTGAGTACTTTTATATCATAATAAACACCTGTAGGTATTAATGAATACAACAGAATAAATATAATTAATATTATTGAAGAATATAAATTATGTACTCAATGATTCCCTCATACTTGTACAATTTAATGTATAGACTAGCTGTGTATAATAGAGTTAATTATATAAAAAGTCAATATATTAGATTTGTGAGTTCTTATCGAAATATATCAAATTTTTTGAACCGGTTTATGAACCGGATTTTAAATTTTAGCGTTCCGGCAAAAAAAATATTAGCACAACACCACTGATAATAAATATTAGGCATTTTAGATGTGAGAAGTAGGGATTGAGCGTATACGGTGGAAATAAAGTGTGGGATATAATTATAGCCTTATAAGGCGTATAAAAACAAGACCATACACGTGCACGTAAAGAAACTTATTATATTGCATTTATTATATATCGTATAATAAATGCAAATGTTATATAGATTTAATTTATAAATATTTTTTCGTCTATAGTAATATTTATCTTGGTATTAAATATCTGAAATATAGAAAATATCTACCATTACATTCAAATCACCCAAAGCGAGCGGGTTAAAGTCGTGTCATTTTTAATTTTCCCCCTTCAATTTACAAACTGCCCTTCTGTGGGGTGTGCCTTCCACGTTGGAAATTGCTGGTTTAGCTGTTACGACGAATGTCACTGCCGTACTCTGGCACAACCGTACCCTTTTCCTTTCAATTCAATTTTGATTATTTCTTTATAAGTAAAAAAAACTTTATGATATACAAATTTGTCAGGAAAATCTTAATTTGTTCATATGAATTTACGATCTATGCGATGAATGACAATTAGCGTAAGGTCTATTATAAACCGAGAATATTTTGCTTATGGTTTTTTAAAAGTCGCCGTTCATTTTGATTAGGTTTAGAGTTACTTTGATTTAAAATAGTATAATAAAAATTGCACCAATTATCTGTATAATGGTATTTGCTTGTGATTAATCATTGTGTTGTTTTTACGGCTTTGTGTGAAATAGTCTTACCTAATCTACTATTACTAATCTTTAGCATTCACGACGACCATCAAAAATCTTAATTTTAGGTCATTAACTGTATTCTTTATTCAAAAAATTAAACTCATTAAAATGCCGGATTTTGCTAAATATGTGACCTTCACTAAAAAAAAATTGTTCGGATTTTTCTTTGTTTTCTTCGAAGATAATTTAATTTTTCAAAGTCCAAGTCTATTTTTGAGATTTATAATGCAGTCTATGATAATACTATAAATATTCAATATCAGAGTTATTAATTAACGCAGTTACTTTGGGTTTTATCACCGTGCGTATGTGCAAAATTTAAATTTCTGATTACATACGTTGTGCTAATATTTGTTTATTTATTTTGATACTTTCCAAATGGTGCTGACCTTCGGGATTTCGTTGTAGTTTCAATTGCTTAAGCATTAATTACTTATTTGTATTGTAAGTTAAATTAGTATTACTTTAAATAGATATTAGACCTTGATATCATATTACGATTTTATAAGAGTTTTTAGATTTTTTTGCAATTGCATTTCAATTCATTATTTGCGTAATAACGAAACGTTAATTTATGATGAAAGCGGTTGTTCCCAACATAATGGGGTTATGCTTTTTATGAAAAATATAGTAAAAAACTGACACCTATAGTAAATTACTACAATTATGATGCGTTATTTATTTATCGCTTGGGGGACATAGTCGTTTTTCAGATTGAATCACAATTGCTTATAAATAAAATTAAATAGTATTATTCTATTTCTTAATTTAAGTTTGTATTGTTTCAGCCATGCCGTATTATTTTTTAAATAAATAATGGTATTATAATTGTATACTTATTCACCTGTCTTGTAAATTGATATATTATTGGAAATGATATCAAACTATAGACGAATTGTTGGCAATAGCTAGTTTTCTGTCTGTATCCTGCTGGGTAAACTGGTTATTCACGTACGTATGTTATGGTTGCAGAGAACGTCGATTAAAAATAATTAAATAAGTCGGATTTGATTAATTGAACCACTATGGCTATTATTAAGGAAGTAATTCTGACAAACTTGAAATAAACTAAGCGAAACCGATTTGTTTATTTTGTCGAGTTACTATATCGTGGGATGGGCATGCAGGCTTAAGCGGGGGTTACTAAGTTTTAAAAAAAATCCGTTGTTGGAGTTTATTTTTCTGTCTGTATAATTCTATAGAACCAAGTTGGAATCGGTTTTATTGATTGATTTAAAATCATACTGATTTCGTCACATCAACAAAATTACACGATCTGTATCTATGCTATATTATTGACTTCCCGTAGGGCAAGTTGTAATAATCGCAAAAAAATCGAAAATGAAAATTTTTATATATCTTTACGTTTCAAACCCTTCTGAACATTTTGGCATACCTTAGAAAAAATGGATGTATGTGTGTGTGTGCGTGTGTGTATGTGCGGGTACAAATTTTCGTCGACGATTTCGGGAACACGGATGAAGCGATTTGAATAATTCAAAAAACATTCGATTCGTATTGATAAGCAGACGTGCTGATTAGTTTTTGGCGAAGGCAGGTCTAGCCGTTCCGAAGATACGGGGCAAAAAGTGCCAAAAACGATAACTCGGTTTTTAAGAGAACGGATCGTCCGGTTTGAATAATTCTAAAACATTTTATTTGTATTAACTGAGTGAAGAACTGTTCAAATTTTTGGAATGGCAGGTGCAACGACTTCGGAGATATGGAGGAAAAAGTTAAAAAATGAGCCATTTCGCGGTCAAAAATAAACATTAATCATATGCACATTAAATAATTAGATATTTTAAAAGAGATTGTAACAATAAGTATAAATTTTGTTTACATTCCTATGGGTTCCGTACCAATGTTTACGCGTTAGACGGCGACGCGGCGCTTACGCGCTTCGATATTTCGTCTTTATGCAGTTAAAGCAGTACGATTGCTTTGAAAAAAAGTTCAGAATTTCCAAAATATTTTAAAATAACTGATTTAAGATAGAATGATTTAGATGATTTAATATGGTTCGAAATTCTATTAAAAGTTTCAAATCATTGATCAACTTTTATTGATTATTTTTAATTACTCGAATTTTGAATTGCGGTACGGGGAGTTCCAGCAATTTGCCTTAAGGCACGATGCCTTAATTGCCTTAAGACAGAATTCCACTTACAGCTAGTATAACCATAAACTTTTATAAACCATACAATTCTAATGCATTTTGCAAGTTAAATACGAATATACTCGTCATGAAGAAGTGGCACAATTTTGTGTATTGACGACTACGCATATAAATCTTTGATTGACTTTGGCTATTTAGATTGCAACTGATTAAAAGAAGAAAAAAACAACATCTGTTTATTAGTAGTAGTAGTGAAATTAAAAATAAAGCTAATGTTCTTTTAACTATTATGATAAAAGTACAGATACTTTATATACCGCTAGTCTGGAATTTGCCACTTCATAAATATTGATAAAAAGCTGGATTTAAATTGAAGATTCAAATCTTGAAGTAATTATTTAGAACTGGATTTATGCATAAAAATTTTATTTTGCGTTTTTTAACAAATCCCACGTGTCCGAATGCCGCTAAATGTATCAGTTGGGATTGATGGTAGAATGTTCTGATTTTTTGCTCGTGGTTTATTTTTTGTATAATTATTGAATATTTTATTTAAATGGTGATGAATTTAACTTCTGTAAAGTTTCCTAAAAACTAAATATACACCAGGTCATTGAGACTTTTTCATTTTGCACGTCTAAGTACTGATTGAAGTTCATTTAATATCTCTATCGATATATTGCATTGCCTTCGGAGTGAACGATTTCGTGATGGGCACGAGGTTAGTGTCCTAGCGCGGTCGAAATAGACAGAAGAAGACAATTAATCACATGTCGACTCTATACGGCACTTTCAGGGAGCCTGCAGAAGCCGAAGAACCGATGGCTTGCTCGAACTCGACGTTCAGCGTGTTACTAGATTACGTAAAAACGGCATTGTAGGGATGGCAATAAGGCATCGTGCCTTAAGGCAAATTGATGGAACTTTCCGTACCGAAAATTAAAATTTTTAAATATTCTTTTTTTTTTCTAAAAAAATAGATTTTTTTAATATTTCGATTTTTTTTCAAAACGTTAAACTTTTTTTCAAAGCAATCGTGCCGTGTAGCTGTCGTAGACACGAAATATCGAAGCGCGTGAGCGCTGCGTCGAAGTCTAACGGATGAGCATTGGTATGTTTAATGATCATTTTAAACCGCCAACTGGCGTTTTTTTAATTTTAAGTTTTTTTTATTGGGATCTTCGAGACCTCTAGACCTGTTTTCCCAAAAATTTAGTTCTTTATCTCGTCAATACAAATAAAATGTCTTTTTTAATTATTCAAACCGAACCTTCCGTTATGAAAACTGAATTACCATTTTTAGAACTTTTTATCTTAATATTTATTTAGCACATCTCGCCATAAATACGAATTGAATTTATTTTGAATTATACAAATAGGTTGATTCGTGTTCCGAAAACGTCGAAGAAAATTTGTATCCGCACACATACACATACATCCATTTTTTTCTAAGGTATTCTAAAATGTTCAGAAATTTTTGGAACGTAAAGACATATAAAAAGTTTCATTTCCGACGTTTTTGCGATTACTATAACTTACCTCACTTACTTTAAGGCAAGATGCCACTTAACCTAGTTGTTTTTTTCTTCTCGATGTTACCATTGAATTATAAGATAACATGTTAATTTAAATTTTCCATTCATACGCTAATCTAGGTAACTTGTACAATTTATTTGCAATCATTTCGTTATTTTTTTTAATTGGTTCGTCTATCTTAGATTTCCATTATATTAAGTATTATAGACATGCATTATATTAATTTACTATTTTATTATAATATATAACAATTTTCCGAATTTTTGCAAAGAACTGTACTGCATAGTTTCTTTGATTTTTGTTAATTTTCCGAATTTTTGCAAAGAACTGTACTGCATAGTTTCTTTGACTTTTATTAAATAACTTTGATTCGTACTTTTATTAAAGCCGTTAGAAAATCATCTTTAAACGCGATCCTATCTCCTATCTCTATGTGGCAAATTTATATCACAATTTCTATAATATCGATGATTTCTTTAATTAATGTAGCAATGCCGGGCAAGAGCAATGTTTACATGAAGCTGTCCGAGTCGGGTATCGAATCTGGATAAATTATTATACACCGCGGTTTACATATTGTTAGTTACTGAATTAACAAGACAAAAAAATTGATAATATCATGATGAACATCATGTGAATATAAAAATTAGAAAAGAATATAATTAAGGAAATTATTATTAAGTAGTTGACAGATAGCATTTTAATTAGAAAATCAGATAGCACTATTCGATTAAATTGCAATATATCAAGATCACTTCTCAATTAATTGTAAAGCATTACAAAATAAGATATAATTTATTGATATTTTTAGTAGCTTGTATTGATATTGCTTAAACTCATTGAATGTGTAAATTATCTATACCAACCATCAACCATGTCATGATTATCATTTTTTTTCAACATAATCAGACTTATTTTTAATTTTTTGTTTTTTATAAACCTCAACAATTTTGTATTATAAAACTTTAATAAAGTTTTGATTGACAATAAAAAAGATCAAACGTAAGTATCAACTGAATTTATGACGCCTCAAGCTAATTGATTTTTTCTCATCTAGGTCACTTGAATGGATATAAAAATTATTGGCTGGAAGTAATATTATTAGTTATATTTATTAGATTTATTATTTATTTATTAATTAGGTGCTTATTATATTTTTATCAAAGTGTGTGATTATACCAAATGAATATTAAAAAAAACATCTACAATTTCCAAATTTATAAACATGCATGACCATATTTTATATACAAATACAAGTAATTAATTTAATTTTTATTACATACATTGTAGAATGCTTCAAATTATTGAATTGTTTTAGACGAATTTATTAATGATGGAAACAAACATTTGCCGAAATGTTCGATAAAACTTATTTTAGATCTTAAACATTTTTTCAGTTTTCTTTAACTATGTGTGTGTTTTGTATAAATGCCGAATAAGAAAATCATCCTGTTAATAACAAATAATACTTCTACATGACGACTTAGCCACCAAATCTTTAATCTGCCGATCGGATTAAACGCTGGATTTGAAACATTTTAACCTTCTAAAATATTTGAGGAACTATTTTTTTACATGTAACATTGAATTAATTCGGTCTGTAGGTAAATAAAATTTTAAACAATTTTTTAAATATTTAATTTTTTTTCAGCCATCGCCGGTCTGTTCACAGTGTTTTCCAGTTTTGTCTTCAGCTCGAGCGTCATCAACTTCTTGCGCAGTGATATCAGTGACCTGAAGTGAGTTTTCCAAATTTTATTTTTCAAATTAAAGTTGTTTTTAATATAGTTTAATACTTTTCTATTGATTCAATAATTTTTACCAAAAATCGCTTTTATTTTTTACTTTTACTAAATTTAATATTTTATTTTTCAAATTAAAGTTGTTTTTAATATAGTTTAATACTTTTTCTATTGATTCAATAATTTTACCAAAAATCGCTTTTATTTTTTACTTTTTACTAAATTTAATATTTTATTTTTTAATTTTTTAAATATGTACATAGATTTTTTTAGATGGAAAGTTAGACGCGTCTTTTGAACTCACAAGTATGAAGATAAATAGAATTAGTGAATAAAAATCTTTTAATGTATTAACTTATGTCTATAAATCTTGTCGTGAGCATTTAATTAGTTTAGAATAATTTTTACGTTTCATATTATTTATAAATACAATATACTTAATTTATTTGCGTTTAACATGTGATGGGCGTTTATTTTAAGTTCGGCACGTGCACAATGCATGGTTTCATAACTAGCAAAGTCAACAATACGCAAATGAACAAAAACCCAATTTTAACACAAAACGGCATACTTCCAAGTCGAGGAAAATTCTATAAGTCTTTCAAGAATTCGCATGTTAGAAATAGAACATTTCGCTATATTTTTGTTCCACAATATAAACACTTTTCGAATCCACATGAGTTATATTTCGCTCTTGACATATTTACAGTGTAATACAAAACATGAATGTGAACATTTAATTTGCAGTAGATCTGTAATTTTACATATTGTAGCACTGTGAGGAGGCTTATTACCGCTATTTATAATTATTAAAGTAACACTTCATGTTACAATGAAAATTGAATTTGCGAAGAAACTATAGCTGATTTTTTGTAAATATGTAATAATAAATCATATCATTATTCGCTATATTTTTGTTCCACAATATAAACACTTTTCGAATCCACATGAGTTATATTTTCGCTCTTGACATATTTACAGTGTAATACAAAACATGAATGTGAACATTTAATTTGCAGTAGATCTGTAATTTTACATATTGTAGCACTGTGAGGAGGCTTATTACCGCTATTTATAATTATTAAAGTAAACTTCATGTTTACAATGAAAATTGAATTGCGAGAGAAACTATAGCTGATTTTTTGTAAATATGTAATAATAAATCATATCATTATTAGTAATATTACTTTGAAATTCCAGTATTTATAACAATATTTGAACCTTTTATATATGTATATGTATTGTGTGTTACTACATTGAATTGCCTTCCTTTCCTGGGAGTTCAAACTAAAGTTAATCAGTGAAAAAGCGAAAAAATCGTTACGCTTGGAGACTTTGATTTTATTTGGATGTGGAAGCTAAATATGCGTATGTACTATGAATAAATAATAATTTTATAAATTTCAGGGATGCGCTATTTTTCTTCCTCCTTCTGATGACTTGTCGAAGGCCGCGTTGTTGGCTCAACTGGCCCTCAGCGCCTCTTCTCAGGCAGAGGTGACGCAGAACATAGCTCGTGGAATGTCACTTCTTGGTCCAACGATAACACTGGATACCCTAGTCGAAGCTCTAGTCATTGGAGTTGGAACGCTGTCTGGAGTGCCCAGGCTGGAAGTTCTTTGCTGTTTTGCTTGTCTTTCAGTTCTTGTAAATTACGTAGTTTTTATGACATTTTATCCAGCCTGCTTGTCCCTAATACTGGAGGTGAGTTTATTATTTTAAATAATAAACGTGGTTTAAAATATATTCTTTAGAGTGGTTTGTGGTTCACAAACTTCTATAAATAATTTATATATTGAGTCAATCTTACACAGGGCCTAATAACTGTTAATATGCACGTTTCTAGTATCAATAAAAATTATTATTAAAATATTTATGTTGCTATCTAATCAGACAAAAAATGTTCCATTTAAAACATTACGCGTCAAATCATTACTATGTATCCCGCAAAAGGCCATGGTCATTGCTAATTGATATTTAATAGCAAAAGGCGTCCTATGAACATACTTTATAAATTGATTTGTGACATTTTTATGTTAGTTTGAAATATTAGTTCTCATTACTTTCTAAATATATCTAAAAAATTGTTTTCCCACTATTTTTGTCATTTTTACTTTAAATTTCTTGCAGTTATCTCGAACCGGAGAGGGTAGTAATTTGGGACGTGGGGAAGCACTATTGGCCAAAGCATTACACGAAGAGGACCAGAAACCAAATCCAGTTGTTCAACGAGTAAAAGTAATAATGTCTGTCGGCCTCATGATAGTTCATGCCCATAGGTAGATATGAATACATTTTGTTTATTTCAATTTAAATTTCATTTATTCAGTAATGTTCAATTAATTCTAAAACGAATTTTTGAAGTTGATGCTCTATAATATGTTCGTTTAATACAAAAGCTTATTGCTCTATGACTTTTGTAATTCCAATTTATTTATAACTTGTCACTTCATGTGTAATGACTCTCACTTTGTCATTATTAGCGTTATCGAGTTAGATCAGTTATTTCAGGAAGTACCATGTACGTCTTTATTTGTTCTATTTTTCATCACAATGGCTTGCAAGATATTTCAAGCGTCAAACTTGACACTGACTCGACCTTAATGTAAGAGGGGATCGGGGATGCGCTATTCATTGTATGTTAAGTAAATGTTTTAAATGAAACTAGAATAGATAAACTTACCTTTGTTCATTCGTTATTAGTCGTTGGAGTTTGCAAGACGGCGGCGATCACGATGGTCCGGCCGCTCCGCTAGTAGGATCTGAGCAACATCGCACTATGACCCAGAATCGCACTGAAGAAACATCGTTGCCTGGACACTTGATGCGTTGGATGGCAGTTGGTGCAGAGCAAATTGTTATATTGATACTATTAGCTGCACTTGCCGTCAAATTCATATTTTTCGAAGATAACCAGCAGCAGTTAGCGGGTCAATTGCGTATGTCTGAAAGCGAAAACACAGATAACAGCAACAACGCTACTACTATGAGAGATCGTGAACGCGAACGTCCCATTTTTGGCATAGGAGATGAAGCAACGGAAGACAAGGCAAACAAAACAGTAACTATGATTGAAGAAAGTCAGTCAAATGAAGTTGAGGTAGAACCGGAGCCACGGTCACTCGATGTTTGCCTTGAAATTTATCGTTCCGAACGTGGTGCTGCTGCTTTGACTGACGCCGAAGTCGCATTGCTTGTACGTGCTCGTCACATACCTTTATACCGCATAGAAGCAGCAGTCGGCATAGAAGCAGCAGTCGGCGACGATGAACGTGGTGTCAAATTACGTCGCCGTATTCTTACTTCCGAAGGATTATTCTCCGACACTGCACTACGCGATCTTCCATACCTAGATTATGATTATTCTCGCGTAATGAACGCTTGTTGTGAAAATGTTCTCGGTTACGTTCAAGTGCCAGTAGGATTTGCTGGACCCCTGCTCTTAGATGGACGCAAATATTACGTACCAATGGCAACTACCGAAGGCGCGTTGGTGGCAAGTACCAACCGTGGATGTAAACTCTGTTGGCCCGCGGTGTAAACAGCGTCGTGGAAGACGTAGGTATGACCCGCGCACCCTGTATCGCTTTCCGACCGTGCGACGTGCCGATTGCGCCAAAAATTGGCTAGAGAGACGCGCAAACTTTGAAGCGGTTAAAGCAAGTTTTGATTCTACATCAAGATTTGCACGATTACAAGAAATATATGTTGGTATGGATGGTCCTCAATTATATGTACGATTTCGCGCCACCACTGGAGATGCTATGGGCATGAACATGGTCTCTAAAGGTGCTGAAATGGCATTGAGGCACGTGCAGAAAGTTTTTCCTGATATGGAAATTGTTAGTTTGAGTGGTAATTATTGTTCTGATAAGAAGCCTGCAGCAATAAACTGGATTAAAGGACGCGGTAAACGCGTAGTGTGTGATGCAGTCATACCGGGTACAGTGTTGAGTTCCGTTTTTAGAACAAATGCTGCTACGTTAGTAAGATGTAACAAATTGAAAAATATGGTTGGCACCTCTTTGGCTGGCAGTATAGGTGGTAATAACGCACACGCCGCAAATATGGTGACAGCTATTTTTATAGCAACTGGTCAAGACCCAGCACAAAATGTTACCAGTAGCAATTGTTCAACGGGAATGGAAGTATGTGGCGATAATAATGAAGATCTATACATGACCTGCACAATGCCATCTTTAGAAGTAGGAACAATAGGTGAGTCTACAAATTACAAATTATATTTATCAATGAAATTACTTGTCTAAAGAGTTTTTTCACGAACAATAGTAGATATAGACAGTATTGCATTTAATTAAAATTCTTGAATGATTGTTGATCCATTTATTTCACCAATCTGCTAGGCGGCGGTACCGTTCTACCTGGACAAGGTGCTTGTTTAGAAATGCTGGGTGTAAAGGGTGCTCATCCTGCGCAGCCTGCCGAAAATGCTAAATCTCTGGCGCGCATCATTTGCGCCACCGTTATGGCAGGAGAACTTAGCTTACTTGCCGCCCTCGTAAACAGTGACTTAGTACGAAGTCATATGCGACACAACAGGTAATCTTTGTTAAGCAATTATGACTGTCCTTTCTAACATACAATTTATACTACGAATTTTATATAAAATATTTTTAACTTATTATTTTTATTCAAGACTGATTAGTATGCTTAATATATACATTTAGTGAACATATTGATTTATTCTATAATTATTAAAAGTCAGAGTATAAAATATTTCACAAATATTTTGAAAAATACAAAGCATTTTACATTAAATTAACTATGAGTTAGATATATTGCAAATTTTGGATATATTAGTTTAATATGGTTATGCAGAGTTCAATAATAATATTTATATTATATAATCATATTCAAATATCTCCTCTTATATTTGCATTACTATTTTACCGTAAATATATCTTCTATTAACATTAAAGCAATCTTAGAATTACTTACATATATGAAAACATACAGACATAGACATATATCTATATTTAAAGTTTTGAGTTTCAGATCTTCAGTAGCTGTAAATCCAGGGTTAAATAATTCAGAATCGAGCACTGTATCTATAAATAATTTATTGCCCAAAGAAAAGACATGCAAGTTATTGGATATAAAAAAATCTTGATGGGTGCAAAACTGTTGCTTCCATTGAAGTGTTTGTTTGAAGTCAACGATTGTTGATAGGTCTAACTATATTGTGATATGTTAGAAAAATTTAAAAAAAAAAACAGATGCACATTTATATGAATATAGAAAAAATATGAATTTGCTGTTGGACAAGCACAAATGGAGTCAATTTTAGATTGTATATAGTTGTATTAAGTGTAGCATATATAATTTTAATTATAGAACTATGTATTGAGATATGTAACAAAGTAATTTACATTTAATATACCAATGGTGCTCAACACAGTTTGCTTGTTGAAGCGGAGCATATCACAGACATTCTATGAATGATTCACAAAAATGTAAATAATTAGAACAATCTCTAAATGAATTTGATAACTATTTGAAATGAAAAAATCTCTTAATTTATTACTAGATTTGTATTATTTATAAGAGACAAATTTTTTAATGTATTTATTTACAAAAAAGCTTTACAATATTATTGTGCAGTGATGTAGTGGTAATTATTAAAATAGAAATATATTTAATGAGTTTGTTGTATAAATTTTATTTGCGAAGGTTTTGCAATTATTTATTTAGTATTTAGATGGTAGAAGCATTATGATAATTGTAATTAGCCATGCATATTTGCCAAAGTGGTCATTCGTGAGCTTGGAATGCGGCTCTACATAATGAGAGATGTAAATTTATACCCATATTTATATAATTTCGAGTTTAGAACATCATATGCATATGAACTAAATATTGTCAATCTGACCATTTAAAACTTTCAAGACTAAAATTATTCAAACCAGATATAATTGTGAATAATTTAGATGTATTTTCTAACTTATTAAAATGATTTTTATATTCATTTCAACTCTTAATGTTGAGTATGTAGAATGCTAATATTTGGTACATATGCAATTATAGTTTTATAAAAACATTTGAATGGCCATGAAACATCAGTTTTTCCATACTAGTGTGCTTTATCATAATTATATTGATGTTGCATAAAAACCAACAAACTGAAAAGTTAATCAAACAGTTTTAATTGAGTCCACTCATACATTTTACAATAAAATGCAGTTCAAATATTTTTAGAAATAAGCAAATGTGTTGTTCATGCAAAAAGTAATTCCTAGTGGTTGAAAATAAAAGTGGGAATTGAGCTTGCATCACTATTTGAAATGAATATTTTATATTAGTTAACAAGTTGTTAGTAGACCTAAATATCTTCAACAATTATAAAACACCAATAATTTAAGCAAATACTAGCTTTTTGTATATCTAATAAAAGGTAGGAGGATCTACAAATGTTTAGTAAATTTTAAGCTGATGTCATGAAAGTAATCCAAATACTATATTTTCTATCTATAATTTTTTATTGAAAAAAAAAAACTCCCTTCCAAATTATTATGATCGTAGATTTAAAAATATTAAATTACTTTTTCTAAAATTGTTTAATTCATTTTATTGTAATGATATATAATTAAATCAATTTCATTATTTTAGTAGTTATACTGTGTTTTTGTTGATTTTCTTATTGTTAGTAGCTGCCAATTAAAAATACTTCTGTAGGAGGACATGCGAAAATAATTTAAATTTGAAAATGTTATTATATTTCTTATTATAGCACACAATCTGCATTATTCAAAATTTTGAATATCTCTGTTCAAACAATGATCAAACTATTTTATTAGTTCGTTATATGAAATTATAGATCATCTTCATTTATTTTATCTATATGTTCTAAATGTTATTGATTTAAATAAAATCAATTAAAAATATTTTAAAAATGTACTTGAATCATCAGAGTTATCACTTATTTGCAAAATTATAATAACACTAAAAAAACAAGAGTTTTAATAAAAAGACCAAGTGTGTACGGACATACTGTGCAGTATGGGGACCGTGCTATAAAAAACTTGTATTTAACATACAATTCAGGCTAATTCGTAATGCGTTCTTTGGAACCTTACATAGTGCAGATGAGAACCATGCTATGAGAGACTCAGAGTTGGTACAAATCGCACCATTTTTATCGTGCTGTATGGAGACCAAAAAATACAACTTGAAGTAGGAGTAATACGGACGAAATGACATGTATGACATAGACAACCCATTCAAAAATTGGCGCGACGCAGTAGTCAGGTCAGACGTGTTCTTAGGCAGCTATTATACAATCAGGCATGTCTAAAAGATAAAAGTCGATAACAAAACTTACATTAATATTCTTTTGATATCAAGTTCCTATAATCACTCATAGGTTGCGCAAGGAACTTATAGACTGTTGAATAAAAACCGTGTAATAGGAAGTCCGTGTAGTCGGAGGGATGTCGGATTTTTAGCTTCGCGTAGTATGGGAACCGCGTACTCAGAGTGCCGCGTAAGCCGAGGGTTGACTGTATATATATTCCACTTTTTTTTGTCGATAATAGTTTGAAAAAAATTTAAGTGTATAGTGTATATATTTATGTGTATGTACACTTGTTTCGTTTTTAGCAAATTATTTAGAAAAAGTGACTATACACGTATTTTTTTCAAATATTTATCGAAATATATATTATATCGAAATATATATATATATATAATGCGTAGTGCTGCCCTAGGGCAGGTCAGTGAGCTGAGTTAAACTCCAACGCAGTGTCCGAGATGGGCTTATTTTCAATTGGAAAAATATTTTTGATCTATATTTTTAATTGAAAATGGACATCGCGCTGCCCGATGTCAGATTGCCAGAGCGGGGAAAGAGAGAGAGACAGAGAGAAATGGTAGAGGGTTGAGGATTTGGAAAAAAAATGTGAAAGAAATTTTGTTCCCAAAATTTTTTTTCAAATATTTTTTTTCTCTAAATTTTTTCCCAAAAAGTTTTTTTCATCAAATGTTTGTCCATGTAATTTTACCAGTTCTTTCTCAATATTTTTCAACACGTGCGTTTTTTCAAAATTTTCTAAAGATTCCAAAATTTTTTAATTTTTGAAAATATTTTTTTCAAAATTTTGGAAAGGATCCAAAACTATTTTATATGCGTAAATTTTTTAAAAAAATGCGATATTCACAAAAATTTAAAAGAAAAACAAATTCTTTCAGGCATGAACTTCAGACTACTTACAACTTCAGTGCAGGTGATGTTTGCGAATTTGCCACTATCCTAACCACTTCTGAAGGGATGGATCACTTGGATTGAGGTGATACTTGTTTTATAATTTCAAAAAATGAAAGATATAGTCCATGGATTTTTTCCCAAAAATTTTAACCACAAATTATTTCCCCGAAATTTTTTTCCAAACAATTTTTTTTTCCAAAAATTTTTTACCCAATTTTTTTTCCTAAGAAATCAAGGATTGTATAGTCCTTATATAAAATATAGTCCATGGTTTTTACCCAAAAAATTTTTTCGCCAAATTTTTTTTCCTGAAAAATCAAAGGCTAGTTCATGGTTCTTTCCAGATTTTTTTTCCTCAAAAATTTCTTTCACAATTTATTTTCCCCAAATTTTTTTTCCCAAAAATGTTTATAAAATGTATAAAAATTAATCAATTAATTGTATTTTAAGTTAATTCTTTTACCACTTATAAAATGTAGTCCATATTGTTGTACAAGTTATTAAATGTAATCAAAGTAAATAATATTCACTTGTTTGATCTGCTTGCACCTGATTGCTGAAAGTTTATGCAACAGATATGATGTCTAAAATAAAATAAATAAAACTATCCATATGAAATTGATTGAAAAAATAAAAATAAATAAAATCGCTTGTGGATTCGAACTCGAGACACCCAACATGAGGACGACTTCCTCCGCATTCGAAGCGATTTAACAATCTCGTCCACTGGCATCTCTGCTGCACGTGCAAGTTACAGTGCAACAGTTGTATAACTTGTGGTATTAGACGTATCGAGATGGCGCCAAATGGCTATATGGCGCACGCTTCGAAATACTGCGGGCTCGACTACGAAACATCGACCCAAAAGCCGTTTCATTGCACTCGAGTTGCACAACTCAGGTATTAAGTGAGTTGAGTGTCAAGTGAGAATCAATCATTTCTGTCAGGCCTCTCGTTCGCAGCATGCCTCGAGGTGCGCCGGAGCAGAACCTGATTCGGTCGTCTTATCTTGACTTTTCTGGATCGCGGGCATCGGAAGATAATGGTATGGTGCCTATGTCCTCGCCCGTTGTCTGCGGCTATTGTGGGGGGGAAAAACCAAAGATGGTTTTCCCACATTTTTTTTTCCAAAATATTTACTCCGACTTTTTTTTCTAAAAAATTTTTTTTCCAAAAAAGCAAAGGCAACTTTTTTCCAAAAATTTTTTTTTCAAAAATTTTTTGCCCAAAACGTTTTTCATCACAGTAAATCACAGTAAATGGTTTTTCATGGCAACGGTTATCATGGCAACGGTTTCCATGACAACGGTTACCATGCAACGTAATCCGCAACATTTTTTCACTTACGGAATTGTTGGCGACGGTTGCCATGGCAACGAAAATTGCAATCGCAATGTTAACATGCACATTTTCACTCATTTCAATCTCAATCACAGTAAATAGTTTTTCATGGCGGTTGCCATGACAACGGTTACCATGCAACATAATCTGCAAAAATTTTTGCCCAAAATGTATTTCATCACAGTAAATGCTTTTTCATGGCAACGGTTACCATGACAACGGTTACCATGCAACGTAATCCGCAACATTTTTTCACTTACGGAATTGTTGGCGACGGTTGCCATGGCAACGAAAATTGCAATCGCAATGTTAACATGCACATTTTCACTCATTTCAATCTCAATCACAGTAAATAGTTTTTCATGGCGGTTGCCATGACAACGGTTACCATGCAACATAATCTGCAAAATTTTTTGCCCAAAATGTATTTCATCACAGTAAATGCTTTTTCATGGCAACGGTTACCATGACAACGGTTACCACGCAACGTAGTCCGCAAAATTTTTTTACTTACGGAATTTTATGTTGGCGACGGTTGCCATGGCTACGAAAATCGCAATCGCAAATCGCAATGTTAACATGCACATTTTCACTCATTTCAATCTCAATCACAGTAAATGGTTTTTCATGGCAACGGTTACCATGGCAACGGTTTCTATGACAACGGTTACCATGCAACGTAATCCGCAAAATTTTTTTACTTACGGAGTTGTTGGCGACGGTTGCCATGGCAACGAAAATTGCAATCGCAATGTTAACATGCACATTTTCACTCATTTCAATCACAATCACAGTAAATAGTTTTTCATGGCGGTTGCCATGACAACGGTTACCATTGTGGGAGTTGTAATGATTATGATAATATATTTAATTAGAAACTCCCAACATAATAAAAAAATATAAATTTATTAACTATAAAAATATTTTCGATATCAAAAATATACATGACATGTCCCATTGTTTTTTACAAATCAAAAACCAGCCTGCTTGATATCGCCACACACTCCCTGCCCAGTGTTGATCTCACAGTTTAAAAAAAAAATACAGGGAAACACGTTATAAAAATGTGGTGGGAAAGCAGATTATAGCAGACCAGTGTTGTAATACTGGTCAGTTACAAATTTCCATGTTTCGTCAGCAGATCCACCGTATGTGGTGATTTGACCTGCCATCAACTCCATATTCTGCATAAGGTTCTGACTTAAAAAAAAAAATGTGGAAAATTTCCTGTACCTCGATGTCGGTGAACTTCTAATATTCAGCCTCGATCTAATGGGTATTAGTTATATCAGAATAACTTAATGTTTAGAATGCATAATTTATGGGTACAGTTTCCATTTCTGCAAGTGTTGCATTCGTATCTGATGAGTTCCGATCAGAGAAAGAAGTTGGCTCTTTATCCAAATCAGGATCATTGGTTTCTTTGACATAAGAGTCCAGAATTGTGGAATCCAATAAATTATGTCAAATTTTGTTTTGACTCATCGTTGTCACCGATAATGGGAGGTAGCATTATAAGACGATTTGTTGAGTTAACAGAGAAAGAGAGGTTGAATTGCATTCCAATGAAAAGTTCAGGCTCCAAATTATTTTTTTTGTCAGCAATAAATACTGAGGTCTGGGTATACCAAATGAGTAACCTCGGAAGTCTGATCCAGATAGTAAGTACGTTAACTATGATGGATTGGACTGGACGTACCTTATAGGTCGTCTCTGAAGACCAGTGATTATGGTGCTGCGTCAAAATCAATTTTTCTTAAATCCTCGAAAAATAAAACTCCTTTTTTTTGTCTTCATCTATCACGTCGGGGTCACCAATGTGGGAGTTGTAATGATTATGATAATATATTTAATTAGAAACTCCCAACATAATAAAAAAATATAAATTTATTAACTATAAAAATATTTTCGATATCAAAAATATACATGACATGTCCCATTGTTTTTTACAAATCAAAAACCAGCCTGCTTGATATCGCCACACCATGCAACATAATCTGCAAAATTTTTTGCCCAAAATGTATTTCATCACAGTAAATGCTTTTTCATGGCAACGGTCACCATGACAACGGTTTCCATGACAACGGTTACCACGCAACGTAGTCCGCAAAATTTTTTTACTTACGGAATTTTATGTTGGCGACGGTTGCCATGGCTACGAAAATCGCAATATTAACGGCCATGACAACGGTTACCACGCAACGTAATCCGCAAAATTTTTTTACTTACGGAGTTTTATGTTGGCGACGGTTGCCATGGCAACGAAAATCGCAATCGCAAATCGCAATATTAACATGCACATTTTCACTTATTTCAATCTCAATCACAGTAAATGGTTTTTTATGGCAACGGTTACCATGCAACGTAATCCGCAAAATTTTTTAACTTGCGGAGTTTCATGTTTGCGACGGTTGCCATGGCAACGGTTACCATGACAGGAAGTTTTATGTTGGCATTGCAATTTGTAAAACTCCCTGTAAATAAATTTAGCGGATTACGTTGCATGGTAACCGTCGCCATGGTAACCGTTGCCATGAAAAACCATTTAAAAAACCATTATCGGTGCTTTTTCGAGAAAAAAAATTTGGGGAAAATTATTTTTAGAAAATAAATAAATTTTGCGGATTACGTTGCATGGTAACCGTTGCCATGAAAAACCATTTACTATGATTGAGATTGAAATGAGTGAAAATGTGCTAGTTAACATTGCGATTGCGATTATCGTCGCCAACATAAAACATCCAGTAAAAAAATTTTGCGAATTACGTTGTCATGGTAACCGTTGCCATGACCAGTACTGCACAGCGAGAATTGGAAGAAGACAACTTAAAGTTGCCATTTATAGATAAAACCTTGTATATATTATATGTATATATAAGTCAAAAGTATTGGCAGACCAAAGAAGTTCTAACACCCACAAACAATGATGGTCGATTAGCTTAGGCGCATGCATTCTATATTTTAGAGAATGTGCTATTGAAAAATGCATACGAATTACGCACGCGACATCTGTGGCATATGTAGTAAACTCTCAGCAATCTTGTATTTGTCCGGTACAACATTTTGTAAGTGGTAAAAGAGTTGACTTAAAATACACTTAACTAATTAATTTTTATACCTATAAATAGGCGGCTGCGCTTGGCAATTTCCAAAGTCCGACATGCATCTGTCCCGATCTCTCGAATTGACATTTTTTTCCAAAAATGAGTTCATGGTTTTTCCCCAAATTTTTTTTGTGATTGAAGTGTTTCGAGATTGAAGTGAGTGAAAATGTGCATGTTGACATGGTCAAAATCAATATTTTTGACATGTTTGAGTAGAGTGAAAAACCGTTTTTGTTTTTTTTATTCACGGGATTGAAGTGAGTGAAAAAACATCGATTGAAATAGTCTACAGTTTTTTACTATGACATATCAAAATTATTAACATTTTCACTCACTTCAATCTCGTGAAAAAGTCATGGACCATGGTTTTTCACTCATTTCAAACATGTCAAAAATATTAACATTTTTCACTTCAATCTTTCTTGTCACAAAGTTATGGACGTCCATGATTTTTCATACAAATCAAAATGTGTCAAAATATTTATATTTCACTCAAATCAATTTTATTAAAAAAGCAAAGTATGTAATCCACAGGTTTTCACTCAATTCAAGCATGTCAAAAGAATCTACATTTTCCACCCAATTCAATTTTATTTAAAAAGCGAAGTTTATAGTCCACTCTTTTCAGCCTAATGAAACTTGACAAAAAAAATTGTTAATAAAGAAACCAAGTGTATGTTTTTCGATAAAAATTTGCTAAAAAAAAACAAGCGTATTTTTTTTTGATAAAAATTTGCTAAAAAAAACCAAGCGTATATATGGATAGTCCACATTTTTTTCAATAAAGATTTCACAAAAGAACAAGTAATTTTTTTGACAAGAATTTGCTAATAAAACCAGTGTATTTATAGTCCACGCTTTTCAGTCTATTCAAACTTGTCAAAAAAATGTTAATAAAAAACCAAGTATATATCTTTCGATAAAAAATTGCTTAAAAAAAACAAGTGTATTTTTTTCGATGAAAATTTGCTAAAAGAAACCGAGTGTATATATGTATAGTCCACATTTTTTTAATAAAGATTTCACAAAAGAACAAGAAATATTTTTTTGATAAAAATTTAACTAAGAAAACCAGTGTATTTTTTCGACGAAAAACAAACAAAACAATTCAATTTTATTTAAAAAGCAAAGCATAGTCCACGCTTTTTCACTACAATGATATTCTAATTTCCTTCAAACGAATTGACAATAGTCCACAGATTTTTAAACTGAAATGAAAAAAAAAACTTCTAAAAAAATCACGGACAAAGAGAATTTTTTGGAAAAAATATCATGGACAATTAGAGAGTATGCGACGGTTACTATCGCCTTTTCATGTTTTGACATATTTTTGCGCTTGTACTGCAATGATTGCAATAGCAATCGTTCTTGTTTTGGGTATCGAGTTCGAACCCCTAAGCAATTTATTAATTTAACAAAACAGTATTTTTATAAGATCTATGAAAACTGTTTGCATAAAAGCCTTTCCCAAAAAAGTTTTTCGTCGATTTTTTCTTAGTCATCAAATAGCCGGTATTGTAGGGAGACCAACACATTTTATAACCTCGAGTTGATGGTCATCTGATCAATCCCTGAAAGCGACACAATTTTTCTTCCAAAATTAATTTTAAAAATTAAATGGCCCTTTTCGACCTTGACACCTGACAAAATTTCGTAAAAAAACTTTAATAAATATAAAGGAAAATGTGTTGGGTGATTTGTATTTTATTTAATTTTATTATATATACATACTATAATTGCACAAAATTTTACGTATATTCCCGTAGCACGACGCAGTTGGTGTGCTGGTTGAAATCCCGGTGAAGACTAGAAGAATCCCTTCGAACATCGGCAGGGGCGACGATGAGCCGCTTAGAGTCACGGAGAGCACTGTAAGTTACAAAAAAAAAAAAAAAAAACGATTAAAAAGAGACACAGTAACCACCAACGTGACCTACAAGCACAGAAAAACGTTTTTGAACCCTGCAAAAAAAAACATTACAAGCTGACAGTCCTATTAGTTCGTTTCAAGTTTGACAATTTTGATTCACGGATTTTGAAATTGAAATTAAAATTTACGAATCAATATAAATACTTTAAAAATAATTATGAACGAATTATGAAAGTATTGAAATGAAATTAAAATTGACAAATGGATAAAAACTTTGAAAAAAAAAATCATGAACAAATTTCAAATTTCGCGGATTTTGAAAGTTTTTATCGATTCGTAAATTTTAATTACAGTTTCAATATCCATGGACTTTACAAGTTTTATCTAATTTATTTCTCGTGGACTATTTATTGTTTATGATTTTTACAGCCGATTTTTACTTGTAAAAAGCATGATCAAAGTTTTTATTCAAACATGAACGGATTTTAAAACGAATTTGAAATTTACGAATCGATAAAAACTAAAAAACTTAAAAACAAAGGCTTGAGCAATAGTTCACCGATTTTGGACTGGTAATTTTTTTTTTTTTTTTTTTTTTAATTTCAATAATTATTACAACTGCTAATTTATTAACATCAAGTAATATTGATAAATAATAATATAAATTTAAATAAATAAAAGAGCAAAGGATAAAATTTACATGAAAATAATATCCGTAATATGATTTAATGTAAAATATAAGCAATAAATAATATAAATAAAATTTCAGAATAATAAAATAATACTAGAAAAATAATAAAATATAACAAAATAACAATAATAGAAATAGTAAGATAATAATAATAATAATAATGATAATAATAAAAATAATAATAGCAATAATAATAATAACAATAATAATAATAATAATTTACACTTATCGAATTATACATAAATGCTAAGTAAATATTTTCAAGAATCTTACTACTTTAGAAATTAGATGCCTATTGTTCTATATGAATATATGAACATAGACATCTCATTTTCTCCCTAATCTCTAAGTAAGTAAAAGCCAGCGTGCAAACGATCAAACAGTGCGTCGTAAGTTGTAAGAAAAGGAGTTATTTTCATTTCGGATGTTGTCATACGAAACCGGGTTGCGGAAGCATGGAAACTGGTATGATGAGTGTTTTATATGTTCCCGAGTCGTTTTTTGAGCAATGCGCATGAACGCAAATCAATTTCGATGTGACCGAAGCATGCGCGTTATAAGATCATTTGGAATTTTTCGTTTTAGTCTTGTTGGGCGCGCTTCTGAGTATACTTTGTTGGCCAAGTAATTTGGGTGCTCGTCTATTCTTTTTTTGTAGTTGTTTGTTTTTTGTTGAATTTCTTCATTTACTGTCATTATGTTGCTGTCCTGGTGAATCAGCCAGTTGGGAACGTACCTAGGTGCATTCAGTGCCTGCCTTATGATCTTGTTCTGCACTCGCTGAATAATCTGTAGATTGGTTTTTTTGGCGGTGCCCCATAGTTGAATCCCATAAGACCACACTGGTTTAAAAATACATTTATAAATAATTAACTTGTTATTCGTCGATAGTTCGGAACGTTTATTCAGTAGCCAGTAATGTTTTTTGAATAGTTCATCAATCTGTAAAAATATAAAGATTTTATAATAATATTACATGAAAAAAACCTTAATGTTACATACAATAATTATCTATTGTATGATGTCATATTAAGTAATATAGCTTATAATTATAGCTAAGAAAAAGTATTATTCAAATGGGAGCAGAGATAGAGAAGAGGCTTGCAAATAAGGGAACAGGGCGGGGTCTCAAGTGAAATAAAAATGTTAAATCAAAAACTAAAAATGTAAAGTATAGATAGAATATAGATAAAATTTCTATCTAATATTTAATATTAAATTTGAATATTTTTAAAGACACTAAAGATGAAAACAAAAATTTGAAAAATAAAATTTTAAAACTAAAAAAGGGTAAAAATATAAAATACTAATAATAATAATAATAAACAAAAATTGTGAAAACAAAGATAATAGGTACTAAAAATTATTTTTTTAATTTAAAAAAATTAAAAATGACAAAAGAATGAACACAAAGTTACACCCAATCATATTTAAAGTATGTATCTTATGTTCGTTTGTATTTGTTTATATTCATTTTGATAAATAAATCAACTAATGTGTAACTTTACCAGTTGACCTTTACTTGTGTAATGTTTTCAATAATTACCTAACAAATTTAGCATCAATGCGCAATTTTTGCATTTATGCGCAATTCTTGTATTTCTCTAGGTATATTTCTAAAAATTATAATAGAAGGATCAGGAAAGTAAAAAATAATAATAAAATTATATGTTAACAAGCAAAGCACACTATGAGTACAATTTATTGCAATATTTCAGGAAATGGAGCGTATATGGAATGTCTAAACAAATTTGTGATTTTAAGTTTAGATTTGTATTATGTTTGTATATAAACGCTAATTAACATTAGAAATACACACAACTGAAAATAGTTTTTTGTTTCATTCACACCAATGTATTTGGCAATTGTCTTCGTCTACTAGTATCATATTGCCAAACTTTTTTTGTTGCCAGACATGCTTAACAACCACAGAAACGTCTGGTAAATTAAATTTATGTTTTACACCCTTAATGAAAATAATATTAAAATTACAGACAGACTAAAAGGATTTGAATTTTCAAACAAATTAATAAATAAATTGACGTCTGGCACATATTTAGCAGCATCAAAAATGTTTGGCAACAAAAAATGTAACTCTGGTGAACCGATTCAAAGTCAAAAAAATTAAAATTGGACTGACTAACATGCTTTCAAATTTTTGAAATCGCACCTGTACAAGTTGGCCGCGCACTAATAAATGCAACCACTTCCAGCGGACAGATGACCCTTATTCTAACCGAAAAAGCACCAAGGACCACATGACAAAAAATCAGCTTGCCTTGCAAGTTCTTGTTTTGGAAAAGTTGCTGCCTTCTATACTATAAACCTATTTAATAATGCTGAAATAATCAATAGCAGTATTAATAATTCTTCAATAAAACAATATTACAACAATGTAATTGATACTGCGGAACAATTTGTATATGCACATCTGTTGAAGGCTTTGTTCTATACCAAAAAATATTAAAATACAATGTTTTAATATATAAATAGATTTAGAAAACCTTTATGTAAAGATATTTGTTCAATTTATTAACAACAAATTGATATATTTATTGATATAATGGGTTTCATCAAAAACAAATATAAAACTCTACATCGAGTTGTCATGTTTGTACTTGACAATTAAAAATGTTGTAAGTTATCAGTTGCCAAATGACAAAAGTTTTTAAATTATCTCAAAATGTTGTAAGATATCTAAAATTTTGTATGTTGTCTAAAAATTTTTGTAAATAGTCTAAAATCGTCTAAAATTATTGTAAATTGTCTGAAACTTTAAACTTTCAATAAATCGTTGTACTCATTATATACAAACGTGTAGCAAGTTTTGTACAAAGTGTGAAAGCGCGATTCTCAATTTAAACATTTATTTCACAGCTTTGTTTTAATATTAAATTAATTCTGCAAATATATAGACATATTCCTGTATAAAGTATAATTGTTGATGCAAAGTTTTTGATAAAATTAATCAACACTTTACAAAATGCGCATAAATATCAAATATTAAATAAATTTCATTGTTCAAAAAATAAACCTTTTCCTCGACAGATGTGTGCATAACATTTGAATCATTGCCAAGTTATCTAATATTTTATTAAAATACGTACAAGTATAATAATTATTGTTATATACTAAGCATCTGTAAGTGATTTCAAACAAATATTTGACACCTTTGCTATACATATATGAAAAATAATGTAGGACTCACATTGATAACCAACTCTTTACTCGGCAGCCCCTTTGACTTGAACATCACTGCTAACATGGCCGGTAATCTCGGAACAAACGTCTGTAACCCGAGTTTAGTTAGAGCCCCTGCCGCCGGTCGCGCTTGTTTTTTTTTTTTTTTTTTTTTTCACTTTGAAATAGAATTTGACATATGACAGATACTTAAATTAAACATGGCGTCCATTGTAACAAATTTTTCATGGAGAGATAACCTAGACAATATAATAAATGCTTGTTAGAGTAAAAAACAAATAAGCTGTCGAAGTGCATTGTTTAACGATGAAGAAATACCAAGAAAAATGCATGTATTATGTAGTTCCAGCGAGAAACGACGAAGTAAAAGTAAAATAAGTAATAATATTTGCCGGCTTTCAATCTAAGTGAGTACTTTTATTAATATGCATACTTCGAATTACTTTCATTTGATTGTACTATTCTGATATGATTTTTCATTACAGTTTAATAATTCAGAAATAATTGAGACATTTAACTATATCAATACTAGAAATTTTAAGGTTATAAATAGACAGAGAGAATTCCTGTCAGCTCTCTGAAAGGTATGTTATTAAATAACTAAATATAAATTAATCTTGTTCTAATAATGTAGGATCATAACTAATAATTCTACATCGATTTTTTCAGCAGTATAAAAGGAAAATACGTTCAAATGTAAAATGTTTAGACGGTTTACTAAACACATTCACAAGTGTACAAGTATTGATATGAGATGAATGAATACACAGGAAAAAACAATAAGAATGAAGTCTGAAATGTGCTGAAATCTTTGCTGATCTCCCACTAATATTGAACAGTACGACTCGTAATTATATATTAAGTCAGTTTGGAGAACATACTAAAAACACTAATGATATAATCGTAAGTGAAAGGAAATTCTCAATTAATGGTGAAATTCTAGCTAGTGCAAAGGTTAATTTAGGTTTGGCTATGTCACAGGAAAAGTTTTTAAGTATTAATAATTTCATTTTGATATTACAAGAAATATTATTATCTGTGTTGTTTAATGATGATAAAGGGAATCACATTGTATAGATTTTCAGGAACTGTCAAATGACAGGCAAAGTATAATCATGATTAATGATAAAATTCTAAAAAGCAAAGGGATAAAACACCCTTAATGTGCACTTGCTTATTGCATTTGACTATTCTGAAAGAGATGTCAATAGCTTTACTCTAAAATGTCTTATTGTAGATGCTATAAGAAAACTATTAAGTACTGTTATAATAATATCAATGATTGTTGTTTTTCTTTAAGACAATGATAATAATGACATTTTGAACAAACATTTGAATGCACATTAACAATAGCGCAGAAAAGATTCCCAAATAGAGACTGTACATCATAGATATTATGTAACTTAATGTTAATCAAAATAAATATATATGTAAATATATATATATATATATATATATATATATATATATATTGGTTATATATTGATCTGAATCAATATCAATCAAAGAATTGTGGTTATATATGTATATGTATATATATAAATAATATATACATTCATGTACATTTCTATTCTTTTTGTGCTCAGCTTGAAAGGCTGATATGCTAAAATGATATTACACACACATATATATATATATATATATATATATATATATATATATATATATATATATATATATATATATATATATTTGTATATATATATATATATACATTGTGGATAGCGTGTACATTTAAGTACATTTTTATGCTTTTCGCACATAGTTTTTACAGCTTACTACCATCTATTATAATCATATATAATGTTATATATATATATATATATATATATATATATATACATTGTGGATAATGTGTATATTTATGTACATTTTTATGCTATGTGTGCATTGTTTATAAAGAGAACTATGTAGATATAATGTAGAATGTTTTTGTGAAAAATAAATGCTTCAAAAATTTTTTTTTTTTCAATTTTTCTTTTTTTAAATTTTGAATTAAAACGGTCCATATAATTTTGGTTCATTTCTATAGTATTTTTTATACGCACCCGTTCAGGCGACTAGTGCCATCTGTAGCGCGGGGCTTCAACTAACACAGGAATGTGGCAACGAAATATGGCCCGAGAGAGCGATCTATATACTCTTCTTTTATCTATGACTGCTAAATTCTAACTTACACTGACATTAAAAGATTTTCCGAATAAAATGTTTTTGCACATGGTTTTAATTACTGATTGATGATTTGTTGAAGCACTCGAGTGTGCACATAATTTTAAAAGGATACTTTGGAATCCCTGCAAATAGACATTATTACAATCATTAGTATCAAGAGGTCTGCAAAAGTAACATGATTATTGATAATTATTTAAGAAAAAGCGTGTTCACTTCACAGTGCCCACGAAACGTAACTGACACTTAAAGGTTCCAAGATGGCTGCCGATTGAAGTTAGCCGAAGAGATGAATGTTCAATAAAGCGCGAAATTCAAACGAAACATTGTTTGGCTAAATTTGTGGTTTAGACAATTTAATTATCTAGGTAAGAAACAGATTAGAAATCATGTTATTGATAGAAGTTAATAAACGAAATATTAAACTTAAAACTTAAATAAGCCATATAGGTAGTTTACAAAAATTTTGAATTTACAAGTTTAGAATTATTTTAAATATATTCACACAACTTAACACAAATTAATTATTAATCAAATTAATTACAAGTTTTACAATATTCCTAAAATAAGTTCTTCAACTATAATTTCGCCTAATTATAATATTTGCATGTAAAAATGACGTACAGATGTTAATAATAAAAATGTAAATACATGTTGAGCAAGAGTTTTAGGAATATAAAGTTTTAAAAATATTATCAACAGTTTTGCATTGACTAGATGTCAGTGTATGGTTTTTTGAATATATATTTAACTTCCCGTAGCTTTTTTTTTGTTTTATTGTACTTAGCAAACAATACACACAGTACATTCAGCTACTTTACAGGTATATTTATTTGACAGCGTGAGAAGGATTGCTATCCTGCGATAGAATATATGTAATTTCATTTTTGTCTAATCTCAAGACTAATATTATATACAAAGAACAGTCGATACTTAAATACTTACAAGTACGATACTTAAATAGTTACAAGTAATAAACGATTGGGTTTAATAATAGTATTACTATTAATACATATACACACACACATATATATATATATATATATATATATATTAATTATTTGTATTAAAAGTTTCAGTTTAGTAAAATATATAAATATTTTTCATCCGATACCTTACCAACACAACTTACTCTGCGATTGGCAAATGTAGTACTCGTCATGGCTTGATTCTGTTGATAAAAATTGTGCGCAGTGTTCAATGAACGCGCCACAGTTGTAACTGGTCAAACTGAAACAAAACGTTAATCACAATGTATTTCAATCGTATTTCTGATCTATTAGATGTGAAGTTCATGACTTTGCAATTGTTATTTGCAAAACAAAATTTGTTATATATAATAATGTTATAGCCTTTCACTAATGTAACCGGTTACCCTCCTGAAATGAACTGATATTCACAATAACATAAATAACAAAAATCTACTATTATATAATATATTCGATATTATTCATTCAACAACATAAATGATAATAATTTATATATAATTATTGTTACTCACATAGATACAAGAAGTATAAAATGAACAGGTAATCCGAAATGATTGATGATTATGGTTGATACTAACCAAAACAAATTGACGATGGAGGACTAAATTATAAAAGACTATTATGATTAATTGCTTTCATTTAAACTATTATTAGCTAGCAGTTTTATCAAAATTAGTATCAATAATTCAGTAAAAAATTAAGATTTTCATGTAAAATCTATGGATTTTAATATTTCAAATCAATATTACTGGATTTTGTGAAATATAACATTATATGAAATGAAGATGAGCTTTCTATGATCATCATAATGTTTTCACCATTTGTTACTTACCAGGCAAATAAATAAATTTAAATAAGGGTGTTTTATTATCATTGTAAAAATTACAATTATAATATAAAATAAAATTAATTAAAAGAGTATCTTCTGATTGTATCATTCATATTTATTATCATTTTGTAAAATACTGCATCACGAATTTGTATTAATAAACTTGCACAATTCAGGTATGGTCACATTTGTTACAATATATCGACACACTCTTGAGTGTACCTAATATAAAATAAATAGTTTTGAGATTCTGTGAAGTGCCAACTGTTTAAATTGCGAAACACTTATGTTATTATTATTAAACCATATTCTAGTGAAATAAATGCAACAAAAAATTTATTTTCAATATAATTTAAAAAAAAAACAAAGGACTAAAACCTACTTATAAAATATAATTTGTTTTTATATATATACATATATCTATATATATATATATATATATATATTATATATATATATATATATATGTGTGTGTGTGTGTGTGTGTGTGTATGTATATTTTATCCACTGAAGAAGAGCTAAATTGGGAATCGCATAAAACTTAATTTAGTTTTTTTTTGTATTATGTACACATATGTATGAATATTATCATATAGGCTCATACACATCAAGCATATATACAAAGTGTGTCCAAGACATATCTGATCTGTGTACCTATTATATGAAGTATATATATATATATATATATATATATATATATATTTATATGAAGTATATATATATATATATATATATATATATATATATTTATATGAAGTATATATATATATATATGTGTGTGTGTGTGTGTATAATTTAATTTGATAACATACTTTTAGATTATGTATATACATATTATTGAAATTAATGTGATTATCTATGCAATATACTTACACAGAGATCCACTCGCATTCCACTTAAACATAGTACTGTCAAAAAATATTATTGACAATGCACAGTATATAAATGTGGTAATTCAATAACACATTATACAAAAATTGCTATCATAATATGGGCTCAGTATCATCTAGAACAATATTTGAATTTAATATCACATGTTCCTAGTATTGCACAATCATTCTGATGTATTTAGCTAAAAAATGGAAGTTGTTACTAGACTCAAAAGAAAAAAATATAGTTCTTTGTATCAAGATAATTATATGTCATTAACTTTATATCAATATCACCATTACTAACATTGGAATTAAAGTCATTTTATTTAATGTCATAATTTTTGTAATTAATTTTATTATGCTTTCTTTCTTTTCATCCTTACAATTATAAAATAATTTCCACTTCTATATTATGTGCTATATTATGTACCAGACATGTTTCTGAAAAATCATTATTATGTACATTAACAAAATCATCATAATTTAGATAAAATTACCAAATAATATTAGTTGGGGAAGTTTTAAACAAACGTTTTGACATTGAGAAAAAATAATTATGCAGTAATTTCTGGTAATGAAAAGATGTACTATGCAATTCTAACAAGCCTTTTGTATTATTTTAGAATAACAATTATCATTTCTTAAATATATTTTTTGTTAAAATTTTGTGTCATCACAATATTGTATCATATTTTTTGGGTTTTTGGTGACAATTTGTATTGATTTCAATTTTTTATTTGCATATTTTATTGGAACCAAATTAGTTATAAAAACCTCAAACCCCAATTCCAGCAAAATTTGTTATATCGACTATAGTTATTTCACATCATTTTGAGAAACACAGTTTCAATAGAAAAACAAAAATATTTTCAATAAAGTATGTTATACACAATTAGTTTATATTATATATATACATATATTATATATATGTATATATATAATTATTTTGATAAATAAATAAAATATTAATATAAATAAATAAATATAAAAGTCTTGCAGTTTAAAATAGCTTAACACAAATCAAATGTGTTATGTAATATATTTTTGAAACAAAGTTAAAAATATTATTTAAAGTGTAAGACATGGTAATATATATTTTTTCCAATTAGAAATATATGTTTTGCGCCATTTGGAATTTCTGAAAGAACCTAACAGTTAGCACTTCACATATTGCTTGTGTCGATAAAGACATAAGGTATTTTGTTGTATTAAAGTGATGTGTTCAAAAATACTATGTATGATAAAATGTAATTTATATATAATAATATATGTAAATATCATATTTTGTTTCATATAAATAGTTTTTTCGAGCAAATATGTTATTAATTCTTATATAATAGTAATAAAACATTCATTTTTCATCAAATAAACAGATACTTAACATTAGAGATCCTTCTTGTCAATTTTCTTTTTAAATAAAAAAAATTGTGGGCGCATTAAACATTGTTCAACAAACGCGTATATAACATGAGCGAAAAAATTGCCCATTGCTCAGAATATGACACTGTCCTTCTTAGTTACTAAGTAATGACGATGCTACAGAGCTATTTAATGAATTAAATATTATGTACAAGTTTCTTTAAGTGTAGTATTTTACCATAGTAATATATATTTGTACAAATAATATTATTTGAAATTTTTACATAATTAATCATATTAAACTGGCCTACAAATTTATATTATATTTTTCAAAAAGGAGGTTATGGTGGGTCTTCAAAGTCTGTAAAATTAAATCAAAACTGTTTTCTATAAAAGCACACCCATTACACTCATCTTCGATCTTTCATTTGCAACAAACTTATATACACAACTTTTGCACAGCCATGACGCTATTCCTAACTCAAATTGTAGTAGCGGTATCAAAAAGTTTATTATTGAACGACTTATTATTAACAGTTATAATAACACAAAGTATTATCATAACAAACAAAACGTTATAATTTCACAGTTTACGTTTTCAATAACATCAAATCTCAAAAACGATTTTCATCCTTAAAATCTGTATCACTAAAATATAAAATCACTAAAATTTATAGTGTCAGATTTGCCATTTAATTGCGAACCCTGACGTAAGAGATTGTGTGTAGATCGACTCTGCACACTCTGCAGACTCTAGCCGGTCGGAGTTGGCGAGTTTGCTGGACGGTTCGATTCGACATTCTGGCGATCGGGTTCAACCCCGGGCACCGATTCTGACTGGTGTACGGGCTGTACGTTTTCTGCGTTTTCTGACTTGTAGTCAGAATTGCGTTCCGACACGCCTTCCTCCTTCTGCTCGCTGTTATCTCCGACCGTCACATCATTCTGTGTTTGGCTGTCGCCGCAGGAAAGTTGTCCACAGGGCTCGTGTTCTACCAATGTTTCAGAAAGCATTTTGCCATCCTGTTCCGATTGCGGTACCAACGCTAAGTCGGGCTCCTGTGCGATTTCGATGTCACGGTCCTGCGATGTGGTAACCTCTTGCACGGGCGGCGACGGTTTGCTGGTTTCAGATCTCGTGAATACCATTTGCTGAATTTTGAGTTGTTCTATTAACCGGTCCCTGTTCGCTTGGCCTTGTCGCAGTTTTTCGTTTTCACACTGCAATCTCTCTATATATTTGCGAGCTTCTTCGGGTAACGCCCGCAACAGCGAATCCGGTAGAGGCCGCTCGGGAGGCTCGCAGACAATACTCTGTGACAACGGCGGGGACGTAGAGGATGTGATTTCATTGGAACCCGATGGCGTTTCGTCCGAATCGGATTTGCTGGCACATGTGACGACTGGTTCCGTTCTGTCCAGGGTTCCAGTCTCTTTGTTATCAAATTCAGCTTTCTGCACGTCTTCCGGCGGCTGAGGGCTGATACTGTCCTGCTTCTTGGTAACGTTCGCCGTAAGCGTTCGTTCACGGTCTACTTGGGGAAGCAGGCGGTCCGTGTGTTGAAAAATAGGTGAATCACGCACTTTAGTCCCTGATTTATTAACCCCCTGCGATGGCCAAGGGTGAAAGGCAGATGCGCCAGTGCGCCTTGAGTAATGATCATACTGGTAAATTGCTTGGATATATTGTTGCGGGTCCATGGCGTAGACGTAGGCATAAAAATCTTCCAGCTTTGGCTTTTTCAATTGACTTTCTCCTTTACACAAAGGTTGCGGCTCTGTTATTACCTATATAGAAAAAAATAAATTAGTTTCACAAATATATAATTCAAAAATACAATATTATATTGAACCTAATCTTCATGCATGCGTAAAGTTATATATATATATATATATATATATATATATATATATATATTATATATATATATATGTATATATATATAAGTATATTATATATAAATACTAGCAAACCCGACGAACTCCGTTTCGCCACCAGATGGTTTCGTGAGAAAGATGAAGAATTTTTTTGTTTGTTTTATATTTGAAAAGGAAAAAATTGATTTTATTACACAACAGTATTCTGAAGGAAAAAAGTAATAATTCTCATACTATCATACTATGGTCACTGTCAATATTCTGAAGGAAAAAAGTAACAATTCCTATATATTCCTAAAGACTCAATACCGAAGAAAAAACAAAGTTTTATGTGGATTAACATTTCTACTAAATGCTGCGCGCATTTCAGAATGTATTTTTTCCAAGCTTTTTAATATATGATTATTCAATTATATATATATATATATATATATATATATATATATATACAGTAAACCCTCGCTTTACGCGGCAAGTGCGTACCGTGCAGTATAGGAACCGTGCTATAAGAAACTCGTATTTAACATACAATTCAGGCTAATTCGTAGTGCGTTCTATGGAACCTTACATAGTGCAGTATGGGAACCGTGCTATGAGAGACTCAGAGTTGGTACAAATCAAACCATTTTTATCGCGTTGTATGGAGACCAAGAAATACAACTTGAAGTAGGAGAAATACGGACGAAATGACATGTAGGACATTGACACCTTATTCAAAAATTGGCGCGACGCAGTAGTCAGCTCAAACGTGTTCTTAGGCGGCTATTATACAATCAGGCATGTCTAAAAGATAAAAGTCGATAACAAAATTTACATCAATACCCTTTTGCACAACGAACTTATGGGCTGTTGACCAAATACCGTGTAATAAGAAGTCCGTGTAGTCGGAGGGATGTCGGATTTTTAGCTCCGTGTAGTATGGGAACCGTGTACCCAGAGTGCCGTGTAAAGCGAGGGCCTACTGTATATATGTATATAATACATATATAAATATTATTATTATAAAGTAACATAATACATATTACTCACATGTGCACTCAACGTAAACGACAAGAAGATTAAAAGTCTTCATATTAGATCTTGCCACAGAAATAAATAAATGATACTCAGTTATATACAATTTTATACAAAGTGCCTGAATATTATGCATTTTAAATTTTAAAATAAATATAAATAAAAAATTCAAAATGACGTTCAATTAAATTTATAATATATTTGCTAGTAACTAAACTCAGCGTTTAAATTTAAAATTCGCTCGTATTACCGATATGCATATGTTTGCAGTAAACTGTATAGTTTTTAAAACAATAAAAGAATTTAAAAGATATTCTAATTTATTTGAAATTTTGTAAACGTCTTGCCAATAAATATTTAATTAGCCGCGAATTTAAATTTTACATCGATGGCCGTATTTTTAATGCACTTTTCCTTAAAATGTAGAACGAAACTGGCGCGTCCATTACCATACTGAAATAAATGATCTGAAGCTTTGTGTTGCATTAATATCGGATGTCTTTCATTATCGATACTGTCTTTTCTTAGAATCAGAATTGCAAATACAAAAGACGTGTCGATAGAATGATTAATGATTTATCCACAATTGCATTTTAAAATACTGCATTTGCATTAATATTTATTAGAATCAAGTGATTTAATTCGGATATTATTTTTAACATAAAATTTAAATATTCCGACATTTGCTGCAAACAGTCTAGAATCCACTTTGTTAAAAGTTAAGTTATTCGTGTTCGATTTATATTCTAGATTTGATGTAATATGATGTGTAATTAACAAACACAGAGAAACATTAACTTTTTAAATTAATTAATTTTTAAAATTTATCGTAAATTTCAATTTGAATGTTCACAATTCTACTTAAACGCCTTATTAAATCTGTTCATTCAAAAAAGTGTCAAAATTTAAAAAATCAATTTCTACGAAAATTTAGATAATTTAACAATTTATGTATCCATGAAAGTCAAATCAAGTCAAACCGCTGCAAAACCGCTGAACCTTCCATCGCAAAAATGTAATCAATTCATTCATCATCATTCATTCCGTCAACACAATTCAAATATTGTTTGATTCATTCAAATCGGCAGCTCCCTTTTCTCAAAAACTGTCACTTTTAACACTTTCTGCTCTGTATTTCTCAAACGGTCTTTGCCAAAAACTAAGAATCAATCTAATCGGATTCCCCGTCCACGCAAAAAATGAATTACCAATTGTCATTTTCTGCGGTTGAACCTATCTTAGCCAAAAACTAATCACTACGAATAATTCAAATCGGTTGATTCGTGCGCCCGAAATAGTGGACGAAAATTGTGTCCATATTTACAAACATACATTCATTTTTTCTAAGGTTTTCCGAAATGCTCAGGAGGTCTTGAAACGTATAGATATGCAAAACATTTATTTTAGAAAAGCTAATAATCAGCTTTAACTAAACGGAAAAGCGTTTTTACTATATACTAAAATTATATTAGAACTAGTGGTGTATGGCATCGTGCCTTAAGGCAAATTGCTGTAACTTCCCGAGCCGTAATGATCGAGGAATATGAAATGTTTTCAAATAGATTATTATAAATACTGTAACATTTTCTAATATTTATAAGAATTATATAAATCACAAAGTTAAAATTATTTATTTAAAGAATTTAAGTGAGCTTTAGAACTTTAGCCAGAATTAAAATTAAAATTTGAATTATTTTCGATATACAAAAAAAAAAAATTAATAAAAAAAAAAATTAAATAAAAAAAAATCTAAAACAATTGTTTCGCCAAAATAAGCAGAATGTTTTTGGATCATTCAAATCGAATACTTTGTTCTCTCAAAAACTCGGTTTCTATTTTCTGCACTCTTTTTGCTCCGTATCTCTGTAAAGGTTGGACCTGCCTGCCAAAATCCAATCAGCTTATCGCCCTATCAATAGCAATCGATTGTTTTTTTAAATTTCCGAATCTGTTCATCCATATGCCCGAATTCGTCGACAAAAAATTGTCTCCACACTTACACACACATACATTTTTTCTGAGGTATGCCAAAATGTTCAAAAACCTCTGAAACGTGAAGATATGCAAAAATTTTCATTTTCGATTAAAACAATCAAATAAATAAAATTAAATAAAATGCAACATTAATAAAAATTTTGAATATCATATATGAAACATGTGTTTAACGATCAAATTTCTAAACAAAGAGCTTAAAACGTAACTCCTCTCTAATGCGATAGCGAAACTGGTGAGTCTTCACAATCCATAGAATTTCTTCATAGTGCGATTGCTTTGTAATATATTTTCTACGTCGCTCCAATTGCCTCTGAGAGCAAATGTTCCGAAAAGATAAGAATTCTTATCTGAGCACGTGTAATGTGTCAAAATGCTACTGGTTGGGGTTTATGTAAAGCAAAAGTATTTTATGTTTCATATATAGAACCTGCAATTATAGTTTAAACAATCAACAATTATTTCATATATTTATTTTAGTCGCTTCGCCAAAATAAGAAACTATTATTCAAATATATGGTTAATGTATTATAAATTATAATTTATAATGAAATGATTTCCCAGAAAATACCGCACCGATTTACCTAAAATCGGTTATTATATTACATTATATATTATTAATAAAATATTTATATCTCTATTAAATATTTTAATATATAGGGTAGGGCGGGGTTTAAAAGTCCGCAGGTAAAAAGATATCTTGACAAAAATTGAATTACCAAATTTGTTTCTTCGATTTATAAAATCACTTGTTTTGATAAAAAAATTTTTAGTGATGAAGTGTTAGTGTATAATCAATTATACAGGTAATTAATTCTGTTTTTCAGTAACCTTTTCTTTAAACTTTCTAAAACTTGCTATTTTTTTAAGATTTTTAATATTTTGTTATATAATCCACTCATTTATTTTTATCATTTTCATTTTGATTCTATTGTCATATTTCTATACATTATTTTTTCCACAATTTTATTCATTTTATATAAAAAATCCATCATCTTCTATTTTTCTTAAACATATTGTTTGCTTAAATCTTATGTCAAGATCATGTTTCTTGACAGATGTCCTGAAGATGGAACGTACCTCGTTCCGAAACGTCGAAAGTAAATAAATAAAGAAATGGTGTTTTAAAAAATTTTTTTGTTTTTTATTACTTTTTTAATTCTTTGTTCGAAGCTCTACAAAATATTTACAAATCCAAGACTCTACCATCTAATAAATATATATATATATATATATATATATATATATATTAGGGTGGTCCTTAAAATGGTCATTTTCGAATTTCTTTGCTCCCAGGGGCTCAAATGGTTCCAAATAGATAAAAAACAATTCTCTGAAAGTTTTAGCTCTTAATATTAACGTTTAGATAGAGCGCAATTTAATCAAACTTCGTATGGAAAGAGCATGGAAAAATTTTTGAAAATTAAAAAAAAAATATTTTAGGTATAACTTAGCGACAAATGAATGAGTTTTATTCATACATTTGTTCGCTAAATTACATCTGAAAAACATTTTTAAATTTTTGAAAATTTTTTCATGCTATTTTCATACAAAACTTTGATTGAATTGCGCTCTATCTAAACGTTAATATTAAGAGCTAAAACTTTCAGAGAATTGTTTTTTATCTATTTGGAACCATTTGAGCCCCTGGGAGCAAGGAAAATCGAAAATGACCATTTTAAGGACCACCTTAATATATATATATATATATATATATATATATATATATATATATATATATATATATATATGCCGAAAGTTTCAAAAATCAGATTCCATCATTGGTCAATGGTTTATATAAATTTATACTTTTAATAAATTATGCATGCCTATGCCTTTATATACATAATGTATGTGCTCGTATTATACAATGCACAAAATCTTCCTCTGTTGAATGCACAAAATCTTTCTTTCTTTGCTAGTCATAGGATTTAATGAGATACATTCATTATGCATATAAATGACGCAACCGTCTACTAACTAGTGTAAAAGAATAACAATTATTCAAGTCTGGTAATTGACAGAATTAATCAATTATTGCTTTAATACAATATTACGCATTATAATTTAATTGGATCTCATTAACGTACTGCGATAATTTCTTAACATATTCTAGTTAAAAAGTAAATATGAGTATATTTATCTATCTATTTGTTAACTCTATTTTATAACTATATTTTTGCTCAACTCTATTGACACTATGTGCACATTTTTTTGGTAATAATTAGCCCACTCGTAGCTATATATTAAAGCTTATGCCTTATTAATTTTTGTACCCTTCATGTCTTATGTTTTAGATTTTAGCTTCAGTGCGTCAAATAGTTTATTTTTTTCTTTGAATACATCATGCAGAACACTTCGATAATAGCGTCTAATTAAGATTCCTTTGCATTTCCAAATCTGCAATAATAAATCTCATTTACTAACATCTGGTAATTTATTTATATAACATTTTTCAGCATCACATGTCAAAGTTGTCCGAATAGGTTTATAGGACTTTCATGAAGTTCATAGATTCGATCTCACACAGGATATAACACACTTGGAAGTAACTCTTTAGTCCAAGGCTCAATTTGTTTGGCGACAATATGTATTTTTCATAAATACTGACCGAATATTTTTCAGGTAATAATAATTTATTTCAGATTGAATAAAATAGTGGATTACGTTTTACTTTGAAGTATAGTGTATTATAATTACAGTAGAACTTCGATTATCCGGACTTCGGTTATACGGATTCGCGATTATTCGGACTACCAACCGCGACAGAGTTATATGTATGTACATACTTACAATTCGAATTTTTGCACGATTTATGCTGCAGTTTAGCATATGTATGTAATATAATCTAAGAAAATATATATGTACATTTGTACATACATAAGGAAATGTTAATTTCTTATTAAATGTTGATTTTCGTTGATATCTATGTATGTACTTGTTATTTTTAATAAATACACATCATTATTCTTCATACATTGGATTATCCGGATTTTTGATTATCCGGATGTTTATCGACAACAATTAGTCCGGTTAATCGAGGTTCTACTGGTATACAAATGCCATATTAGAGTTAGAAAACGATAAACGATGTCCATTGTTTGCATCGCATTATCTTGGTGGTCAGCGCTGAACCGAATATCAGTTTCATTTAGCGCCCGTGCAGTGACCCTGCGAGGAAGTAAAGAATCGTCTTTCATGCGATACGGGCCCAACTTGAATTATAAACTAGTTGAAAAAAACAAAATTATAACTAGTTGAAAGTAAGATTTTGCCAAATTTTGACAAAATGCGCGAAATTCCCGAAATGTGATTTAGATACATATTTAGATAAAATTTTAAACTGCACGATTATATATATCATGCACGTAGTTCTTGATATTATTTAATCATTTCAATTAATGGTAACATTTTTTACACAACTAGATAAGTTTTGTAGACTTATTTTTCCGCTAATTCCAGGAAAATCACTTATAAAGGGTATGGGCGCATTGCCATACAGAATCGACCCCACCCTGGTATTTAAATAATTTATATTTTATAGGTTTGATAAACAAAAGCGATTTCTGATATAAGTTTTGATTTATATTTTATCAAACTTTGATAAGTTTTCAAAATTAAACGACTTGTCGTAGGACCTATTTTAGTACGTTCTTTGGGATCATGATGTTTATCAACATAAAAAGTATCAAAAAAAATTTCAACAATTAATTACGAAAAAGCGGATCGAGTTACATCCAACGGCTTTTAAATATTTGAAATCGGCCGAAAAAATCTGTTCACCCACACATACAAATGCTTTTTCCAAATTTGATCTCATTCGATTCGGAATGGCTTGAAACGTCGAGAAAAAATAAAGTTTGTAAATGGAATTCTTGTATGAAAACATAAACTTCTCCTTCGGTTCAAAATGTAGTATTTTGAATGAGGATCTAAATGATACCTAATAATAATGGCAATAATACAAATATAACACATATTACAAAAATGATTGAATAAAATAGGATAGATTTTAAAGAATAAAAATAAAAATTCTTTTATTAAATTTACAGATTGTCATCAATGCAAAAGTAATACAGAGTAGGGCGGAGCACAAAAATCCAATTTGACTTTAAGCAATTCTACTGTAAAAACCAAACATACTACCCCAAAACAAATAGCATTGTATATAAAAAAATAGTGGTTTCAAGGCATGGTAATACCTTAAGGCAATTTTTCTCAAAAAATTTTTTTTTGTAAATCGAAAATAATTTAGATTTTAATTTTAATTATGACTGAAATTCTAATACGCTTCAAACAAATAATTTCAACTTTGCAATTCAGTTTATATAATTATTATAAATATTAGACAATGTTACAATATTTATAATAATCTATATGAAAACATTTAATATTCCTCGAACATTTTGTTACGGTACGGGAAGTTCCAGTAATTTGCCTTAAGGCACGATGCCATACACCACTAGTTCCATATTGTTTCTCAACTCGCCAGTATAAACATTTAGGTGGTCCTTTTTATCCCAGCTATATGTAAGCTATTCTAGAGGTTATATAAAAAAACTGTTGAATCTAGCTTAAAAATAACAATATATGTCATAAAACAATTAAATAACATTTACTTAAAAATTATATTCAGGTATCATCAATTGAACAATAGTGCTTAAAAACAAAAAAGGCAACGATGGAAAAAAATACTTTTGTTATAAAATTCACAATGTGCCCGTTTATCTCGTAGTAGGAAAATAGCTCTATTTAAGGCTATGGATGGTTACACTTTTCTTGCCCTCTAATTTTAAGTAATGTTGTTAAAAAAAATCCCAACTTTACTGGTTTTTGAGATGATGGTGGTAGACAACTGAATATTTTGTGAAAATAGTCTCAAGTCTTTTTTATTTAAGCTGAAAAGAAAAGTACATATACCAAGCATAACTGAACTAAATATATATTTTTTTATATATATTTAAATCTTCTATCAAGTTATATTTTTATAACGTAGGTTTTATATAAAAATAATATTTATTTCAGTTTAATACAATTACTTCATTATAATATGTGATTACTGGTTTACTTCATTATAATATTAATTAAAGAATCCCAATTGAAAATCAGAGCGCGTCCTATTTATAGGGCTACTTATTTAGTCTAGTACGCTTTTATTATAATACATACTGATTGCGTAGGTAAATGTATATCTTATTGATATGTATATAATTGTAAGTTATGATTATAGAATATGCTGATTGAATAAGTAAATGTATATATTATTAATATATACATATATAACTATCAATGAACTTTAGTCGAAAATTTTGAATCGAAACAAATATTTTTATGAAATCAGTGAAAACATTTTATGATTTTAAATTGGGTCTATTGAAACCTGCAAAATTGTCATAGAACGTCAGCCAGCAAGTTGCAAATAACAAGCACATAACGCGATACCGCTTCGGTTACGCAGCGCGACCGCGAAGCAGCCGCGCCAACGTTGATAGAAATAGAACATAAATTCATAAGTTATTCGCGGACAATTTATTCTCATAGTCGTTTGGCGTGTGCGCTTTCTGTCATGCAGGAGGGTGAAAAATGACAACGAAAAAAAGCACAAATTCAATGTTTTATTTCGAAACATCAATAAATCTCACACGCGCAACTCAAGTTGTCATATGTTTGTAACTTTACTGCCATTCCAAACGGAGTACCATCTTTACCTTTACACCATTTTAACTTACCGCTAAAGAAATCAAAGAATAATCGAAACATCATCTTTGATGTTTTTTATTAACATGTTAATCGCCACGATAATATCAGAAAAAATTCACGTTGGCACTCTAACTTTATTAAACTAGTGGTGTATGGCATCGTGCCTTAAGGCAAATTGCTGGAACTTCCCGTACCGTAACGAAATGATCTAGGACTATTAAATATTTTCATTATAAATACTGTAACATTTTCTAACATTTATAAGAATATTATAAGCTGAACTACAAAGTTAAAATTATTTATTCAAAGTATATAACTGAGTTTCAGAACTTTAGCCAGAATTAAAATTAAAATCTAAAATATTTTCGATATACTTACAAAAAAAATTTGGAAAAAATTGGAATTAAAAAAATCCAAAAACAATTGATTTGCCAAAACAAGCAGAATGTTTTTTGGATCATTCAAAATTATTTATTTTCTACACTATTTTCTGCGCTCTTTACTCCGTATCTCAGGAACCGCCGGACCTGCCTCTGCTAAAAACTAATCAGCGCATCTCCCTATCAATAAGAATCGATTGCTTTTTGAATTTTTCAAATCGGTTCATCCATGCGCCCGAAATGTTCGACGAAAAATTGTCTCCACACATACACACACACATCCATTTTTTCTGAGGTATGCCAAAATGTTCAAAAGCTTCTGAAACGTGAAGATATGCAAAAAAATATTTTTTTTTCGATTTTCGGCCCATTACTATAACTTAACCTACGGGAAGTTAATAGTTTAGTTTTATAAAAATGCACCAAGGAAACTTTATGTAAAGAAATTGTTTGCCAAAATTTCTGGATGGCATGGTTCGAAATTAAAACTTTTTTTGTCGAAAGCCAAGAAATTTTCAGATTTTGTTCCTGATAGGCCAAGCTTTCGAAACATGCAATGTGTCGTTTGCGTCGGACATCTGTGATTGACGTGGACCTCTTCCAAATTGTGTTTGTCAGGCACTTATGTCTGACTTTTTAGCATCAGACCCGTATGACTGACATGTCGATTAACGTGTCAAATATATGATTCAGATATTGTGATGTTAACTAAAATATATGATTGTGAAATATTTAAAATTCGCGTTTATTTAAAAAAAATCAAGCACTTTTAAGTCTCCACAGTGAAAATTTAACGTCATATGTTTACCCATCGGCATGCTCCATTGTTCCATGCGGCGCACCTAAAATAACATAACGGACCGCTCGAGCCGCCATCACCCGAGAGATCAATGTCGCGAATAATACATTAAGAAGCCGAGTAACATTTCGATAATTTATACTACTATATTCTTACTAACGGCATGCACAATTGTCCAAAATAGTTTATACCTACCCTGTCATCTGTTCTTAATCTACGAGTATTTTCTATCCAATTTGACCAAAAATCATTTATATCATGTCTCTCATTTGACTCCGGTAAGAATCCCATACCACTGTCATATCACATATATGATAAAACTTTACAATAAGCACTGTCAAACTGTTGCTATCGAAAGATATATTTTTTATATATAAAACAGATCAAATTGAAATTATTAATTATGATGTGCCCTTAATAACCAGCATTTTTGCATATCTTTACGTTTCAGAGGTTTCTGAACATACAATATAGAGGTTTGGCATACCTCAGAAAAAATGGACCAGTGTGTGTGTGTGTGTGTTTTGTGTGTACGCAATTTTTCGTCCATGTTTCGCGTGGATCAACCGATTTGAATGATTCAAAAAACATTCGATTCCTATTGATAGAGAGATGTGCTGATTAGTTTTTGGCAAAGGCAGGTCCAGCCATTTCGAAGATACAAAGCTAAATGTACAAAAAACTTTCTGCTTGTGATGACAAAACAATAGCTTTTGGATTTTTTTATAATTTTAACTTTGATTGACAGTTTATATAATTCTTATAAATATTAGACAATGTTACAGTATTTATATTAATCTAATTTATTTGAAAACATTTAATATTTCTCGAACATTTTGTTACGGTACGGGAAGTTCCAGCAATTTGCCTTAAGACACGATGCCATGCGCCCCACTAGTTTGATTATTTATTCTACTAGTATTATATGACATGTTTAAAGGCTTAATTTTACACATAGCAAATTTCTTGAATTCAGTACAATAATTCATTTTCAAGTATCTATATAAATTAAAAATAAACTTTTAGATAGATAATACGCATCGTATTAATGTATGTCCGGCCATGACGTCGGCTAGATCATTAGTAGAATGACAGTTTGAGCAACTTTTTTCCATCACATCGTAAAAAACGATTGAAAGTTTGTAGAATAATATATTTTCCAATGAATGAAGTAGGAAACTACTATTATGAAGGAGTTTCCACCGACAAATCATAGTTTTTTAACCGCTGGAAATTGCAAATGCTCAATCGATATGCAAAAAATCATTTCTATCAAGCAATTATACGCAACAGCGAGGCGACTTCAAAAATACAAAGTACACACCTACCCACGAGCACTGATGATCTGTGTAGTTAATTATCTGTTTCATATAAAGAACTTTAACGCAGATAGGTGTGTACTTTCAATCGTTCTACGACAGGATGGAAACGTTGCGCCAGTGCTGGGCCTATAGATCTTTTTTAGACTCAAATGAAAGAAAGAAGCAGCATCGCGCCATATGGAAACCGCATTCAGTCGTTCAGATCGTCCATGGTGACCTTACAAAAAGAAGCATGTTCAGTGACGGCCCGGTTGATTAATTGCCGACCATTAACATGCTGTAATTAATCGTCGGCTCAATGTTTTTTATTCGATATCGCACACGGATGGAAACGACTCTTCTATTACGCTTGTTTGCTATTACATCGAAGGGTGGGTGTAATGAAGTAAAAAGCTCAAGATAAAAAGTACTAAGTACTAAGTTGTCATATAAAACTAAATTTATGACTTCGAAATAAAGACGTTCGCATCTTACACCTATAAAATTAAAAGGTGCAAAGTTTTAACTTAAAATAAAAATCTTGAAAACGATTAATTTTAAGAGAAAAGTATTTAAGAACAAGTTGTAAAATTGAAATTGATATAGTAAATAAGTATAACCATAATTATTCATTAATTTACTAATTATAGATATAACTAGGTGTATGTGAGGTATTTTGTCTCAAGGCAAAATTTAGCGTAAAATAGAAATAATATACTTAAGAAATTAAACACTTGAGCTATTTGGATGAAAGTTTAAACTGTTTATTTCGAACCTAATTAATTCAATTTTTTAATTATGTCAAACAACTTATTATATCTGCTATTATATGAATTAAAGTGCACAAACACGTGCTTATATTATGTCCTAAAAGCGCAGCCAATTATTCCCAATTTAATAAATTTATATAATTTCAGGGCGTTTATTGCATAAACTCTGTTGCTTTGTTAAATTTCATTGAATAGTAAAAAAAATTCCCATAATTCCCAAATGATATCCTTCGAACGATTTTTGAATTTTCAAAACCGGTTCAGCATTTTTTTTTTCAAAAATGTCCACGTTTTTGCAATTTTTTTGCACTTTCCTGGTTTTTTCAAAAAAGAAATATTTAAAGTCGCTAACATAATCAATGTTTCATCCTTTTACCGAGTTTCATCGAATGGCTTATAAATTCTTGAAATCGGTTAAAAAACGTTAATAAAAATCAAATTTTGACATATCACATCACAAGTGACTATTGACACATTTTTTGAAAGTTTAATGTATTTTTACAATTGAACAGCTTGTCGTAGGTGCATGATATTTTAGTATATTTAATATGACCACGATATGTCAATCTTCATAAAAAATAATCAAAATCGCTTAAAAACATTTTTCCGAAGAAACGGCTCGGCCAGGCCCCAATGCTGACCAAAGACCTATTAATGCGATTCTCAACCCATATCTTTCGAACAGTTTTTGAATTTATAAAATTGCTTCAGGATAGCGGAATAAAAGTGAACAAAAACTTTATAACTTGTCGCTTATCCAATCAACCCAAATGCTTATCGAGATACATCGAATGGCTTCTAATTTTTTTAAAACCGGTGCAACCGTTTACGAGAAAACGTGGATGAAAGATCGCAAAATTGGCTCACAGACACACTAAAACACACACATACATATTGTTTAAAAATTGGGTCTCATTCGATTCAGAATGACAAGAAACGCAGAAAAAACATATAATTAGCTAATCGGATTTTTTTGTGACAACAAACTTCTCCTTCGGAAAGTTAATAATCTAAAAACTTAAATAAATTTATTTATAATAAATGGTATATTATTTACCATAGTGTCATGTGTGAATTGTAATAATGTAATTCAGTTATTCGTTTTGCTAATAGTTTAAAGTGGCATATTGTACGAAAAGTAATTCCACTGGCGCAAAAAAGCCTTCGAGTTGTGTTTGTCATTTCCTAACTGCTGTGCGTGACTGCCGTGCGTGTGCGTGCCCACGCGTCCCATCTCCTCGGCCGCCTAACGAATTTCATTTGTGTAAATTACACAAACTGAATTCATAATGACCCGACCTGTCGAGACGTTATTATCGAACAGTAAGAGGTAATATGGAGAGAACTCTTGAAATTTTTATAGCAACATATGAGATTTGAAAGCTTGTTGCAAATGCCGAGCCATAATGATTTTCAATAAAATCAACTGGCAGCCTAACAACTAGTTGTTTGGTGTGCTTTTATACAAATGATAACTTGTACAATGCAATGTATTTCATGTTTACAGTTTGCATTAAAGCACTGCAATGATCAGTGCTAATTGAACAACACAATATTTAGGCTTAGGGTAGGGCAGGGCATAAAGGTCAAATTTTAGTTTGAACAATTGTATTGTGAAAACCAAACCAATTATATAACAACAAATAACACATATCATAAGAAAATACCTGACTATGTTCAGTAAAACTGAACCAGCTAATTCATCATTGTAAAAATGTGCTTATTTGCTGTTTTTCAAAAATTTGTCATCTGGTCCTTTTTACCACATAGAAGTGGTAAATCAGAACGGCAAGAGGTCAAACAAGTCCAATGTCTTAATTTTTAACGGATTTTACAAAATAATAGCTACATTATTCAAGCAATGCAAAATATAAATTTCTATGGCATATTTATAGGGCATATTTTTTTACAAAGATTCGTCAGAAATATTTAACAGCAGAGTTATAACAAGTATGTATGTGATTTATCTTTTGTCAAATTGTTTTCACTAACATAACTTATTTTGTTATTTAATATTTTTATGGTTTTCACCTTCGTCCGGCTAAGGGTTCAGTTGGTCCTTTTTACCCTAACCAGGTGAAAGCTTTTATAGAGATTAAATAAAAAAGTGCTGAACTTAAAATTAACAATACATCTTATAAAACAATTAAATAAAAATACTTAAAAATTATAATAAGATCTGGTAAACTAAACAACAGTGCTCAGAACCAAAAAACCTAACAACGAAATAAAATAATTTAGATGGCCCTTTATACCCCGACCACATGTATAAAGGTTACACAAAAAGCTGTTGAATCTAACTTAAAAATAACAATACTTCTTATAAAACAATTAAACAACATACGTTTAAAAATTACATTCAGGCATCGTTAGCTCAACAACCGTGCTCAAAAACAAACAACTAACAACGAAAAAAAATACTTTCTTTAAAAAAATTATAATGTGATCGTTTATCTCGCGATAGCGATGTCTCCTAACTTATGTGGCTGGTTAAACACCTTTTCGCCTTTACTTTAAAATAGTATATCGTTGAAAAATGTCATACCTCACTTGTTTTTGAGATATAATGGTGGTGAACCTTTCCACCCACGGACCTTTAAGCCCTGCTCTAACCTATTGACGATTTTTCATATACAAGAGCAAACTACTTTGCTACAAGTTAAGTTATTCCTTAAACCTACTACGAAATGACTATTAAATGTAAATATCTTATTACAATACGATCTACAATAAGGAAGACACTCTACGCCCACCCTCAAAATATTTAAAAAAAGACCCAGAGGATCGTTGACCGCTGAATAACATTCCACTAACAGTAGAATAGCTGGATTCAGTATCATATATTTAGTAGTTTTCAAATAAAGCTCATAAAATACAATTATATATGAATAAGATTTTCATTAGATTGAGAATTGCACTCCACGAAAGGTAAATAAGCAATAACCACGACTATAAAGGAACAGAAGAATGAATTTATAGAAGCGCTATGAAAAAATATAGACACTTCAATATTTTAAAAGCTTAAATAAAATAAACATGTCTAAACTCAAAAATTCCCACAATAGAAAAGTAAGAAAAATGAAAAAAATAATTTAAACTGAAATTGAGATTAATGAATGTGTAGTTTCACAGTAAGTTTTACTTATACTCGCATTAATTATTTGTGTTTAAAGTTTCATATCAAACAAAAGTAAAGATAATTAATATTGAATTAACTAACATATATATTAATAATGCCAGTTGTCGTTGTAAATCACTGCAATTGTGCAAGGTGCATGAACTCTACGAGAGAATAACAATAATGAATCTCATGATGTGGTAGTGAAATACTCGTACAGTGACAGATCCGAAGGCAAAATAAATAAAACACAGTAATGGTATTGTTAGAACTTAATTTTGAAAGCAATTAGAAATTAACTTAACTCATAATATAATGAGAAAATAATAAAAGTGAAATAACAATCTATCAAACTATTACTAATTATAATTATATTTTATATTATATTTTAAGCTATTTTGGACAAAAACGGAAAGTAGTATTCGCAAACATACCATACGATGATAATATATCGTTTGATATAAATTGAAAATATATTTATTTGTAATATAATCCTGAATGTAACAGAGAAACTTGAAGGAGTAATACGACTCACGAGTTCAAATTAGCTCATTCGCATTCGTGCAACAAATATCTGAAATTTAGCATCGCAAAAGATACATGATCAGTTTACAAAATATGCACATATATACAGAATATAATAAAATAATATACAATTTCCTTAGATAGCAAGTACTGTTATGTATACTATATTATTAGTAAAAAAGTGCAAATATTTCCATCCACGTTTTAACCAAAATCCTATTCAAGTTCAGATGGGAATCGCACTAATTAGTTTTTCGCAAAGATCGGTCGTGTCGTTTCTTTGTAATTAATAGATAAACTGATAAACTTCAACTATTCATTACAAAATTCTAATATTAGCTTTAACTCATTTCCAATTAATATCTGTAATTGTATTAGTTATTATTATTAGTGCACCAAATCCGGGTCTTTTCTTTTGTTCATGGTTTTAACAAATATCTTAAAATATTATGGGCATACAAAAAGCGAGCTGATTATACAAAATCATTAAGTTTGGAATAAAGAGCCGTGTCAAACAATTAATTAACAAACAACAAGCCGTGTCACAATTTTAAAAGTTGCTACTGAGGTCAATTCACGATTAGGGTATAGCGGGCACGAAAGTCCAATTTGACTTTTCAGTGTCTAAACTAAATGAACTACAACACGTATGAAACAACAACTATCGAACTATGTTCAGTAATATTCTCAATTAATTCCTAATTATAAAAATATGTTTTTAGCAATTTTTCTAAAATTTGTAATCTGTCTCTTTTTACTTCATAAGCTGGGTAAAAAAGGACAGACATCGAGCAAATAGATAAAATGATGAACTTTACGAAATAATAGCTAAATTATTTAACCAAAGCAAAATAAAAATTTTATGTGCACATTTTTCGCAAAGATTGCATCGAATATAAATTGATCTGGTATTTCATTAGAAATACTCACAGCTATATTTTTATAGTCTGCTCACATACCCCGAACTCATTAGCAGAGTTGGAAAAGCTATTTATTTAATTTATCACTTGTAAACTTATTTTTTTAACTCCCTTTACTTTTTCATTTACTATTTTTTTATTGTTTACACCAGTAATTCCCAACGTGAGGCGCCCCACAGAAGATAAATTTTTAAAATAAGGGCGAGGCAAATTAAAAAATGAAACGACTTTAACCCTTTTGCTTTGGGTGATTTGAATGTAATGGTAGATATTTTGAACATTTTAGATATTTAATACTAAGATACATAGTTATATACAAAAAATAATATTTATAAGTTGAATCTATGTAACATTTGTATTTATAGGATCATAAGTTTTACGTGTACGAGTATAGCCTTATGTATGCCTAAACATTACATTCTACGTTGTTATACACCTTATAACTACTATATCGCACGCCTCATTTCCACCACGCCGTATATGTTCAATCCCTGAATCTTATATCTAAAATATTTATTATCTAACACTACTAGACCACCGTACCGCAACAATCAATGTTTTTTTTTCGCGTGTCGTCGCATCACCTTAGTATTAAATACTTAATTGATTGGAAAATTAACCGTGGAAACAATATTGTGTATTATTTTTAACCATAATATATTTTTAATTGAGGGAGCCAATAGAGTAGTGATTAAAATGCGTGACTGTCACGCGGAGGCACCGGGTTCAATCCCCGGTATAGACAATAGATAGGTAGAGATAATACATAGGACATAAAAATATAGCGTATAAATGGTTCTAAGAGTAAGGTTTATGACTAGTAAAAGGGTGTTCATAGTTATTGTTATTCTTATATGATAAGTTAATAAGCAAATAATAATCTAGTGGTAATAGATTATTTGGAATTGATGGTATAGGTTTCTAACAATATGATATATAATAGTTATATTATCTACAATATATAAAAGTATAGTATAATATAATGCATAGTAAGATAGATAATAGTAAGATCTCATATCACTAAATTAAGTCTTATAACGTATTGTAATAAAACTTGAGTACTTTTACATGAAAATAAATACTTGTAGGTGCCAATGAATACAATTAATAGCAAAATAAATGTAATTAAGTTTATTTATGGTTGTAAATTATGTACTCAACGACACCCTTACACTTACAACTGTACAATTTAATGTATAGACTAGCTGTATATAATGGAGTTAATCAATAAGGAATCAATGTACACATCAGTTTATGTGTAATCAACGCGAGTTCTTATAGAAATATATCGAATGCCTTTAAACTTCTAAATCGAAATCATTAAATTAGTAGGTCATATTTTCTGAACTATTCTTCGAAAAGTTAGAAAAAAGAAATGGACTTGATTGAATGTAGAAAAATCAGTAATAATTTGAATTTCAATTTTCATAGTATGTTTCACTTATGAAGTTTTGATTACAATCTAATAGTGATGTCTAAAGGCTTATCACTTATATTTCTTAAAAAACAAAATAATTTTTAGAAGTACAAAAAATTATATGAGGGTCACAGCGTTTTTAGAAACGTTAATAGATGGCGCGTGACCCATAAAAGGTTGGGAAACATTGGTTTACATGTTTGCCAGTGTAAAGGTTCAGCTGATCCTTTAAACCCCACGTACATGTGAGCTTCTATAGAGGTTATATAAAACATCTGTTGAATCTAACGCAAAATTAACAATACATCCTATAAAACTATTAAATAACGTATACCTAAAAATTATATTAAGATATCGTAAACTAAACAACAGAACCAAAAAAAAAAAAACAAAAAAAACTAACTACGAAAGAAAATACTTTTGTTATGGTTTTTCAGACAGTGCCGTTTATGTCTTGAAGTCGTAAGAATCAAGGGCCTGACTGGTTATACATTTTTACCATATACTTTCAAATATTGTTGAAAAATTAAAAATACCCTATGTCAATTATTTACTCATTTCGGAAATTGGTTGAAACTTGCCTTTAAATGCCACGACGTAATGAAATTAATAATTAATTACTTATGTAATATTACTCTCAGCTCGTACGATTTTGAGCAGCCCTGTTCATCATGTTATTTGATTGTCATGAATTTTGAAATGGCAATGTTAAAAATAATTTATTCGGCAAACAAAATTAAAATGCATGTGAAATGAAATATTTAAACTTATAAAAAAATACAAAGTAAAATAAATATTTTAGAGGCTAAAATGAATGTGAAATGCAAAATTCTTGTTTATAAAATTATATCCATGAATACCAGAACAATATTAAAATAATATTCATGTTAATACTGAGCATAGAAATAGTGAGAAAGCTTAATTTAGAACAGCGATTCTCCGCCATTCTCTTCGTGATGTTTTCGAGTAGAAGCTTGACGGCGAGGTCCAACCCGTCGCCCGTCAAAACATTGAGAGCGAAACTTCACGTAGAGAGTGAATTTCACAAGCGCCCGGGAGCTTTCTCTCGAAACGCATACAAGCGCGCCAAGCTGCTTCGCAAGCTAGGGATGGGAATCGATAGAAAACGACTACTAACTATTGTTGATGTAAATATACTAGTTAAACTAAATTATATTAGGTGTTGGAATTAATTCGTTGCCTTAACTATTTATAGTCACACATACAAAAGTAAATATTTTTATGGAAGCTACATATATAGTGTATTTTTAACAGTATATAACATTTCATTATTGTATTCGTAACAAAAGTTGTTTAGTAACAAACATGTCCCTGTTTGTGCCTGAAAAATCGATTTTGGAAATATTTTTATTTCACTATTTTATATATTAAGAAACGTGTTGCACAAAGTCGTCGTATTTTAGTCGAAGAATTCGGTGAACATAACCTCGTTGAGCAAACATTCAGAATATGTTTTGCGCGATTCAAAAATGGAAATTTTGACTTAAAAAGATAAATACGTTCCGAACAACCGAAAGAGTTGGAAGATAAATTTTTGGTGACGTTGCTCAATGTAGACTTGTGCCAACTACTTATAGGGGTTTTCACATCAATTCGAGTCGACTTTTGGACGGTCATAAAATAAAGAATATGAAGATCGTTCGATCGAAGATCGACAATGTAATTTTGCTTTATGATTGCAATACTCCGAAACTTATATGGAAATGCTAAAATTGGAAGTTCTGCACACGTAAGTATACTTGGCACCGCAATGGTGGAAATTGGCAAAACTGATATGACCTGATTTTTTGACGATTTTTTTGCTGTAGATTGGTGTGAACTAATTTTTTTTTTTGCTCTTTCCGTTCTCGAGATAAATGGGTGAGGCCAAATTCGGTGCTAACAATACGTATAGTCAGCACCGACCACTCTAAAAATGCAAAAAAAAATAAAATTTCTTTTTACTATCGTTATCAGTGATTTTTTGCTATCGAATAGTGCAATTACTTTTTGGAAAAGTTTTACCCATCATAGATTTTGATGCATAAGAAAATTCCCAAATTTGCCAATTTGAAAAAAATCGCCAATCTTGAAAATGTCCAATATTTTTGCTCGCTTACTTAAATATAAACCAAAAAAAAATTCAAAAAAATCATTTTTTTCGCCCCTTTTCAAAAAGGTTGCCAATTTTTTTGAGTGTCCACAGGTCACTTTTTCAAAAGTTTAAAAATTGTTTCGGAATCTGTGATTTTTTTGCTCTGTGATACAAAAAAGAAAAATTCAAAAAATAAATTTTAATTTTGATTTTCGTAATTGTTTCGAATAGTTTGCGTCCATGATAAGTACTACGATGCTTTTCAATTTATTTACTTACCCCCAAAACAGTATAACAACGTAGAATGTGATGTTTGGCCATACTCGGTATGCCGCATACGTAAGGCTATACCCATACACAAAAAGAAACTTACGATTATATAAATTTAATTTATAAATATTTTTTCTTCCGTAGAAATATTTATCTTGGTATTGAATTTACCCAAAGCGAATGCGTTAAAATCGTGTCATTTTTTAATTTGCCACCCCTGAATATAAAAATTGCCCGCCTGTGGGGCGTGCGCCCCATGTTGGGAATTACTGCTTTGGTGGATCACATATAATACTATTTGTTTCTAACTCTATTTTCAAATAAAATATATAAGAAGACATTTTAAATAATAAAAAAAGCTATCCAGAAATTCAATATTTCTGTTATAATATTGCATATATTCATAGATTATAACAATATCATATTTTTAGAAATATTGTTACTAGCGTCTTGCGGGCCAATAAATTTAAAGGCCTTCATAATACATATATGTTTAGGTTAAGAGTAACCGTATAGTATAGAACGCGTAGTCCCGATTGTAAAAACGTATGCTTTAATATTTCGTTTACACTATAGTAAAGATGAGTTCGGCTATCAAATACGAACTTTGACCTATTGACTATCAAGTGACATTAATAATAGCACAGTAAAGTCTACATGAAGTCCATCGGGCAGTGTTGTACGTTAATGACACGTGACAAACATTATTAGAGAATTTGATATTTCCAAGGGTGCTGTTCATCACCTAGTTCACGTTCTACACACAATGTAGAAATTACGCAGATCTATCTTATGATTGATGCATATATGTTATTATGTCTTCTCCCGGTTTTGGATTTATCAAATTTTAAATGTACAACTGATAAAGGAAATCAACCGGGTTTAATTAGCGCGTGAATTACGAGTAAAAAGTTATAAGAAAAGAAGAAAAGAGCAGGGCTTAAAAGTCCGCGAGTAAAAAAGTCCACCACCATTATCTCAAAAGAAAGAAAAGTATGGTATTTTTTTAGCAATACTTTTAAAAGTAGGAGAAAAATTAAGTGTAATCAGTCATCGCCTTAAATCGGGCGACATCGCAATCAGGTGGATAACGTCACATTACTAAATTTTTAACGAAAGTATTTTTATCGTTGTCAATCTTTTTGTTTTTAAACACATTTTTTTAGTTTACGGTACCGGAATATAATTTTTAGGTTACGTTATTTGTTTTATTAACTTCCCGTAGGGTAAGTTATAGTAATCGCAAAAAATCAAAAATGAAAAATTTTATATATCTTTAAGTTTCAAAGGTTTCTGAACATTTTGAAATACCTCAGAAAAAATGGATGTATGTGCGTGTGTATGTATATGCGGATACGAATTTTCATCGACGATTTCGAGAACACGGACCAAAATTTGAATGATTCAAAAAATTTCAAATTTCTTCAAATATTGTAAAATCCTCAAAAATCTATTTGTTTCAGAGTTCTAGAAAAAAACTGAATAATTTTTAAAAATTTCAATTTTTGGTACAAAAAGTTCCAGCAATTTGCCTTAAGGCACGACCATGCAACACTAGTTTATTGTGTTATTTTGAATTAGATTCAATAGTTTTTTTATATAATCTCTAGAACAGCTTTCATGCGGCTGGGGTAAAAAAGACCACTAATGTAAAACAACCTGTAAAAAACAATTTTACAAGAAATAAATAAAATCAGTAGTTATTCCAACTCTGATGATTAATTCTTCTGGCAAAGTTTCATACGGAAGTATAATCCACGCACTTGTATCCAGTTTATAAAAAATGTGCCCATAAAACATGTATTTCAAACAAAAGTTGTTTTTATTTCATTTGCAATTATTGTATTCAAGAAACAATGAGTCTGATTATAATAAATTAAAGAGTATAAACTACCGAAATGAAGAAATAAGATTTGATACATACGTAATACATGTGATAATGACTTTTAATTTTGTCGTTTAACCGAATAATTAAACAGCATCGCATTGGTTGTAGCTATTCTGTAAAACCTATTTCAAATTAAAAATAAAATGGTGGATCTTTTTGCCCCCTGACTGACCACTTGACTTATTTTTGAACAATAGCAAAAAAACGATTTTCTACAATTGAGATTTTTACTGAACAAAGACAGATAGTTGTTCGATTGATATGTATTATTTGTTATGATATAATTATTTTGTAATAATATCTCAGAGTCAAATTGGACCTTCGTGTCCCGCTCTACTCTATATACTAAACTTCATTACGCTACAGGGCGGGGCACCACGGTCCAATTTTTGACTTTCATTATTATATAATGAATATGAAATGTATAAACCCAATGAGCAGCACCTACAGGGCAAATGCTCAGTTGGTCCTTTTTCCACCAACTACGTGAAACCTTTTATAGAGGTTATATTAAAAACTTGAATCTAACTTAAAATTAACAATACGTCTTATGAAACATTTAAATAACGTATACTTAAAAATATATTAAGGTCTCGTAAACTAAACAACAGTGCGCACAACCAAAAAAACTAACAACGAAATAAAATACTTTTGTTATGGATTTTCAAACATTGCCCTTTATGAATAATAGTTTATATGCCGTTAACTCTTGATAGCAACGTCGTAAGAATCAAGGTGATGGCTCGTTATACATCTTTTTCCCTCTACTTTCAAATATTGTTGTTAGATTTTTTTAACTTGACTTGTTTTTGAAATATCGGTGATGGACCTTTTTACCTGCGGACCTTTAAGCCCCACTCTACTCTAATATTAAGTGACCTCCAGAATTTAAAGTCTTAGAAAACACGGTAAGTAAGGTCACTGGTTATTTATTGAAATTTCAACATTTTCTTTAATTGTGGATAATCAATTTGAATTGTGGTAACAATACACTAATACGATAAAATCTACTTTTATAACATCATGTTCGCAAACGTAAATATAAATAAACTGTCCGAATAATATCATTTCACCTGCCGTCGCCTCGGGTGGACACATAAAATGTGCAGTTCGCAAATAACATATACAACGCGTAGGGTGTCACGGATACGACCGCGCACAAAATGAACCAAAACAAAGAGATAATAACAAAACAAAACAAAACAAAACAAAACAAAGAAGGAAAGAGATGTGACAGGCGAGTGACAGTAACGAGTGCAGTTGTTGCTAAACGTTCGAGCTGGAATTCATGCGATTATCCTGACCGCTAACTAAAGACGAATAAATAATGTTGAGTCGTGTATTTTAGTACCGCGACCGGCGCATCGTTCGTCGTTCGACTAAAATCGGTGCATCCTATATGCACAGTATGAGAGCTAGGGACTGGTTGAAACAGTTTCTTTTTAAACTAATAGATATTGAAACCCACTGTTTATATTTCTACGAAATAAGAATAATAACCTGCTGTAACTATTCCTCTACCTAAACAATTCCGTAACTGTTGTTCATTATTTCACAATTAATAATTTTCTAGAAAAAGTGCGGTGTTTCAACTAGTTGTAACGTAACGTCTACCAAGATAATAGTGCCTCGGATAATTTATTCTTTATTTATTTTCAAGAAAAAAGGCTTGTTTGTAAGTAATTTTCCATAAATCAACGCAAACTATAATTAATACAAATAAAATATATGATGCCTACTATAATATAAATTTTTATCATAACTCAATGTAAACTGCAATTATTATCATAATACAAAGATATATTGTTGAATTCTGTAACAAAATCCCACATCTTACAAACTATAAATTCCACCCAATTTTTTCACTTGACCCCAAGGTTTTGCTTCAAATATCCCCAGGTGTGATTTTTTTACATAAATCAAGATGACTATTTAACCAATTTAACAATCACAAAAATTGTAGCACATTGATTAAAATTCATCAAAGATTGATGAATTTAAACAAAACAAGATATATAAAATTGAAATTAGTATATAAAATTAACAATAATAATGCAAACCGAAATTTTATATTACATGTCTAATATGACGGACTTGCACAGTTCGGGGCCTGTAGCTATGACAATATTATGCATGACGTTTCACATGTCCAATCAAGATGGAAAAATATTTTGTGACGCACACGGCCACGGCCAGAGCAACCCTTTCCTGTTTTAGGCGCAATACCTAGGCGTCACCTAAATATCAATGGAAGTAATTCTAGCATATTTATGCATTTACATTTGAGTTGTATGCAAAGATAAAATATGTATTTGACTGTTATCCGTAAAATGGTAGAATATTATTAGATCTTTTAATCAATATTAGTAGGTGCCACGAAAACGAAATGAACGAAAATGTCTGTCCATTAGCACCGGACAGTAAACATATTGATAGTTCTTGTGAGAATTTACGTAATTTATTCCAATTATTTAATTTTGTTCTGTATGAGTGCTAACGGTCACTACATACCCCCATTCTTTGTATTTCCTGGTCAAAGAATGAAAATCTTATGATAAATGCTCCAGCTGAGAGCATCGGTGTGGCCCAGCCAAAAGGATGGATAAATAGTGATTTTTTTTACACTATCCAAGAATATTCATCAAAGACACAAGTGCAAACATTCTAAAGCATGGAGGTGGCTACATATGTGATCAATGCAGGTTATTTTAAAATGTCCGGTACTAGGTGCCACTGTTTAAAATCATATTTTTTGATACCAAAGTTTGATTGATAGTATTAATTATTTTTGAGCAAAGATTGCAGTTTTGTTAATTTAGTTTGATTCCTTACTTTGTTATCTAACATAAATCATAATTTAATAAACATTTCTTAAAATATTTTTTGCTTTATTTATAAATCACCTTAGGTGTCCGCCACAGCTGTAAAAATGTTTTTACTTATGTGTGAACATCAACGGTGATTACTACAAAACTCAGAACGAAATATAAACTGCGCTAGTAATAAATTTTGATAATTTTTCATAATTAAGCCACTATTTGTATCCCTATATTACGTTAGGATATTTATTTATTTGCACTTGTAGATAGCTGAACGCAGTAATAAACCCACCATGACACGCGAGGACGCATACTTTGCAAAAAAACTTACAATATTCCATACAATTATAGGTTATTAAAAATAAATAAATGAAATGAATTATGAAACTACCTGTAAGTGGAATTCTGTCTTAAGGCAATTAAGGCATCGTGCCTTAAGGCAAATTGCTGGAACTTCCCGTACCGCAATTCAAAATTCGAGTAATTAAAAATAATTAATTATAATCAATAAAAGTCGATCAATGATTTGATACTTTCAATAGAATTTCGAACCATATTAAATCATATTAAATCATTCTATCTTAAATCATTTATTTTTTTTAAAGCAATCGTACTGCTTTAACTGCTTAAAGACGAAATATCGAAGCGCGTAAGCGCCGCCTCGCCGTCTAACGCGTTAACATTGGTACGGAACCCGTAGGAAAGTAAACAAAATTTATACTTATTGTTAAAATCTCTATAAAATATCTAATTATTTGATGTGCATATGTCTAATGTTTATTTTTGACCGCCAAATGGCTCATTTTTTTACTTTTTCCTCCATATCTCCGAAGTCGTTACACCTACCTTTCCAAAAATTTGTACAGTTCTTCATTAAGCTAATACAAATAAAATGTTTTTTTGAATTATTCAAATCTCTTAAAAACTGAGTTACCGTTTTTGGCACTTTTGCCCCGTATCTTTGGAACGGCTAGACCTGCCTTTGCCGAAAACTATCAGCATGTCTCCTTATCAATGCAAATCGAATGTTTTTTGAATTATTCAAATCGCTTCATCCGTGTTCCCGAAATCGTCGACGAAAATTTGTATCCGAACACACACACACACGCACACACACACACATACATCCATTTTTTCTAAGGTATGCCAAAATATTCAGAAACCTCTGAAACGTAAAGATATATACAAATTTTCATTTTCGATTTTTTTGCCATTACTATAACTTGCCCATTAAATAAAAATTAAATTAAAAATAACTAGTTGTAAGTGGCAATTTACCTAATGACAAGCTGCATGAACTTTCCGATATGTGTAATGTTGACTTAATTAACAGAAATGTTTAAATTTTATGTTTCTTGCGAATATAAAGTTTTCTTTTTCAATAATAACACATATAGAATTTTAGCACCGTTTTAAAATTACTTTTATAAAATCGTTCCATTATTTAATAATCGCTATCCTAAACATAAAATAATGATTTATTCATTCATTACATCTAAATCGTAGGCAACTGTTACATCATGAATAAATTTAGTAAAATAACCGCAAGCAACGTAATGCGTATTCGAACATCAATGAATTGGCGTATGATTGATTTATCGCACAATATTTCTAATAGGAGTGTGAAATTGAATACGCAACACACTTCAAAAATATTAGCGCTCTGATTCGACCCTCGTTACAAAAGGGAAATCATGATCGACGTTTTCTATAACGAGAATCGAATAGGGTGATCAGAACTCCACGACATGCTGCCCACTATTTTTGGCGCATTTATCAACAATAAAAAATGCTCGTACATGGCACGGAATAACATCTTTTTTACCATACAGTCCCTAAATAATTAATTAAGGATAACTTAATTTTGAATAATTTCGTGAAAGACGTATTAAAATGTACGAGTATATCGCATTCAACAATAAATTTGAAAAACCAATAACAAAGAAAAACAATGCAGTAGTATGCCTTCTAAAAAAGTTTATACACAAACTATAGGAGCCATTAATTCTATTTTGAGCAGCAATAAGAAATTTGGTTTTCTACAAGCTATCGTTTGTGGTTATTAATCATAATAATTATTCACACTAAAAACTACTAGAAGTTAATCCAAAGGTTGTCATTTCATATTTCTAATATATTTTTATTAGAAGACAAAACTTGTCCTTTCTATGATATTTTTAACTTCTTGCAGTTTTGATTTGTTTGCTTCTCAGCATTTTGACAAGTTTCACTCTTGAAAACATTAAATTTATCTGTCATCATTTAACAAACAAGGCGTTAAAAATATCTGGCAGCTCGTAATTTTGCAACAATATGGTGATTTCACAGTACACAATGCCATTACAATTGTTAACTAGTTGAAAGTGGCATGAACTTCCCGAAATGTGTAATAATTGAATAAATCAACCGAATTTGAGACTTAGATATTTAGATGAAATTTTCAATTATTCATTTGGAAAATAAAGTTATCGCTATCAATTGAATCTAAACATTGCTATTTCTAATTGATATATCTCACAGACACATTTATAATATCTGTAATTATATTCTATAGTGCACAGACAGTAGTGCTTGTATGTCCTAACATTAGAAGCTCATCATTTGATTTTAATGAATTGAAAATGTTTGACTCATCACATCACAAATGCAACTTCTGACACAAATTTTGACTATAATATTTTTTCAAACTTTGACGAATTTTCAAAATTAAACTACTTGTCGTAGAAACGTAAAAATTTTAGTATGTTGTAAAGAACCATAATATCTATTGACATAAAAAGTTTTATCAAAACAAATTTTTTTAACAGTTAATTACGAAGAAACGGTTTGGCCGATCTTTGTACTAAACTAATCAGCACTCCCAAATAATTTCTTTCGAATAGTTTTTGAATTTTTTAAATCGGTTCAAAATTTTTGGCTAAAGGTGGACGGAAGATTTTTAACTTTTTTGCTAAGTACAGAAACACGGCCCAGATCGTCAAAATAAAATCGACACGAGTGCTTACCGTGTTTCATCAGATGGTTTTTAAATTTTTAAAATCAACTCAACCGTTTTTGAAAAAACGTCGATGAAATTTCTAATTTTGACAATCGCCAAAAAAAAACGCAACCAATTTTTTCAAACTTAAGCGAGTTTTCGTTGAATCCTAATATTTTAGTATGATCTAGAATACCATGGTATCAATCGCCAAAAAAATTTCATAAAAAGCGTCGAAAAATTCTTTTTCAACATTAATTACAAGAACACGTGCCAGCAAATCTTTATAAATTTACCAAAAACTAATCAGTATCTTTCCCACCCAATATCTTTCGAATGGTTTTTGAATTTTTAAAATCGATTTATATAAACGTGAACGAAAATTTTTACACTTTTTTGCTAATTACATAGAATCGGCTCTGCCTATCATCGCGCAAAATATATAACCGCTAGTCCTCATCGAGATAAATCGAATAGCTTTAAAATTTTTGAAATAGGTCCAGCCGGTTTTGACAAAACGTCGACGAAAGCTCAAAAATCGGCTCACATATGCACACACATCCATACATACATTTACACACACACATACACATTCTTTTCCTAAATTTGGTCTCATTCGATTTAGAATGGCTTGAAACGTCGAGAAAACATTACAAACAAAACTAGTGGGGCGCATGGCGTGCCTTAAGGCAAACTGCTGGAACTTCCCGTACCAAAAATTATTTTTTTTGAAACTTTGAAAACATTTTTGAAAAAAAAATTACTCTGAAAAAATTAGATTTTTGAGAAACTTTTAAAGAAAAATTTATTTTGAAATATTTTGGAAATTCAGAACATTTTTTCAAAGCAATCGTAACTGCATAGAGAGTAGAGACGAAATATCGAAGCGCGTAGGCGCCGTGCCGCTGTCTAACGGATAAATATTGGTACGGAACCCATAGGAATGTAAACAAAATTTATGCTTATTGTTAAAATCTCTATAAAATATCTGATAATTTGATGTGCATATGTCTAATGATGATTTTTGACCGCCAAATGGCTTTTTTTTTACTTTTTTTTACTAGATCTCCGAAACCGCTAGAATTGCCTTCATAAAAATTTGATCAGTTCAGCTTGTTAATACAAGTAAAATGTTTTTTGAATTATTCAAATCGGACGCTCGGTTCTCTTAAAAACTGAGTTATCGTTTTTGGCACTTTTTGCCCCATATCTTTGGAACGGCTAGATCTGCCTTCGCCAAAAACTAAGCAGCATGTCTGCTTATCAATACGAATCGAATGTTTTTTGAATTATTCAAATCGCTTCATCCGTGTTCCCGAAATCGTCAACGAAAATTTGTATCCGAACACACACACATACACGCACACACACACATACACACACATACATCCATTTTTTCTAAGGTATGCCAAAATGTTCAGAAGGTTTTGAAACGTAAAGATTTATAAAAACTTTCATTTTTATTCAATTCAATTCAATTTTTTTGCGATTACTATAACTTGCCCTACGGGAAGTTAATTAGCAAATCGGATTTTGTCGCAAGAACAATAACTTCTCCTTCGCAAAGTTAATATTAAATCAATGAAAAGTGCAGTAATAATATATCAAAATGTGCCAATTTAATTTAAACGAAATCAGTTTCAGATTAGGTAGGCACCTGCAATTACTATTAATGTGTCCCAGAAAAATTTGTATGTGGCAGGCGTTGCAGTGGGCAAGTCATCAATTGAATTTATGATAGCACCCCCTTACACTTACATACAACATTCAGAAATAGTTATTTTTTATACAAATTTTTTTCTAGAAATATCTCTTATGTCTGAACAACGTTCGCCGGGCCACCCAGTATATGTATATATACAATATACATACAAGTAACAAATATACATTCTCGTTCGTCGTCGTACGAATGTCTGTTTGCGTAGCAATCTACGCTTTCGCGTGTTCGTGTGTAGGCGTAAAGAGCTGATAGATGGTGTCGGGTGGCATTCGGGTAAAAGTTCGTAGCCCAGTTCGGCGTAGTTCGAGGGAGTCTGTTTCAGGGATGTCTGTTACGTCACACGTCGTGATATACCGCCTAGTCATGTCTGCTCGAATCGATTTTCGAGGCCGACGAAGCGCGCGTGTGAAAAAAGAACATGACGAATGTTAAACGGTTAAAGGTTTCTTATTTTAATGAAATATATAAAGTCGTACATAACGATCATTGTCGGTTTTATAATTTTTCCAACCGTTATAATATCACGATTATATAAAGTGTTTATTAATTTGGTTAAAGCCGAGATTTTTTTTTTTTTTTTGAATTTATTTGAACAGCGATGAGAACTTATGGGTTCTATGAGCTGTTGTGATGAATCTCTTACAAACTACGTTTGTTTTATTATAGATGGCAACCCAAACAGTTGTCTCATCTCTATGTGCTGAATTTTTATTATTACAATTGTTGTAATAGTGATGACTTTACTTCCAAGTGGCACGTTGCCACTACAGCTATGCCCACCAAAGGCCATTTTCACTTGGAATCATATTTGAAATCTATGATTTCAAGTGAAAATTTGGTATCAAGCTGCTTTGACCGAGGTTGGATTCGAACCCGGACTAGGATTTGCTAGCCCACGTTCTTACCACAGGATCACGGCCGGCCCAAAACCGAGATAAAACTTTTTTTTAACATAAATTATCTGCGGTCTAAAAAGTTTAGTTGAATTTGTGGTTGGGCAAATTTTATATGTTGTAACGTTTGTCAGATTTTTAAAAAAAAACAAGTAAAGTTAGAATTTTTAACAAGAATATTTGAAAGTAGAAGGCAAACGTTGTATAACCCACCATCACCTTGATTCTTACGACGTTGCTATCAAGAGAAAAAACGAGAATGTTTGAAAATGTATAACAAAAGTATTTTCTTTCGTTGTTAATTTTTTTGGTTGTTGTTTGGTTTAGTTAATTGTTTTATAGGACGTATTTTTTTAAGATAGGCTAAACAGTGTTTCTTATGTAGCCGTCTTAAAAACTTACAGGTGGGTGGGGTAAAAAAGACTAACCGAATATTTACCCTGGCAAAGGTGTAAACAACAATAAACAGTAAATAATAAAGTGAACTTAATGAAGTAAAGGTAAAAAAAAATACAAGAGGTAAATCTAATAAATAGTTATCTCACCTCTGCTGATAAATAATTCTGACAAAATACTTGGTCAGGGTTATACAATATACAGTGTTATCTCTGTAAAAAAATATACCCATGATATTTATATTTTGCATTAGTTGAATATTGTTTAAAATTAAAAATAATGCATTTAATCTGTTTACCCCGCCTATGGGGTAAAAAAGAACAAGTAACAAATTTCAGAAAAAGAGTAAAATAACACTTTTTCACTTATGAATTAACTGAGTATTTTATTGAACATAGTTCGATAGTCGTTTGTTTGATACGTGTTATATATTGTGGTGTAATTTAATTGGTTTAGGCAGTATAATTGCTTAAAGTCAAATTGGACCGTTGTGATCCGCCTGACCCTATATGTTTATTATGCTTATCAAAACTTAAAAATCATGGTTATGTGCTTCACAAATTGATAAAAGCTAAATGTATTGAAAAACCGATGAGGCAGATATATTCATTAATATTTTCAAAAGTAATGAGTGTCGCGATAGCAATGAGATTGGAAATTAAAGTACAAAGTTTTTTTTTTTAATTTATTTGGCCTCGCTTACTCTGAGCATTTAGCCACCTACAACATTTTTATTTATTTACATTCTAATTTTTATATTACTTTTAATCTATGTATGTATCCTATTCTATATTCTTCTTATTTTTCTTCTTCTTAAGATCTTTAATTCTTGCTCTTTTCAAATTTCTAGTTCTATTTAACTTCTAGCTTCATTCCATTTTTTCTTCATTCTTCTTTTTATTTCAACAAGTTCCAATATTTCTCTTCTCACTCCTAATACAAATTCAGCTATTCGAATTCTGTTATTTCTATTTTTCTTATTTTTTTATTCAAACTCTACTTAACAAATACAATTTCTTAATTTGATTTCAAATTAACTACACATTTTTTTCTATATTCTAAGTCAATGACAGGATTTGATCCGAAGATCCCTGTCGTGTGAATCGAACACGCCACAAAAAAGTACTAAGTTAAACAGATAATTATACTTTTAAAAATATTGAAACTTATCATGAAATAATAAAAACGAACATATAATTTTCTTACGAAGTTCCATCGACTCTTTTTCCTGTAAGTTGTTCTTATAGCAGACGGATTTTGGGAAAGCCTGGCCTATATACGTCTACGGCACCGTCTACCGACTCCTCGGGAACACTCACACATAGCAATACGCATTATTCAGGCGCACACCTACAAAAGAGGCACAAACAGAGGCACGTCACCCGGTATTGATTTTACGCACCGAAAACGCTCACCCACAACCCATCCCTCGAACGCCATTCGAAATTCGTCCCGACCGCTCGACATTGGTTAAATCATCCCGGACCCATGCTCTCAAACAGAAGTGTATACGACCTGGAGAAATTACAGTCAAGCGCAAAAACAGTCGACATTTTTTTTACGAACGCGCAGTAATATGAACAACATCCATAGAAAGAAAAGAAACACTTTCTATAACTATGTCAGATTCTGTTATATGCTATACATGAAAAAAACTCAATTTTTCGAAATTTAAAGCTGGCCTTAATAATTTTATATTAACAATTATCAAAGAAAAACAGGCAAATCCCCAAAATGTCATTTAGTTTGAAAGTAACAAACGATCTCCAATCATTAATCATCTATGTGATGGCACACATATGTCACTCCACTATGGGGAGGCACAAAAAGGTCCAATTTGACTTTGAGCAATTATCTCGTAAACACCAAACCAAATATATTACAACAAATACCACATATTCAACAAACAACTTCATCTGACTATGTTCAGTAAAAATCTCAGCTAATTCATCATCGCAGAAATATGTTTTTTGCTGTTTTTCAAAAATTTATCACCTAATCTTTTTTACCTCATAGACGGGGTAAAATAGGTAAAATAGAAAGTCTTGTTTTTAATTTTAAAGGAATTTTAAAAAATAATTGGTAAAATAATTTAAGCAATGCTAAATAAAAATTTTATGGCCACATTTTTGCAAAATTTACAATGTATATAAACTTGATGTGGTATACCGTCAAAAATATTCTTCAACATAATTCGAGCAACAAATAATTTAACTCACAACCAAAAAAAAACTAACAACGAAAGAAAATACTTTTGTTATGTATTTTCAAATATGTATTCATTTATCTCCCGATTCGTCGTAACAATCAAGGTAATGGCTGGTTATACATATTTTTCCCTCTACTTTCAAATATTGTTGTTAGAAATTTCTCAACTTCACTTGTTTTTTTAAATATCGGTGGCAGATAATTTATTTCAATATATTTATTATAATTGACAGTATATTTCAAGTGTAACCTCTAAATGTGTACTTTACGATTCAAAAATTATTGTCTGCTTCTAATACAAAGGTGCAATAAATGAGTTATTAGAGTCTAGTTAAGTGAGCACTGAATATTCACTAATATATCTGTTCATTAAAATAAATTAATTGATAAACTAAATTTATAATGTTAATATTTACCTAACAACTACTTGTAAGACATACTAAGTATGAAATTGAGTAGAATTCTTCCATTTAATCCGAAAATCTCACCTGAAACAATAAAAAATTATACATTAGTTAAGTTGATGGGATTTAATATTATTTCATCAAGAAATAAAATAGTTAAACGTATGTGATAAATGATCATTTCATGATCATTCAATGATCATAAGTTATATTTTGTCAAAAACGGTGCATTCTTGATAAGATGTTGAAGAGGATTATGAAATATGTTTATGCAGTTCTTGGTAATTCACTATCATAGTTTCTTAGAAAAGAAAAAATGCCTTCTTCGACGCCAAGAAAAAACTCATTAACAAACAGTTCAATGGAGGCACACAGACTCAATGCCGATACCAACTTTTGTTTCTTGTAAACTCCTACGTTCAGCAGAAAAAAACGAAACCTCTTCAAGGGTGTTTCTATAATTTACGATGGTCGAACGCCTTCGGTTGCATCAATTTGAGAGCGCGAGCCCTTTGCCCGCCCTAAAAACTGAGGGGGTACCGACTGGTTTTAACGACCGAAACATGACACGCACACAGATTCCAGAATGGTTCAAATTCACAAAGCCATTTATCAAATATACATATATACAGCCATACATACGACTCATATATATGCATATATGTGTATATATTGGCCTCCATTTTTTAAAAAACATATTTGTTTAATTTTTAGGTTATAAATGTTAAAGTTATATCAAATTAGATTTTAACGTTATCAATAAACGCAACGTGTAATACATGGATTCTAGACTATGTTCTGTAATACTCCCAGCTAATTCGTCATTGTAGAAAAGTTTTATTTTTTTAAATTTGTCATCTGCTCCTCTTTGGACCATAGCCGGGGTAAAATGGGACAACCTGGTGGCAAACAGATCCAATGTCTTATTTGTAATTTTTAAGGGATTTTACGACTTAAGAGCTACAAACAATGTAATATATAAATATTTTTTACAAGAATAAGACTGTATATAAACTTGATCTAATATTTCGTTAGAAATATTCATCAGAAGAGTGGAATAACTAAAAAATCCTAATTTCACGTGTTTATGAGGTATTGAGACCTTTTTACCCCCGGACCTTTAAGTCCCGCTCTATCCTATATATTATCAGCTACTTGTCCCGTTACAAATTACAAACCGAAGCCATATCTATTGCTCTGTAACTCAATTAGTGACAAAAAATTCGGAAGCCCTGTGGTCCAAAAACACTTTTATGCGGGGCACTGAATACTTTATGTTTATTATTATGCGCACATTTGTTTATAACATGGATTCGATAATGTATAAATTGTATAATTTAATTAAGCCGATATTTGACTAAATTTATATAAAAGAAATCATCTTTAGTTTCAAATCTTCAAATGCCACTATCATACAATAAAGACATACACGAGCAGTTTTTCGTAATATTATTAAAACAGTCACCTAGCACAGAAAATGAAATCTTAGCATCAAATTCAAAAGTGTGCTGTTTTAGATGGTTTCATGAACACGAAGATACCATTTGGTGTTTGATGAACCATTAATATTAAATCACAAAATTTATCAGGCGAATACTGAATCCTTCAAACGGTCTTCGCTTCTCAAGACAATTAAGAGGAAAATTTCCTTAATTCATGCTATTCCTATATCTTCATTTAATTGATTGCAAAGTTTGAAACTATAGAAATAAAAAAACTCATGCTTAAAAGTAAATAATTATTTATTTTTAATATTATTATTGAATAATAGATTTATAAAAAAAATTTAAAACGAACAAATAATGAATTAACATTAACACGTTAGTTGTCATGTCTGTTATATATGTCTGACACTAAAAGGTTCCACATGAGCTATGCCAGGCATATATATTTGACATACACGATTTGTTAGAAGGCCTAATCACAAATGTCCGATTTTTTTTTTTTTTGACGCATTTCTAACTTAATTATTTAATAAAGTAACCACGACGATATGAACATTTTTCTATTATTATCGTGGCGTGAAAAGTGTAGTTAAGAACTCGCGTTTATCAGTTTTGTGCGACAATCGGCCAAGCCGTTTCTTTGTTCAAAAAAAAATTTGATTATTTTACCTAATTGAAAATCAATTATTATTTGATTAAGTATACGTATCGAGAAGTTCATGCAACCTGCCCTAAGGCAAACTACTACTGCAAGTTGTAACTTACAACTTGTAAGTAACTTAATTTTAAGTGAGTAAGTAACTGTAAGTAATTTAGTTGTAAGTTACAATTATTTTAAGTTTAGTGTATTTTAGTTCAAATAACGTAATGACATTAAGAATATGCTTTCAAATGTCTGCGTACGAACAACAATTGTTACGTTTCAATTGAACGGCTGGCTTCGGTTGTAGTAGCGTCGGACGGTAACCCCACCGGTGGGCGATCGAGCGGGCGATGGGTTCTCGGTCACACGCCGACGACCCACTGGGGGGGCGCGCCCGTTCGCTCAGTGCGTGCGCATGCCGTCTCTTTCGCTCTTTGACCCGTCAAGGTCGACATCGCCATCTCGCTCTCGTCGATACTGAAACGTCGAGACGGGTGCGATGGGGCCGACGGGGCCGACAGAATGCAGTGGGTGCCTCTGTCAGCGCGCTCGATATCAAAGAGGAGCTAACGGATGGTCGGAAAACGGCCTTGACGATTCTAATTTCTATTTGTATTCTCTCGAAATGTTTGATTACAAAACAATCATCGAACAGAACTTTTCTAAAGTGCGGCAAATGCGTACATAAGACTTTTAGTCTAATAAAGATTTTCAAGACAGGATAGGGCACAAAGGTCCAATTTGACTTTGAGAAATTATATTGTGAAAGTCAAACCGATCACATCACAACAAATAACACATATCAAACAAACAACTATCTGACTATGTACAGTGAAAATGCCAGCAATTCATCATTGTAGCAATGTATTTTTTGCTGTTTTTCAAAAATTTGTAGCCTGGTCCTTTTACCGCATGAGCGAGATAAATTGGAGCAGCCAGGAGGCAAACAGGTCGAATAATAGCTACATTATTCGGCCAATGCAAAATATAAATTTCATGGGTGCATCATTTTTCACAGAGTAACACTGTAAATAACCTCGATCTGGTATTTCGTCAGAAATATTGATCATCAGATTCGGAATATTTATTTATTCAATCTATCTATTGTAAAATTGCTTTTTTAACTTAATTTGCTGTTTTATTTGCTATTTCTTTATTTTTTATATCTTTGCCGAGGAAAAGTTTATTTGGTCCTATTTACCCCACTCTGGTGTAAGCTTTTACAGAGGTTATATAAAAAACTATTAAATCTAACTTAAAATTAACAATACATCTTATAAAATAATTAAATAACGTTTATTTAAACATTATATTAAGGTCTCGTAAGCTAAATAACTATGCTCACAACCAAAAAACTAACAAGAATAGAAAATACTTTTGTTATGGATTCTCAAACATTTGCGTAAGAATCAAAGTGACGGCTGGATATACATCTTTTTCCTTAATCTATTTGGAAGTAGAGTTCAAATATTGTTGTTAAAAAATTCTTAACTTTACTTGTAAAAAGACCCTTACCGATATCTCAAAGTAAGAGCCTTTTTACCCGCGAAACTTTAAGCCCTGCTCTATCCTATTCGTTTGTAATTTATAGTTTTATTGCGTATTAATCCTAACTGCTAGATATGACCATGGTATTAAGTAATGCAAATGATGTTTGCGTATAATATCATGTCAATTTCTCAACAGATCAGCAAATATAAAATTTTAAAACTTTACACAGAAGCTGCAAGTTTTCAGAATCATAAAACAAGCCCTTTGTACTCATAAAGTGCATGGTTTAAAATTTAAACCAATTAAAAAATTAAATATTGTAGACTTACAAAGAGTGACTTAAATACGAAATATCGTGGAAAAATATGAAAAGTTTGGGATAATTATTCGTGTCAAATTTCGACACTATTGTCACAATTTTAAATTTGATACATCTCAATTCGTGATTATGTCGATTATTTACACACATTGGGAAGTATTTGCAACTTGCAAGGCAAAATGCCAAACACACGTAGTTATTATAGAAAGCTGAGTGAAAACCTATTGGGTGAAAAATGAGCCAGTAAGTATTCTCTTAACACGATGACCCACAACCGTTGTACCAGTATTGTAATTTAGTCTGGAATTTTGATTTCACGCAAGGGTCGACGGGTAATTCGGCAGCGGCGGCATGATTCTGTTCGTGCTTCGTCATGCATGTAACGCATTCACGGGTCCAGACGATGAAAAAGCGAAAAAGGAAAAATGTGCAAGTCAAAGGAAATTCGGATGTACATAACCGCTTTTTAGCACAGCCCACGGAAGGATATAATCTTCTCGCTCAACCCAAGTTTCTTATCTTGTGCTTATCCGTCCTAATTCCTTTCATGCCGAGAACTTTTACGTCTTCTGTTTATGTGTGACGCTGTCATATCCGGGCAAAAATAAGGCAATCGTCGTATTGAAAAGATGAGCTTTTGCGACTTACGTCCGTATGGCCGCAGGTCTATTGCAGACTTCCTTTTTATTATTGCGAATATGTATAATAAAAAGCTCTGCCCCTCGCATAAATAAATAAAGATGCATAAGTGACTTATGCTTCCTATTGATCAACTGATTAGTTTACAATAAACATAAATCTAAAAGATTTATCCCTCAACGCATACTTTTCATTATTATATGAATCTATGTAATATTTATCACTGATTGAAATAGCTAATCAAAAAACCAACAAAGTGGAAAAAGCATTTGTTAAATTATTAACATTTAACTACAAATTGAATGATTATTTTTCAAGTAAAAGTTTAATATTTCAGAAAAACTTGTTATCGATTCGATAACATAGCCACCTTAAAAAAACTCTAAAATTTTAGGTTGATCATGTATGAAAGTAGTGTCAAGTCGAAAAATCAGTACTGCAACTGAATTATTTCCTTGGGCATTCTTTTCGGTGAAATAATAATATCGATTAAAACAAATGTTTGAAAAATGTGTAATTTCTTAGGGAAAATTTGCCATAAAAAATCCTGAAGAAATCGAAAAACAATTGGTAAGAATGAGAGCAAAAGACAAAAAAATGACCACAGGGTTTTATTTAATTAACAGACATGTATCTCAGATAATACAAAGATTATTTTAATGTAGGTTTAGAAACGTCATAAAATATATTGTCTTCAAACCTTACTAGTATACTCAATTTCTGTACAATCGCGATTAAATACCGGTAAAAAATAATTATATTATTAAATTTATCTTGCTTCCACAACAAAAGATTATTACCCTCATAAAAAATTATATTTTTACGTATAATAGTATAAGGGTAATAATTTCACTGAAATTTTGAATACAACAAATAATGGGAATAATGGGAATAATTTCGAAGCCGAGCAGAATAGATAAAAGAAAGTTTTTCGATAGACAACGATAATAACAACATTCACAACCGAGGGAATTGGTTGAAATGCAGATAAACTCGTGAACGCAGACAGAATTCTGTTGTTTGCCAATGTGAAAAAAGTAGCTAGGAGAGGTTTTCCACATGATATCAATAATAGAACGTCATCTCGGTGGAAATGGACAGCGGATAAACACATCGAGACGACCTTGTTGATAAACAGATCGATAAAGCGTATGGAGTGTGGGAGCAGAGTCAGAACATTTTCACACATTCTCATTAGTGTCAATACGGAATTGATGGTGGCCGAACTCACAAAATTTAATATAAATAATATAGAGTTACATAAATGTTAGAGCGTTTACATGCGAATCAATTTAACTTCTAAAATTTAGGGCGTTCAATAAATCGCAACTAATTGTATGGCCTACTTTTCGATTCGTGATTTTATATCGTTTTCAAATACGATTTATAGAATATGATTATGGACCGGCGGCGATATTCCGGGAATAATATCGCACCCTCGAGCAAACGGAAAGACCGTGTAGGGCTCAGTGTTATTTATTTGAAAATAAAAAGAATTCGAATATTCATATATTTTTGACTGACAGTCTTTTTGAAGCTGATTCATATATGAATAGACTTTTAGTTTTGTAACGTTAACCAATTATGGTTGACAAATATACTCGTCAGAAAAGTCGCAGTATATTCGTCATCCGTATAAAACAGTCATCATTTACTATTCACATTGAAAATTTCAAAAATATTATATATATTCTTAACCGTCAAGTTGTTTAGAATATTTTGAGGCAACAATTGTACAAAATAAATAGTTATAAGTGGCATTCTAGCTTAAGGCACGCGGAATCAACTATCCGAAATATAGGAATAATACCACCGATATATCAAAAACCAGTAAAGTTAAGACTTATTTATTGAAAGTAGAGGGAAAAAGATGTATAACCAGCCGTCACTTTCATTCTTATGACGTCGCTATCAGGGGATAAATGGCAATATTTGAAAATCCATAACAAAAGTATTTTCTTTCGTTGTTCGTTTTTTCGGTTCTGAGCACTGTAGTTTAGTTTACGAGACCTTAATATAATTTTCAAGTATACGTTATTTAATTGTTTTATAAGATGTTAATTTTAAGTTAGATTCAACAGTTTTTTTTTATATAACCTTTATAGAAGCTTACACGTGAATGGGGTAAAAAGGACCAATTGAACCTTTACCCTGTAAAATAATAAATGATAAACTTTTAATTTATTTTTTTATATATTTCTTTTATAATATTATGTTATTTATTTTTGTTCATAAAACAGAATTTTCGTCAAAGAATCATTTTAACAATCACTTGAGACTAATTTTCCCTATCGAATCATTAACAAGAAATAACATATTTAGATTCGTATTTATTCAAGAAATAATATATTTGATCATCTTGTTATTAACCTCTTGTTTGAAAAATTAAAAATACTGAGAACGCTAAAAGTTAAAATACTAATTATAATGGTTTACGAAAATTTTATAACAATCACGCGGAAGCACTGAGAATAGTAAATTCCAAAATCGATCCATGACACTCCTGTTGCCCACATTCAAAACAAAAAGTCTATTCGCCATTTGGCATCGATACGCGCCACATAGGCAACTTACGCCACTTGCACCATTAACATTTAGTCGATTCTCCTTCGAGCAATCAATTAAACACGGGCAATGTAATCTGCAATTTCGTCGATTAAAACAGGAAACAGAAAGTCTGGCTGATCGAACATCATTTTCCAATGAATATCTAAGAAGTTATATATATATATATATATATATATATATATATATAACTGTACAGTTTTGTAAAATTTTCAAAGCGTAGTTTAGAGACGAAATATATAAGCGCGCAAGCGCCTCGTCGCAGTCGGACGATTAAACATTGTAAATCTTGGTACTGAACTAAAAAAGATGTAAATGAAATTTGTTTCGCATATGTCAAAAAATATTTTTTTACCGCCAAATTTGAGATTTGCTTTCCCAAAAATTAATCAGCTCTTCATTTCATCAATACAAGTAAAATATTTTTTTAATATTTCAAATCGAACGCTTTGTTCTCTCAAAAACTGAAACACATATTTGGTACTTTTTGTCCCGTATTCTCGAAACGTCTGGACCCGCCTTGGCTAAAAACTAATCAGCACGTCTCCCCATCAATAGGAATCGAATGTTTTTCGAATCATTCAGATTGGTTGATCCGTGTTCTCGTAATCGTCGACAAAAACAGATTCACATATATATACACACACACACACATATTCATACCTCATTTTTTTCTAAGGTATGGCAAAATGTTGAGACGGATTCCAAACGTAAAGATATATACAAATTTTCATTTTATATTTTTTGCAATTACTATAACTTCGCCACGGAAACATTTTCATATTTTTTTAGTTTATATACCTCATAGTTAAGTTTTTTTTGCAAAAAATGATATGTGCGTGTTCAATGAAAAACATTCGAGTAAATCGCTATGTCAAATATGTTCAATAATAATTTAATTCATTTAATTTTTTTGTGATGTCGAAATGTGCAGGACTTAATGCTAAGTATTACTATTTTCATATTCTTAATTCTATCCGCGTATTAGAGATAATTATTTTATGTGGAATTATCTATACTTCGCAAGATGTTGGAGTAGGCTTGCAGAAGGGTAATTATGCCCATAGAATAAATTCATTAAGGAAATGAATCCGACGATATCGCATGTATATATCGAGTTTCACGGAAAAGTACACGATTCAGCAACCACTTCGATAACAGACGATAATTATAAAACTGTCTACGAAATTACTGTAATTCAAGTCACTATTTAGTGATATGAGATGCCTCCCTTCATTCATTATAAGGAAATCATCTATAATATCATAAGTAAAATAGTAATAAAACTCAAAATTTCTGTGATACAAATCCTAGAAAAAACGATTATTCTTTCACTTTTCCATCAAACATATATTTTTAAAGGCAAGAAGGCTTATAGAGCTGAAGAGTAGTTATAATCAGGCACCTGATTCCTGACTCCTGATCTTGATGTAAACATGGACATTCAGGAGGGCGAGCAAAACTGAAAAACAGAAAAGACTGCCGCCACCAAAGATCGTACTGCGCACACTAATCGCATTCGTTACTTTTTCCCCGGAAACTTTGGCCATAAAAATGGTAAATCGTCGCCATCTCACACTGCTCTGAGTAAGAGTTTTCACAGAAAGCTTTACTAGAAGGGGCTTCATACAGTGAAATATAAACACCTTAATAACGCTTGGTAATGAGCGTCTTCTGAAATGAGTGTAATGAAAAAAAACTCGAAAAAATTGTCATTCAGCTTTAACATTGCAAAACACAACCTTAAAACCATTATTTTTACCCCCTAAAGGTAAAATTAAAATTTTATAAATATGAAAATAATGCTGTTAAATTTAGTAAATTATTAAAATTCAAAATAAATAAGGAAAACAGTAGTATATTACATGTTGGCAACTATGTAAGTGCGGATTTTTGTTAGAAAATCAAAGACATTTTATGTTCATGGAACTAAATAACTTTATACTAAAATTTATTGTCCATATAGATTACTGACTTGTCATTTTTCAAACAGCATTATTATTTATTATTCCTCTTTCAAAATCAGATACAATTTGAATATCCCAACTAAGCTCCAATAGTTTTTGCCGAATGGCTAGAGATATTTGATGCCAATAATAGAATAATTCACCGTATTGATTTGCTAATTTTGGTCGCTTTTTTCAACTGCATTGTTGAGTTTTGTTAGTTGTTTAATCACAATTGATTATTTGATTGGTGATAACAATAGATGACCAGATCGTTTTTCATCTTCGAGTGAAAAAAAAAATTAAACTTTGTCACTTCGTAACTTTTATATGACAAAAATTTTGGATTTGTTTTTTTCATCTTCCAACAAACGCAAAACGAAAACTGCACAATCGATTAAAAAACTCGTCTTTACATTTTAACAGCTTTATTGACTACTATCCAATAACCACATCGGCAAACCTAAAAATTCAATTGAAACCATCTAAGGGTGAAAGCTGCAATTACTAGTTTGCCAACCTTATAGTTGTTCAAAATAAACAATTGTTGGCATTAAACTCAATTGATTCTGCAATATCAACAACGAAAGTTCGAAGTGCAGGTAATTCTGAAGTAAAGACTGGATATAAATACATATCTATGACAATTTAAAAACTACTGTGGAAATTGTATAAATAGAAATTTTTCTATTCTAAAAAGACATTTATTCTCGGAGTTTTATATCTCGTGCACACTTTAAATTGTTTTGACACAATTATTCATTTTTTATGCAGGCTTAGCTGAATTCGGCAGCCTGTGGTCGTAAACGGCCATTTATGCGAGACACACTGCGTGCGAGCGGGCACACAGCGACAGAAAACTTTCTGAAATGAAAACGTATAAATTGTATATAATACGAAAAGAAATTGAATTCGCTGAATATTTTACGCGACCTCACTTACTAACTTTTCGTTAGCATAAACAAGTCTTCGCGGAACAAAGAAAACGGCGACAAAATACGCGTGTACAGAATAATATGTAACGCTAGCATATGAAAATTGTAATCAATTTACATCGAATTTATTCGAATGCACGCGATGAACCAAATTTGGCATTCAAATTGTTTAAACTGTTTTACAATACGCATAAATTATATAAGAAGACAAATAGGGAATGGCGCAGTGCAGTTTGAATTGTAGCCACATATACACTTATTATTCAACCGCAATATTTTTATAGCAAAAGAAATATTTCTTCATACGAAGGAGAATATTCATAATGCGCGGCCGAAGCCAAGCGAAACTCATAAATAATGTCACGATTGTAAAGCTATAAATCTCATGCTCACAAAACGAAATAATATTTATCAACTCCAGCTATTATCCATAGAACAACGATTCCCAAATTGCACTTTTTCAGCAGAATGTGACAGTTCCATAGCAATGTTTCATGGAGCTAATCAAAAACAAAATAATAAAATATATATCGCAAGCAAAATATAATACTTTGTTTTATATTCTATAGTTCTACTTTTCTACTTTTTTATTAAATTTCAGCTAGAATGCAGATAAAGCTGCATACGCTATGGTAACTTTTGTAGAAGCATTTATATGATAATAAATTTATAGTCGCAACATTAGAGCTTTCTTAATTATATTGTTCACAGGAAAGCTATGTACAGTAATACCCCGCTTAACACGGGGATACCATCAAAGTAGAGCGTAATGCAAAACAGCGCTAAACGAGGCTATCCTTAAATGGAAATATTGAATATAGGGGAAGATGATTAAAAAATTTAAATTTTTAATTAAATTCAAAAAGTCTGTTTTTTTAATAAAAATAAAAACAAACACTTATTTCTTAAAGCCCAAATTAATACCACATTATTATTTATTGCAAAAAAAATCAATGTATAAATAATAAAATGAATATTCTTGGAAAAACATAAAAATTCTAAGTCAGTCATATTAAGTTAGCCTTTTTCAGTGTTCTGCCTTTTTGTGACGAAAGCATCTAATGTTGTTTGCCTTTTTCTTTTGCGTTGTTCTGTTAAAAGTGCTTCATAAACAGATAGAGCATCTCTAACACCACGCCTTACTTTTGAGCTCCTGTCAAAATTCGGATCATTTTCAATGAATTGATCCATTATTTGAGTTATGGTAGACACACTCATTTTAACAAACGCCATCGAAAGTACTTTTTGCTCTTTTCCTGAATCACTGCTGTCAACATTTTTGTTTTCTTGTTCATTCTTGTTTCGCTAATTCCTTGAGCCCATCATTGAATGCGCAGTTTCTTGAAATATTTCTTCGACATCTTCCTCATTTACCCATTCAGAACCAGAGTTACAATAAAAAAGCGCTAAACCAAACAGCTCTAAACGGAACAGTATTACTGTATTTACTGTGCGACCAGGCGATTCCCACATAAAACCTAACCAACAAAACGCACAAAACCCAAATAAAAATTTTATCATAAGTGCAACTTTCTGGTATCTCTTTGATAACACATACGAAGTTAAGTTCTATGCGTAAAACGCCTGATCGCATAGCTGATACATTTTTTGACAGTAATAACGAATACTACCAACTCATACGAAGATAGACCCGTAACATATCATTACATTAACAATTTTATCCGAAAATTGGCTCCAAAACTTTAAATATGTATCATCGTCTGATATTTCATGTCTATAATCTAGAAGCCAAGACAAAATCTATATTAGCTATTATAGCTATTATCAATCCAAAAGGTTCTTCACGACATATATTTCAAATCTAAAATTTACAAATACATCTTTCTTTATGAGAAAATCGCTTGTATTCGTTATTCCGAAACCATACCTGTAAGTAATAAAATCCTTGAGAGATATCGCTCAAGCTCGAATCAGCTTGAATATTACACTTTACACTTATTGTAATACGTAACGAGAGTTGAGTTGCATTTATGTGTGATGGCGCCTAACAATATAATCGTAAAAGCTGCGGCCTCGGTCGTCATAAATAAAATAATTGGGCCCGCGACGCTGAAAATTCAACGTCGTAAATTCAAATGAAAGCACTCGACGCACGGGACTAATTTCAGCACAACATCTGATCTCACCGCACCCTTCAATGTTACAGTTTTAATAAAATGTCTTATTACTGCATTACATTTTATCCATGTCACGATCGAATATCTAGATTACCTTTATTAAAATCATTTCGGAACCTCGCAAAAATAAATTGCATATTACGTGCGCTTGGACTAGATGAAAATGATGATAGCTACTTGCATTTAACATTTCACAAAAATAGATAACACATATGATTATTAACTTTCCGTAGGGTAAGTATAGTGTTCGCACAAAAACATGTGTGTGTATGTATGTATGTATGGATACATACATACATATGGACAGTTTGATGGGATTAATTGTTCACTTCTAAAACTAAAGTCTGTGTAACAACATATGTAATAAATAATCAATAAATATATCTTCTTTCAATATAACTTAGTGACAAATCAGAGATTGTAATAAGAACTGCAATAAATATATAATATAAGAAACAATCAGTGTTTAATACAGTCCACAGCTACAAGGATTATAACCGAACAACCTGAATTATCGAAGGAGAGTTTTATAACATACAGATTTGAATGATTAAAAAAATATTTTAGTTGTGCTGACAAAATGAAGAATTGATTACATTTTTACAAAGGCAGGTCCAGCGGTTTTGAAGATGCAGCATTATTATGCCAAATGTCATTTGTTTAAAAATGATTTAAATCGAATTGCAAATTATTATTTTTGACTTATATACAAATAGAATTATAGGTAAATAGATAAGACATGTTGACGGGTAAACATGTAGAAAAGTAGAAAAAAAAGTAGGCAGGTAAGCAGGTTCGCAGTTATAACTGGTAAACTGGTAGGCAACTGGATCATATATGAATTTAAAAAATATGACTGATTAAGTTACAACAAGTACACTTACAACTAGTTTTAATTTACATTTATATAAATATCAATAAAGATATGTGCGAAATAAATATAAATAATATAACTTCATCTTATGAATAAAATAAATAATGTAGAGAATTAGTACAGAACGCATCATAATCAGTAAATGAATACAATTCCGATACGCAATTTGCCATTTCAATTCGAAATACCAGAAATACTATGAAGTATAAATAAGGCGACGAAAATTAATGAGAACGAATGAAACAGCCAAATAAATCGAGAAAACACATATTAATAAAAATGAACGTTCTGTCATGAGACAAACTAGGTCGGTAGGAAAGAGCTACTAGAAACGTCCCGTTATATATAGAAATATAGATTTTCAGTCAAGATATTAATTGATTACAGATATTATTATAGATAATAATCAGTTTTATAAATACTAGTTTTCAACAAATTCCAACATTGTTAAATTAAATTATTAATAATTCAAATTCACAAATGATTATAGAGGTCCTACATTATATATCAATATCATATTATGGTTTATGTTTTCCAAGATAGAGAAGCATTTGCGTATAATATTTTCCGCAATAAATATGAATGAGAAAAGGTTCAAGAGTGGAATATAACTCAAGATAAATGGATGCTGTTTGTTTGTGTGCAAGATAAGCGGCAGGAAGCCTAGGTAAGAATTAGGATTCTCATACCACCCGAAACTCATCGGGTTCACGAAAGTCAATGGGGTTTAATGTAGGTCAGACTTCGAAATTACGGGGAGTGTTCGCGTTACACATCTATCTTCTAGATTTTGGACGCGGGCCAGGTCAAAAAATGAATAATAATGCAGTGAATCATACCCGTTTTCGTACTCGGAAGTGACAAATCATCATTATGAATATCTCGTTATCTGATGATCATTAAATAACAAACACACGACGAATTGAATTATGATGTTGCGAATTTATACATGCAAGCCGCGCCGCCAAGCAGCCGAGCCGATGTTATTTTCAACTATGAAGTGAATCAAACAAAAACGAAAGATACATTCGCGATGAATGAATGCCCGATGGTTGCGCGACAGCGACGCAAAAGTGGCGCTTTGCGACAACTTATTTATGTGATGTGACGACATTCTACAAAGTAAATAAAATTCAATGTTTTATCGGTGGAGTCATAAATTCATATTTAACCATTATTAAAAAATTACGTTTATACTCCAATAAAAATAAAAAAAAAATAAAAACGTTTGAAAATTCATCATCAAAAAAGGATATCATTTGCTGAAAAATTTGCAATAAACCATTACACAATGGAGGATTCCAACATGCGAGTAGAAACTCGATTAACCGGACTAATTGTTGTCGATAGGCATTCGGATAATCAAAAATACAGATTATCGAATGTATGAAGAATAATGTTATGTGTTTATTAAATAAATAATAAAGAAATAAATAAAAATATTTAGGTACTTATGTACGAATCATTTGTTTACAGTATGTACTTGGTGATTTGCATTTGGTAATAATGTAATAAGTACAAGTTCAATTTGGTTTAAAATATTTGGTAATTGTCATTTGATGTAAGCAACTTTTCCTCTTCATTGCTGCTATTATCACGGTTTGGTAGTCCAATAAACGAGATTCTAGTGTATACACAAAAACAAGAAACATATATATATATATATATATATATATATATATACAGGGCCGGATTTAGAAATTTGGCGCCCCGGGGCACTGACAAAAATGCCGCCCCATCCCTGAAATTTTACGAACTTTGGAACTTTTTTTAAAGCAATCGCGCTGCTTTAGCTGCGAGGGACAAAATATAGAAGCGCGTAAGCGCCGCGTCGCAGTCTAACGGATAAACAATGTTACAGAACTTATATAAATGTAAACAAAATTTATACTTATTATTATAATATCTTTAAAATATCAGATAATTTAATGTGCATATGTCTTATGATCACTTTTGTCCGCCAAACGTTTCTTTTTCAAATTTTTTTATTGGATCATCGAAACCGCTAAACCTGCCCCCCACAAATTTAAGCAGGTATTTATTCTGTAATTTTTTTTGAATGTTATTCGACGCTTTTTTTTCAAAAACTGAATTATCATTTTTGGCATTTTGGCCCGTGTTCTCGAAATCGACTTGAATAATTAAAAAATATTAGATTTGTATTGATGGGGAGACGTGCTGATTAGCTTTTGGTACAGCCAATTACGAAAAATGGTAATTTGGTTTTGATATTTCTTCTTTGAAACAGCTACGTAGCGCGTTTGCTTTGCAAAAAGTTCATAATTTTCGAAAAATTTCAAAATACAAAAAATGTGTTTTAGAAGTCTTTTTTTATTTTTCAATAAAATTTAAAGCTCTTTATAAAATGTAATTTTCAGTTTCAGTAATTTGTCTTAAGGCACAATTCCATGAGTCACTAGTTTAAATTTTTTTTCGACGCTATGAGCTTGGAAGTGCACAAATACGTCATTTTAAGAGGGCTCGAGAACTGAAGAACATATTTTTCTTAAACTTTCAGCTTGTTTACGGATCTTTATATTAGCCAAATTGCCAAATTTGATAACTTATTAACCAATTTGATAATTTACGTTCGGAGAAATAATAAATCGGCAAAATAATAAATTTTAGTTATCGTTTATTTCAACCAAAATTTTGCATTGCAATCGTATTATGTTTTGTTAATTATATTTTTTAAAACAAAAAATGTTGTTAAAGAAAGTTGATTATATTGTATAGAATTTTTGTCTCACTATCCAAATTTTGCCGCCCCCCAAAATTTGCCGCCCCTACTGTAAATCCAGCACTGTATATATATATATATATATATATATATATATATATATATATGTATAAGCGTAACTGCAAAACACATACATCCCTAAATTTTGACCATCATACCACAAACCCCTAATACGTAAGTTATTTTAGTTATCGATTCATTTTTCATCCTGCCTTCTAGTCAGTGAATGTTTTTCACTGAATTTCATTAATATATTCAGATTTTATCGAGCTTTAGGAAGAGCTTATATTTAACTTAAAAAATATTTTTATTGAGGATTGTTTACCACTAACACTTCTCCGGAATGTTTTGCACCAACTTTCTGGAAATTTATTAACTTTCCGTAGCGTAGTTATTAGGGCGGGTCGATTTGTATGTGTAAAACAAAGTCGCATAGGCACATATGATTTTCGTATACTAGGGATCAAAATAAGATACTTTGTCGAAGAAACCATATATCTAAAATGAATTCTGATGTCCCGTGCATTCACCCAAAGATTGGGTTAAATTTTGAAAAATCCTGTTTTGGCTCATTTAGAGCGCACCAATAATGTAACATCCTCCAAGCTAGCATAGAAGCGCAGAGACAAAATGCATTGAAAAAATTGAAACAAAAAATTTTAATAAAAAAAATATATAAAAAAGTTTTTTGTGTGTGTTTGAATTAATATCTGAAAAAAATTGTTCAAAATAAAACATTTTTTGCTGAGTAAAATAATACCAAAAACGATGATTTTTTGCAATAATTGTATGGGAGACCTCTAAGAGGAGGTCCCAGGGGGTGAATCATAGGCATGGGTGGATTGGCCTTCCAAAGTTAGTTGGGGTTCGTTATACATTTGGACGCGATTGAAGTACTCTAAATGAATTAAAACGGAATTTTTCAAAATTCAATCCCTATCTTTGGGTCAATGCACGGGACATTAGAATTCATTTTAGAGGTATGGTTTCTTCAGCAAAGTATCTTATTTTGATCCTTAGTATCCGAAAATCATTTGTGCCAAAGCGACTTGTGGGGTGGTCCCACATATAAAAATCAGACACTATAAATGAAAAATAAAGTTTATTACAAAATTATAATAATTACAAAATCTTCTTGGTTGAATTCTGGTATTCTTGGTATTCCTCGCTTGGACTCCGTAGTTTTTCTAGGTATTGCCTGCTCGACCAGTAGAAGAGAAAAAAGAGCGAGGATGGTAACTGCTTTGGTTATATACCTGGTAGCCTGACCCCCTCCACATATTAGGGTCCCTAATAGTGTGGAGGCTAGTGTAGCTCTTTACTACTATTTTCAATAGTAGGAGAGCTAGTGTCGCTGCAATACCCCCCTGGCGAGTCAATAAAATTGTATTAATTTTATTGGATGCGAGGACGAACTACCCGTCCAAACCGTGTTCTATATTGATTGGAGGTATGTTGTGTAGCGCTGGATGGAGTTGGACTCGTACTTTGGTCGTCTTCTGCCGTGAAAGCGGGCTTGACACGATCGATGGATACTCTTACATTGCGTTCTCCAATTTTAATTTTCAATGTTTTGGAGTTTCGATCTATGACTTCATACGGACCTCTGTATGGACAAGAAAGCGCTGGTCGCAGAGCGTCTTCCCTAAGGAATACAAATTTTGCATTACTTAGTTCTTTATGTACAAAAGTCTTTTTCGATCCATGTGCAGATGTAGGAGTTGGATGTATTGTTTCGAAATGTCGATGTAGATTTCTCAAGAAGTCGCTTGTTGGTATCTCCTTGCGCGTGCTGATTAAAAATTCGCCAGGTAGACGAAGCGGCTCTCCATATACTAATTCGGCGCTGCTGCTTTTAATGTCTTCTTTAACAGAAGCTCGAATTCCTAATAAAATAATTGGTAGAGAATCCATCCATGACGGGTCTGCATGGCACATGAGGGCTGTTTTCAGTGGCCTGTGAGCATTTTCAATCAATCCATTCGATTGCGGGTGATATGCTGTAGTAGGAATGTGGGAAATTCCTAGTAGTTTGGTTACTCCTTGAAAAACAGCTGAACAGAATTGCCGTCCTTGGTCGCTTGTTACTTGAGATGGAACACCAAAGCGTGAAATCCAAGAATACAAGAAAGCCCAGGTTACACTTTCTGCGGTAATATCTGATAGAGGAAAAACTTCAAGCCAGCGTGTGTAACGGTCTATAGCGGTGAATAGGTATTTAAAACCTTTTGATTGTGGAAGTGGTCCGACAATGTCAATGTGAACATGCAGAAATCTGGCGGGTGGCACTTTGAACTCTCCAAGTGGTGTGACTATATGCCGACCAATTTTGGAGCGTTGACATGAGATGCAGCTTCGAGCCCAGGTTCTACAATCCTTGCGAATGCCAGGCCAAACAAATCTATCCGTAATGAGTTTAGTTGTGGTTTTTATACCTGGATGAGAAAGATTGTGCAGAGTATTAAAAATATGTCGTCTATGTTCAGCAGGAACATAAGGACGTAATCGATTTTGAGATATGTCGCAATATAATTGTTCTTTGGTTCCTGGAATAGCGATGCGTTTCAGGTTGAGAGCAGTATCTGATTTTAAGAGCGTTACCAGTTCTTCATCTTCGTCTTGCGATTTAGCAATAACGGAGTGATCCAAAGGCGATGTTATGGCTTCTGTTCTTGAGAAAGCGTCGGCTACAATGTTTTGTTGTCCACTAACATAGCGAACATCTGTTGTAAACTGCGACAAGAAACTTAATTGATTTAATTGTATTGGCGGCAGCTTGTCCTTTCGCTGGGAAAAGGCGTGAATTAAAGGTTTGTGGTCAGTAAACCAAATGAAATGTCTCCCTTCCAGTAAGCTTCGAAAATGTTGCACTGCTTCGTATCCAGCCAAAAGTTCTCGATAATATGCTGGCCATAGTTGTTGTTTCTCAGATAGTTTTTTTGAAAAGAAGCCCAAAGGTTGCCAAGTGCCATTGATGTACTGCTGTAATACTGCACCGATAGAATGGTTAGATACATCGCTAAATAATGCTGTTTGAGCATTTGGAACTGGGTGTGCTAGTAATGTTGCTTTAGCCAATTCTTTCTTACAAGTCTCGAAGTTATCTTGAAGCTGTGGAGTCCAAGAAATTGGTTGTGATCCAGATTTGGTAGATCCTGAGAGCAGCTTGTGTAGCGGAGCAAGAAATTCAGCTATGTGAGGAATAAACCTTCGATAGTAATTAATCATTCCTATGAAGCGTCGCAGCTTTGAGTAGGTTGCCGGTAGCGGATATTCTTGGAGATCGTTGATACGGTCTTGTGGTGGCAAAGTTCCATCTTTAGAAATTTCATAACCAAGAAATGTAACTTTGGGTGCACCTAATACGCATTTCGCTGGATTAATGACAACGCCGTGGTCTTTCAGGCGTTGAAATAATTGGCGGAGATGATCTTGGTGTTCTTCTAGCGATGTAGATGATATAAGAATATCATCTAGGTATGCATAACAAAAATCCAGACCTTGTGTAACCTCATCTATAAATCGCTGAAATGTTTGTGCTGCATTCCTTAGTCCAAAAGTCATATACGGGAACTCAAACAGCCCAAATGGTGTTATTATTGCTGTTTTTGCAATATCATCAGGATGAACTGGAATCTGCTGAAAGGCTTTCACTAAGTCGATCACTGAAAATATAGTACATCCTGCTAAATTATGGGCGAAGTCCGCAATATGACGAACGGGATATTTGTCTGGAATTGTGCGTGAGTTAGCGGTTGAGTAGATGTGGCCATTCGCTGGTGAATTAGCGGTTGAGTAGATGTGGCCCTTCGCTGGTGAGTTAGCGGCTGAGTGTATGTGGCCCTTCGCTGGTGAGTTAGCGGTTGAGTGTATGTGGCCCTTCGCTGGTGATCAGAAGGTTGCGTGTTCACATCACGTCGGGGTCACCAATTATGTGGGGTGGTCCCACATATAAAAATCAAGACACTATAAATGAAAAATAAAGTTTATTACAAAATTATAATAATTACAAAATCTTCTTGGTTGAATTCTGGTATTCTTGGTATTCCTCGCTTGGACTCCGTAGTTTTTCTAGGTATTGCCTGCTCGACCAGTAGAAGAGAAAAGAGAGCGAGGATGGTAACTGCTTTGGTTATATACCTGGTAGCCTGACCCCCTCCACATATTAGAGTCCCTAATAGTGTGGAGGCTAGTGTAGCTCTTTACTACTATTTTCAATAGTAGGAGAGCTAGTGTCGCTGCAGACTTTTAAATTGACCCGCCCTAGTAGTTATGGTAATGGGCCGGAAATCAAAAATGGAAATTTTTGCATACTCGTTAAAAAGTGCGATGTATCCATAATGCATTAATTGAAAAAGATTCATTTAACAAAAAATTATTATTTTTTATTAAATTATTAATATTAAAATTATATTATTCATTTAAAAACATCAAACCATTTTGGAAGCGATTCATCACTGAAGATTCTAACCGGCTATGATCAAAGTGTGGTAAACCTGTACAAATCACAAAACTAGCTAAATTGCATCAAAAACAATCACGCTGCCAGTTGGGTGTGATTATAAAGGTGTTGTTTATCTTGAAGTCTTTCCAAAGAACCAGAAATCAATTCAAAACTATGAGGTCAGATGTTTTCTGTCAACAGCGATTGAATTTGGACGAAGAAATCAAAGCAAAGCGGACAGAATTGGCAAATCATAAAGGAATCGTGTTTCACCAAAATAATACAAATAAGTGAGGTCGTTGATTGATTTTTGGTAACTTGTAGGTATTTGCAGCTTGGGTGAAAATTGATATTGCATTCTCATATGCCCTGACCTGAAATGATGAATTACAGATTACTTTCAGGAAAAATCTTTGTATCACAAATCAATCACTGAAAATGACCTCAAATTCCACTTACCGAAAGAACAGAAGAATACAAAAAATAGCAAAACATTCATTGAGATTTATTTCATGCTATGAAACGAAACCAACTCTTCTGCCAACCTGATATATAAAAAAAATATATATTATATACTACGTAAACAAATATGAGTAAGACTTCATTTACTATTACTACTCCTCTAAATGTAATTAATCTCCCTCAAAATAATCCCTCCTAATAACTTTCAGAAAATTTATTTTTTATCAATTTGGAAGCATTCGAGACCGTGGAAGCAAAGAAAATATCCATATTAGGGACCACCCTAATATATATATATATATATATATATATATATATATATATGCGGCATTACCCGACGTGAAAAAACACGTAGTACAAGCGGTTATTCAAAAGCCAAGGCGGATTTTCGTTCCGTCGATAATAACGATGAATTCAATCCGACTCCTCGTCGTGCCGAGTAGCAAAACGTCGGCTAACGAACGAAAGAAAGAAACACCCCCGAAAGTCCCTGGCATAAGCTAGGCAGAAAATATTGTACGATAAAGCAATTTCGGTATATTTTCACATTCCTCCTACACTACGCAAATTTTCGATTTCGCCCGACGTCGCGCTCGCAGCTCCTTCCGTTGTATGTTACTACATATATAAAAATTTCAATCTGAAATTTATGAATAGTTGATAAACAGAGATTATGAAAACGTCTTAAAGTTATTGATTAGTTTAATTCATTTGATTATGAAGGGACTTATTTTATATGACGAAGAATCAGGAGCACAAATAGTGTAATTGCGTCTTAATTGGTATTTAATTATTTTATGATATCATAACTAGTCTCAATTCTATTCTTTGACTTCCAATAAGATAGTAAATTAAGTAGGAATTATAATAACATATTTATTTTGTTCATATAGTACGGCAAAATGACATATAAAATAAGGACCTACTAAGACGCTCATTTTGCAGAAAGGAACAATTCACAAATAAATCATTTCGTCCCATTTGGGGCATGGAAGCATGTAGTATAGGAGCCAGCAACGTTTTCAAAACAAGCATTTTAGTCAGGCTGGTTTTTTGGTATGTGGTCCTTATTTGGCAGCGCCCAAAATGTCTGACAACAAAAATGTGAATCTGGATAACTTATTCAAGTTATCAAATCAAATATCAAGTCAAAAAATGAAAATTGGACTGACTAAAATGCTATAAACTAGTATCATATTGCCAGACATGGTTAACAACCGCAGAAACGTCTGGCAAATTAATTTTACGTGTTTTTACCCTTAGCGAACATAATACTAAAATTTCAGACGGACTAAAATGATTTGAATTTTTAAAAAAAATAATAAATAAATTGGCGTCTGGCATATATTTAGCAGCGCCCAAAATGTCTGGCAACAAAAAATTTGAGTCTGGTGAACCTATTCGAAGTCCAAAAAACGAAAATTGGGCTGACTAAAATGCTTTCAAAATTTTGAAATCGCGCTGTACAAATTGTCTGCGCACTAATTAACGCAACCACTTCCAGCTGCCAGACGGCCCATACCCTAACCGAGACAGCACCAAGGACCACATACCAAAAAACCAGCCTGACTAAAATGCTTGCTCGAAAACGTTGCTGGCTCCCGTACTAATGGATCCAAGGGCTACGAGCAAAGTACAAGTTATACATCGTAACCAATCTTCACCGGGCCCAGAACAAAAAAGAGGGATTTGCAACAATTGCAAGTCTCTTTTTACCAGTGAATCTTTTGATGGAGTAGAAAGAAAAAGCCAATCACCTTTGACTGGTTTCAAATTTTTTCTTGGCCCTTTAATGCTTGCGAAATAGTACTATGTCATTTTGTCTATTGCATAAGTATGTCATTTAATCATTACATTAAGTCTTATAACGTATTGTAATAAATCTTGAGTACTTTGATAATAAATACTTGTAGGTGTAAATGAATACAATTAATTGCAAAATAAATATGACTAACCTTATTAATGGTTATAAGGTTATGTACTCAATGACTCCCTTATACTTGTTCAATTTAATGTATAGACTAGCTGTATATAATAAAGTTAATCAATAAAAAATCGTATGAACTACAAACAAGGTAAAAAATATTTTTTCATAAAATAGCCACTGTTCGAGAAAACAACTTTTTTGATCTTCTCGAATATTTTAGAAATACTAAAATTTGGAATTTGGGGATACTGAAGAGAAGTCTATAAAGAAGACTCTGTATCGAGATATCGTGGACAGTTTCGCAGAAGAAGAAAACAGATGAGAATTAACGTTGTCTAACACCTATATCTCTAAAAATAATTAAAATTTTGAAAAATCTTCATCTACACTTATTTTTGAATAGCTAGACTTTGACAAAATTAGAAAAAAATAAATCGATTTTTGTCAATTCTGACCAGAATAAGGGGCCCTTATAATATAATAATTTTTCCATGGCTTTTAATGATAGCTAACCATTTACAACAACTAACACTTTGAATGCGGCGTTTATTCAGAACACATATAAAACAAATACTTTATCAAGCTCACTTGCTATAGAGCACTTTCCAAATAAATGCCCTATTCCGTTTTCCCCGAAGAAACGCTTTCAACGACTACAAAAGTATCCAAAGTAGGAGAAAGAAAAATAGCATGTTGCTCAGGGCAAACATGAGAGCTCGGACCAGCGAGTGAAGTGAAGCAAAGTAAAGCAAAGCAGAACGTTTCCATGCAGAATCAATTAGGAAATCTCGATAGAGCAGACAGAATGGAAGGAAGCCAACCACGTTTCTGACGATGCGCAATGTATTAACGGGCCTACGGATGAATCGGGCGCATACATTTCTATACTCAAACATTTCATATTTTAACGCCAACAGTAGAAGAAGTATTAATTGAGATAGCTGCAAGTGGCATTTTGCCTTAAGGTAAGTTGCATGACCTTCTCGAAATGTCTAAATTCGACTTAATCAATAAGAAATCAACATATTAACTTATGTCTAAGTGTATCTATAGTTGCTGTAGGGCAACTTATGAATTGAATTTTTAAAATTAAAGAACTTGTAGGTCCGTGATAATTTAGTACGTTCTATAAGACCATGATATATATCGTCAAATCGATTTTTTTCAACAGTTAATTACAAGAAAACAGTCCGGCTGATCTTCACCAGAAACTAATCAGCACGATTCCCAACCAACAGTTTCGAATGATTAAAATCGAATTCAAGATTGTGGGCTAAAACGTGAATGAAAAATTGTACACGTTTCTGCGAATTACAACAAAGCGGCTCGACTTATCGTCGCAAAAAACTGATAAACAATAGTCATCATCTAGTTATAAAGAATGATTTTAAAATTTTCAAAATCGGTTCAGCCCTCTTTAAGAAAACGTTGATTTAAGATAAAAAATCTGTTCACACACACACACACACAATTACTCCAGATACTGTTGTTGAAGTGATGCTGACAACTGAAGCTCCTTGTAACGCCATAGACAGATTTGCAAGACATGTGCTAATTGACCTGCGTTCTATGGAAAGAGAAAGGACGAATGGGTCTTCGCCCATTTAAAAGATGAGTATAAAATTAAGTTAAGAATTGTAATATTCTAGATCCTCCCCCCACGAAGTGATGGACCGTGAGGACCAGAGGCAAGGGTTTTAGTTGGTATACAAAAAAACACACACACACATACTTTTTCCAAATTTGGTCTCATTCGATTCAAAATGCTTGAAATGTCGAGAAAACATAAAATTAGCAAATCGAATTTTTTTATGAAAAACTTCTCCTTGCAGAAACATAACTCTTCGTAACTACGATTATACAATACACAAAAGGTGTGCAACATCAAGCAAATATTAGACCTTATCAATATACCTATTATTTTCAGTATTTTCCCTGTATATAGTACGGATTCCTCAACTTTCAAATTATATATTGTTTAAGTTAAATCCAAAAGTTTGACAGGTAGATGATTGATTTTTTGGTGCAATAGAAGTTGCGCGACTGCCACGCGGAGGTCCTGGGTTCAATCTGTGATAGAGGCAATAGATAGAGTATCTAGCCCAAGATAAAATTTTTAGCTTCACTTGTAGCTTCTTCTGAAGAATGCAATATCGATATTAGTATATATAGATTTTGGTGATGTCACTTTGAATAACCGTTTCATTATCTAATAGTCGGATAATATTTATGGACAGGACATTTAAGGACACAATATGAAGCCCTTTAAGCAATAAATAATTAGTTTAATGGCGAGTCGAAATAATATTTTGGAACTTGTTTATACAATAAAAGGCACTGCAGAGATATTTGTAATGATTCAAAAGTAAAAAGTAAGAGACATGAAAAAAAAAATAGAATTAATAGAATTCTAAACCAATTTTAATAACGAAATAATGAGAGAAAAGTTTTATCCTTTGAGACAATGTTCAATAAGCAATAACTTGACAATTTGCAAAATTATTTTGGTAAAAAAAAGTTTTCAATTTATTTAAACAAAGAATTATAGAAGGACTATTTATAACAATAGAACAATAAATAAACGAAATGAACTCAACACGCTGTGCGACTCAAATCTCTTTTGCCTAGATAGTATTTTCAAATTTCTCACAAAACAATAAAAATGTCGCGCGAAGGATTCGCAATTAGTTCCACACATGTGTAGAATCATGGTAAAAATATTTTAAAAAAATCTTTTCTCTATTATGACTTCAACCACTTTACGGACAACACATATATTACGCTCTAAATATTTGTGATTTTTTTAAATTAGTATTTTGTGAAATATTGTTTAATTACAAGTTTAGTGTTTATATTATATAGTGTTGTAGAGCAATACCATATCCTGATACCATGGATTATTGAATTTTTTATTTTAACACTAACAATAAGTTTAACTAATTGTAGGTACTTTTTACTCTTTATAATTTTCCCTCCAATTCAATTGTTTTAGTTTTAAATTTTATTTTTAGTTACTGCTTGATGAAGGCCAGGATTATAGCCAAAACGTATGGATGTAAAATAAATTTTTGAAAGAAATTCATGTTTTATTGATGTTGTGCCTGATTGCTAGACTTTGTTAATACATGTGTCAACATTAAATTCAGAATCATTCAAAAAATTAATATGTTTATATATCACCATAATAAGATAGGTCATATAACACTTCAAAAAGTTCGAAAATAATTGTGCATTCTTGGTTTTCTTATTCAGACCTGCACACACCCACAAATACGCATATATATAATGATCCATTAAGCAGCGCCGCAATAATAACAACCCCTTTACGAACGGGGGTCGTTCTCTCTTATTGCCGCTCGCGCAGTGCGTATATGTTGTGATTATTGAATTTCAAATAAGACGATTGTTATCAACTTCGCGCCATCGAACGAAATGTAAAATTAAACGCAAATTGTATGTTATTTTCGAACGTTTTCCACTTTATACAAGATAAAAGATAAGTTTTCAATTATTGGCAAATGTGAATGTTGTGGGTTTAATATTATGAGATGTTGCTTCATTATTGAAATTATATTGATAACTTCCTTTCGCTATGAGACTTTGCTTCCTAATTTTGTGTTTCCTCGATGTTTGAAGTAATTCTGAATCGTTCGAGGTATGTGAGCCAAAATTTAACCTGTAGTTGAGGTATTCTAAGAAATCAAAAATCCTGAACTCATTTTGAAAACTCAGAAGCTGTTACAAATATATCAGTTGTATTTGTTATATTTTTTTGACGATTTTGATGAAACTTACTTAAGATGATAGAGTTCAAGGTCTTAACTAACATTCTAAAATATAACTAATATAATATAGGCCTACTGTTCAATTACAAATTCAAAAATAGTAATAATAGACTGTGAAAACTTTATTGTCACAATTTTAAAAGTTGCTAAATCTTAATCCATATTGATTAACTCGATTATTTATATGGTACATATCGAGAAGTTTTTACAATTTATCTTAAAGCAAAAAGCCGTTAACCATTTTTTAAAGTTCAATATGTTTAGTGTATTATTGAATTAGTAATGTATTACCGAGGATCGAAAATCGATAAAACGCCTATTACAAAACTTTCGATCAGTTTCGATACATTCGCAGTTTTTTCCTCGAGAAACCGGTCTAAATGTTTTATTCACATCAATATGTGATTTTTCATGACAAAACATAAAATGCGGGCAGCACAATCATAGGTTATAAATACACCGAAGTCTGGTTAATAAAACGCAACCGTTGTTTAGTTTACAAGAGCTTAATATAATTTTTTAAGTATACTCTAATTGATTTACAAGATGTATTGTTAATTTTTAGTTAGATTCAACCATTTTTTATATATAACCTATATAAAAGCTTACACGTGGCTGGGGTAAAAACGACCAACTGAAACTTTACCCTCACAAAAGCGCAAATAATAAAAAAATAGTAAAAAAAAATTAAATTCAGTTAGAAGACGTGATTTTACAAGGAACATATTAAATTGAGAGTTATTCCAGTTCTGCTAATAAATATTTCTGACAAAATACCAGATGTACCGATACAATGTATATTTTGCATTAGATGAATAATGTAGCTATTATTTAACCTTTAAAATTAAAAATAAGGCATTGGACCCATTGCTCCCTGGCCATCTCATTTTACGCCGCCTATGCGGTAAAAAGGACCAGATGACAAATTTATGAAAAACAGTAAAAAATTCATTTCCCCTTTGATGAATTAAATGGCAGTATTACTGAACATAGTCAGATAGTTGTTAGTTTGATACGTGTTATTTATTATATTATTAGTTGGGATTTTACAATATAATTGCTCAAAGTCACTGCAAATATAGTACAAGTTATTTACACACATTACGCTTAAATGTAAAGTTACACATTAAGCTTAAATGTATATCGTCATTCTAGCAGATTCTGATAAACAAATAGTTAGAAACGTGAATGTATGTTATTTTCAGCATTTATGATTGTTAATTGTATAACAAAAAGCGAAATAAATACTAAAGTAATAACTTCACGCATACATATATCTTTATATCTATCTATCTATCCACATTTCCCATCAATTTCTTTCGTTGTTATTACTGATCTGTTATTTTTTCAGCGGAAAGAGCGCACCATTTACCTTATTCATTGACGCGTTACGGACATAAATTACCACTTCCCAGGAAATAGTACAATAGAAAATATAATTGATTACTTCTTTGGGCTTTGGAAAGGTATATATTCGAATTTCTGTATAATTAGACCTACAGAAGATTTTCCAGCAGTCCACGCGTACTTCATTAGCAGCAATTCCCATCTAAGGTAACAATGGGAGATATATGTAAAAATCTCACTGATTACTATCGGTGCGTAGACGGTGAAAGTTGCTCTTAATTAAACAAACATTTGTCGAACTATTTTTGCAAGTATCGCATTAGACATCAGTATATGGAAAATATTCAATGAATACCGAAGAATGGCATGCTATAAAATACCTATGCCAGAATGTCTTATAATAATTTGCTTTGCCAAACTCAGTATTTCAGTATCAGAATTAAGTGAAGATATGGCCAAAACTTATGTATTGTAAATAATTTTAAAGTTGTATTGCAAAATTAATTAATTAATTTAAAAGTATTATATTCACATTCTCACAAGTTGAGCCAGACTTCAAATAATACGTATAATTTTATTATCATAACATTTTTGAAAACAAAAGTTACTAAACTAGTTGTGTATGACATCGTGCCTTAGGCAAATTGCTGGAACTTCCCGTACCGTAACGAAATGTTCGAGAAATAATAAATGTTTTAAAATAGATTATTATAAATACTATAACATTGTCAAATATTTATAAAAATTATAAAGTTAAAACTGAATTACAAAGTTAAAATTATTTATTTAAAGTATATAAGTGAGCTTTAGAACATTTGGCTAGAATTAAAATTAAAATCTGAATTATTTTCGATATAATTTTTTATCAAAAAAAAAATTATTTTGTCAAAACCAGCAGAACGTTTTTTAATCATTCAAATCGGATGCTTAGATCTCTCAAAAACTGCAATTTTTTATGCCATTAGCTCGTTATCTCCAAAATGGCTTGACCTGCCTTTGTCAAAAACTAAACACAACTTCTTCCAATCATTACAAATTGAATGTTTTTGGATCATTCAAATCGGATACTCCGTTCCCTCAAAACCTCGATTTCTATTTTCTGCACTCTTTGCTCCTTATCTCCATAACGGCTGAACTGCCTTTGCCAAAAATTAATCAGCACATCTCCCTATCAAAACACACACACATCCATTTTTCTGAGGTATGCCAAAATGTTCAGAAACCATCAAAACGTGAAGATATGCAAAATTTTCATTTTCGATTTTCAGCCCATTACTATAATTACACTACGGGAAGTTAATTATACTTAAAAATTATAATATAATGACAATAACTAAAATAATTTGGACTACTAATAATTTTATAAGCTAAATTTCAATCCATTTGTATATTGATTGTGAATATATATATAAAAGTACAGTTAATATTAGAATATGTTCATTAATTTACGGAAGTATTAATTTATTCAATATTAATCTTACCATTAAAAAATAGTAATTTTTAATTCCCAGTTGTAATTTGCAAAATAAAGTTCATGTTTGTTAGGATGAAATAGAAACATCTCTACTATATTGTTCATAGCCATTGTTTGGCACCGATAAGTTAATGCACATCATTCTATTAAGATTAAAATGAAATTCAAATAAAATTAGAATTGAATCATAATTACCACTATGTTATTGCGCCACACAAGTTACTACTTTCGGTTATAAAACTTTTGTAGAATCCCATACTCTCAACCATTACATAGAATACTGAAATAGGTTTTTAGCTAAATCATCTTCATGAACAAAAGGAAATTCAATAAGGCAAACTTAGAAAAAAATGAACAAAAAAAACCTTAATAATGAATTAGGTACATAGAAAATAACTTAGTAATGAATTAGGTACATAGAAAATAAATGAACACATATAACGGAAGGCGATAGTTAAAACCCCATAGAGTTGTTGCGCACCCCAGGTGCAGAAAACTCTCGATCTTGAATAAATATGCGCCCAGCGTCCGAAATCGACGGAATCTGCTTATTATGCCCGGAAATTATAATGTACGAATCTCTTCCCAAACCTACTATAAAATGAAAAGCTTTGCAGGATATACATCAATAAAGGTATTTCTAAAAAAATTATACTTTTCACTTAATTCCTTTGTACATTATCATGCAAAGTGGCACTACTTTTGACTGCTCAGATGTTTAAATAACATACTATTCGAGATGGTGTTTCAAGAATATACATATTATAAAGAATTTTCGTAGTCCCTCGACTAGAATTTTCCGCTGGCTCAGAAGCGAGGGTTCTCTATGCGTAGCGAGGAGCCCGGAGTACGGCCTGCTGAACAAAATCACTTCCCCGGCTGAAACCAAGTAAGCATCGGGGCGCAATTTAAAATAATGGCGATCTGTGTCTGACACCATGCCGACTATAAATAAAACCGACCTACCATAGTGCATATATATATATATATATAATATACACATACATGGGTGTAGCCAGCCCTAGTCGAAAGCCGATGGCTAAACAATTTTCATCTTAATTGATAGTTATTGAAATAGGTAGTAGAATTTAAGTTAAGTTACTAGAATTTATTTTAAGTTTTAGCTAGGGATCGTTCAAGTATTACGTAAGCAGATTTAATACAATTATTTCCCCCCCCCCATCCCCCATGTGAGCAAAAGTAAGCAAAGCTGTCACCAAAATGTCACCCAAAATAAGCAAATCAATAACCCCCCCCCCCCCCGCCCCCTATAGTGCTTACGTAATACTTGAACGGCCCCCTACCTATAGGTACACATATTATGATTATTATATATTATTGTTGTTATTAAGTTTCGTTTTGCCCGGGACAGTCCTGGTTTTCCACTCGTGTCCAGGGTTTTACCAGAAGCAATATTTGTTCCGGATTTAGATCTTTTGTCCCAGATTGTACCGGGTTTTCGAGAAGTATAGCTTCAAATTAAATCTTTGCAATTACTTGATAATAAAATTATAACTACCCCTCAAATATATGAAAATGATATAACCAACGAGTACGCATATATGAAACAATACGTCATGAATCAGAAAATTGCGGAATTTCCAAAGACGGAATAAAACAGTCTCTCGCATTAATAAATTCTAACTTACATTTTCAAATTTACGAAAATTATCAAAAATTAGGAAAACTAGCTCTTTGACTATCTGGCATTAGTGATAATTTTTTCAAGTTAAATATGAAGAGTTTTATACTAAACTCAAAAGCAAAAAATCATATGGATCGAAAAATATAAGATATATGTGACATCATAGGTAAAAGAAGAGTAGGTATTTTTATGTAGGTATATATAACATATAATCGAATAGTAAAGTAATTACTAAAAGCCCGTAATTGTGATTTAAAACAAATTAAATCATTAAAAAAAACATTTATTGTATCCTTAAATAGTATATTTGTTATTTTAAAATTATATTTTGGCTATTTTAGAGACTCCCCGTCTCTGATTAGTCTCACTAAAAATTGCCGTCCCGGTTTTTACTAAAAAAATATATGGTCTGTCTCCTTGTTGACAACTTGACTCTCGTATTTTGCATTTGCTAGAATCAATGAATATTAATAAATTCCCATGGGGTAAGTAATAAATCGCAAAAAATCGAATGTCAAAATGTTTGCATATCTTCACGTTCAAAGGTTTCTGAACATTTGGCATACCTTAGGAAAAATGAATGAATGTGCGTGTGTAGGTTTGAGCGGATACAAATTTTTGTCGACGATTTTGAGAGAACGGATGAACTGATTTAAATGATTCAAAAAACATTCATTTCCTATTAATAGGGAAACGTGCTAGTTAGTTTTTGAGAAAAGGCAGGTCCAGCGAATCGAATTTACGGGGAAAGAAGTGCAAAAATGACTCACTTTGAGTTCACTTTTTGAGAGAGCAGAGTGTCCGATGCGAATAATTTAAGAAACATTTTACTTGACGCAATAAATAATTGATGCGGGAAAGCAGATTCAGCGGTCCTGCATTTTGTAAATCTAGCCTAAAGGTGCCATTTGGCGGTAAAAAATGAACATTTGACATATACGCATCAAATTATCAGATACATTATTAAGTACAATATTTATTACCACTTCCAAAGGCTCTGTACCAATTTTTATAATGTTCTCTTATATAGTTCAAACAATTATTCCCTTTATCTTCGACAGTATGGTTCAACCACTTGAATGGGTCTCAAAGATTTCAAAACATTCGAAATTTTCAAATAATCTATTTTTTTCAAAAATTTCAAAATTCTCTAAAATCTAAGTTTACGATCTTAAAATTTTTAATAACGATACGTAAGGTTTCAGCAACTTGCCTTAAGGAACGATACCATCCACCACTAGTTAAATAAAAACTTATTACAGCTAATTTTGTAACATTAACAAATAACTTAGATTGCATATGAAATTAACAACATACTCTTTGAACACTATACATCATATAACAAAATTTCGCACAACCACAAGCGCCGAAAGTTGAAAGTACAGGCATGATGTACCTACACGAGTCGAGATGATCAAATTCTAAGGAAATTGAAAATGAAATTGAAATGCGTTCGTGTGGATAGGTATAATTATTTAATGCGAAACTCTCAGGGGCTGGATGTTCTTTCACTCCGCAATCATTTGCCAGAATAAATTATACAATTATAATTTCTTGTTAAATCGGGTAATGACAAACTTGCCAAATTGAATAACGAAAAAATAGAATTAGACACGTTATATAAATCCAAAAATATAATAATGATTAAAAAAACTTTTGTACTGATTGTCAAATCACGATGGATTGAGTTACGAAAATATAAATGTTTACCACTTGCATGTCTATTTTTTTCTTCAAACATGCAATTAGCATCGATAGATTTAAAAAGTATTGTATATGTATAGTCTACAGTTCTGTTTTGTAACTTAAAACTATTTTTAGATATATTCAAATGACAAAATGCTCTATTATTTTTTACACTCACCATTCTCATTGTCACTCCCACTGAATTAAATAAAAAATACAGTAACTGCAACCCACCTGAAACAAAAGCAAAGAATTAATAAAAAAAATGAGTAAGTGTAAATATTACATCGTAATTAAAAATTAAAAATATAGGTTTATGTATGATGCCATTAAAATAAATAAAATTGAAAATATGAAATTTTGAGGCACATATATTAACCCTTTCCACTCGCATGCCGCAGCTCATGTGACATAGTACGTATTACTTCACGAGTGGAAAGAGTTAAGTTTCAACATGACGATGCATAAATAAATTTAGATTTCACAAATCCTCAGCCAAAACACTGATGTTTCTAATATTTCAATTTTTTGATAGCTAAAGAATTTGACATATATATATATATATATATATATATATATATATACGTGTGTATGTATGTATACATATAGACGTACTTGTAAATCATCTATTCATTCCTCCAACTTCCCACGTCGAAATAAAAACCTCTTGTGGCAATAAAAATCCGTGTAAAGATATTTAAGGCAGGTACGCGAATCGACTGCCGTGCAACACCGGGCGCCCGTAACACTTTAATTGATAACGTTACGACATCGTAAAACGGGGACAAACCGGAGCTAAAATAAAACCCTTCGAATCCCAAAGGATATTTAGGACGGTTGACGGCGAAGGATCCGGGCCGATGGGCCCGCAGTACGACTCTTATCCTGGACGACACGGTGTTCAAGGATAATGAAGGCATCTTTTTCAGTTCGTCAATAGGCACAACCTAAAGTCATAGCGCAGAAAGTACTGTTGTCGACCGTGCAAGATTCAGAATCCTTCAGCAATAATATGAATTTTATAATATTGTGTAATGTCGCTAATATTTAAATAAAAGTTGTTTTTTGATTACGAGGTTTCTTCTCTAAGCATATCCATCATATACAGGTCAATATCAGTAACTAATAGCACACCCAAAAAAGTAAAAAACCAAGTGGGCTTTAATGCAATTTAGTACTCAGTAGGAAATTTTAGAAGTCTGTGATAAAATCAATTTGTATTCTAGATAATATATCTATAGTATCTTCGAACTTTTCTTAAAAAATATGTTCTTATAGTACACTAATGCAATGATAATATTTAAAATTTACGAATAATTGATCCTTCAACCCTTTCCACTGCTACGTATGACTGTTCGTCAATGCGCTCCGCTCGAAATATTATTGGATTGGATTTTTGGTGTTGGTTTTGTATTTTAAAATGCGCTAATATTGCTTTAAAATATAGTTGTTATACTAACAAAATAGAAGTTTTGAAAAATAAAAAAATACGTTAAAAACTATGCGATATTATACTTTTATTTACTTTCATTACTATTATAACCTGAACAAAAAAAAATAAAAAAAAATTAAAAACGCTACGAGTGACCACATATAATAAAATAATACATAACAATGACCAGCAAAAATAATGAAAGTTGAGATAGAAAGAGAAACAAAAATATAAGTTAACATTAATGGCTCAAGTTCATTGCGGGTTATATATCTTTTTCCATCTGCTTTCCAATATTGTTGTTAAAAAAAACTTAACTTTACTGATTAGTTTTCAGCATGATGTTAAAGGATGATGTTAATGTCAGCATGATGTTAAAGGGAAATTTCTATCGTACAGGCAAAAATTTCAAATCAACATAAAAAAGAGAATGTTTTACTATTTTTTTATTATTTATTTATCAACGTTACAAGACCACAGAAAGAAGGTAAAAAAATATTAATATTAAAAATTAGCAGTTGTTGAAGTGAATGAAAAGAAAAGATAATTATTTTAAAATGATATCGCAATGGCATACATTAGTCTTAGGTTTAAAAAAAATGGCATAATGGTGACTGTTTGAAACAAAAAGGCAATTTTCTTGCTACTTTTTGAGTTTCTCGAATTTTTTAAAAATAGTAAATAAAATAAAATAAAATTTTAGTATGAGGCTGGTATATGACAGAGATAAATCTATAAAAAAGATTCTCTCAAAATTTCAAATAAATCGGCCCAGTTTTGAGAAAAACGCGTTTAAAGTTTCGCAAAAGGAAGGAAACAAGAAGAGGATTATCATCGTCAAATAGCTGTGGCTTCGAAAATAATTTAAATTTTGAAAAATCCTCTCGTACATACATTCTTGAAAAGTTAAGCTTTGAAAATATGGTAAAAACAAAAAAAAAACATTTATTAGATTTTCTACACTAGAATGCCTCCTTAAACAAAAAAAAATAGTTTTATACCAATACCAATATTTTTAGTGCGAAAAAGAAGATTTGCCAAAATCATGTCAAAAACAATTGATAGTTAGTCTTTTGATAGTTAGAAGTTAAATACAAAAATAGGTTCGGCGTTCAGCGATCCTACTACCGCGGCGTTATTATATTGCAAAGCGTCGAAATGTTTAGGGCGCCTGAATGGAGGCTTCGCCATAATCTGCAGCTCACCGCATCCCGTCCCGGTCTCGGCCCATCCAAACCCATCGCGGCATCGAATTTCGAACGAACGAGAGAAATTGTCGATAACAAGTACGGGGACTGAAACGAAGGGATGGTACCAGACCTATATATCTATCAATACACATATATATTTATATATATATATTCATACATTTATATATTGATATATAGATATAATGCCATATTGAAATAATTACACTTCGCAACAAAAATGACACTTTTATTTTTTCCTCGAACTTTTTTTAAACTACAGTAGAACTTCAATTATCCGAGCTCCGACTATCCGAATCGCCGATTATCCGAGAATTGTTTCAGAGAAAAAATTGTCCAAAAAAAGTCTAAGTTACAGTTAAAACAGCTTACATTGACGGAGATGTTTGAAAAACAATGATTTTTATTTCTAAACTTGTACATAAGTACATTTTATTTATATTCAAAACATGTGAAAATATCATGTTTCTTTCATTTAATTCGATAAAAAAATAGTGCAATATCAAAACGTAACGTTTTATCTCTCCAATGGCAATTTTTTTAAAAAAACTCCGATTATCCGAATATTTGATTATCCGAATGGGTCCCGGTCTCCATTAATTCGGATAATTGGAGTTCTACTGTACTTAAAATTGCACGCTGATTTCAAATGTGCCTTCCGTTTTTTCGTATCAGCTCCACTTTGAGTTTTAGGGGTCTACCCCAATTAGCCATTTCGACTATTATTATTGCAGTTTATCGAATACATATCAGTTTTATCTGCTATTTTTGCAATGTCTTCCATTCTAAGATATTGCGTACATAATTTTAGATAGTTTTTGTTACATCTGTTTTTGACAAATACCGGAAACCTATGTCGAACTGCGTAAAGACATCGTTTTTCAACCACTTTAAAACTCAATTCATCACCCACACTCTTATTATACCGGTTTTTGGAAAATTTTTGAGATATTAGCGAAAAGCAGGGCGAGAGTATCCATTTTGGAGACATCAGGACTTTGGAGGAGCGATATCAAGGAAGGTGAGACATCCACATACTGGCTGACAATTGTTGGAGCTTATGACAAAATCAATTAGGCCTTGCTCGAAAATCACGTAAGACTTTTGCAGGCATAAAATGAAATATGTTGTATTTTTTATTGTAATTTGTGGTAAAACTAGCATATTGGCATATTTAAAAAACTAGAGCTGTTAGCAAATTTCTGTTACTGTTTTTCGGAATCACCGTCCTCGAATTACACAAAAACCATCTCAGGAAAAAAAATTAGTTTCGCGCAGGATTATATCTTTATTATTATTTTACTTCTTTATGGTTGTGATTATGGCCATTGATGAATTATTCTTTTAATAATCAATATTTGAACATAGATAATTATTTAGACAGATCAAGAAATAGAGAGATGTACATGTAATATACATTGTCCAACGAATATGCTCAAATATTATAGTCCTTCGGAAAGAGATCGAGTTCATAGATAAACAAAACTTGTTATTTTTACATATACACAAAATTATAAATACTGAACTATAATTTGCTTATATCTGCAATAATATTTTCATTGTTGTGCTGTCAAAATACAAAATGTTAAAAAATATCGGTGGTGGAATTTTTATGACAGTTATGAATTTTTAGAAATATGTAGATAAGATGGAAACTCTCGTTTTATGATCAAAACTAAATTTTATGTGCGGACGAGCTAGTTTGTTTGAAATACCTAAAAAGAGCATGAAATTAAAAGCGAAAATTTGTTCAAGCAGATATATAAAAAAAATTATAGTTTAACAATGGCAAAAGATAAAAATAAAAAACTAGAGAATAAAAGAAATGTTTCAAAACCTAAATTAAAATTTTGAACCGTCTCCGTAATAATGAAAGAATAATAGATGATGCGAATTAAGTGTGTGTGATATTTAATATTTTAATATTTATTTTTTGTTCAATGTATTTGTTATTCATCATATTAAAAACTGACGAAAATGGCTTTTTTATAGTGACTTTCGCTTAGCACGGTTTTTCCATATAAGAGTGAATTTTTTATGTGTAAATTCCGTGCAAAATGTGGTTTTAGAATTAGCAAATTAAAAATCATTATCCTTACTATAAAAATCTGACCCACTATTGAAATTAAAACACAATATTTGTCAAGTGAATTTTGATCACGATGTGTTGTTTCAAACAAACAAATAAAAAGTTTGCTGATATAACTAAATATAATAACTCTCCAGTAAACCAAATATTTATCTTGAGTTATTCAGTAACGAATATGAATAAAACAGCGAAAAGTACAAAATCTTTAATTGTACTATTCACTTGCTATGTATAAACAATTCACAGATATATAATTACTCCAGTGATACATTTATATTATTACATTACATGTATTTATCATTTTTTTATTCATTATAAATCTTCTTGGATACCAGCCTGGAGAACATTTTCTTCAAAACAAATTCCAAATTCTAAAAAAAATCAAAGTGTTACTTACAAGTGCATATAAATAATTTAACACTAACCAAATATTTAAATTATTAGTTAAATTAATATGATTGTTTTAAATAACAGCAATCATAATATAACAAACAACTTTAATTAATTATAATTAACAAGATAATAGATAAAAACATTAGATAAAAAATAATTAGCAATAAAAAGAATATTAAAATCAATATTAAATTAATAAAAAAAAAATAAAATTCATCAAAACTTGAAAATAAATGAGAAAAACACTAAACAATAAACGTCAACAAAACGGGTAAAAGAACAAAATTGAGTATTAAATTTTTGATTCAAAAACCAAGGACATTTGATATCAAAATAAAAAATCAGCGAAGAATTGAACAAAACAAATATCATGAAAATAATTTATAATAGCAACTGGAGAAAACGAAAAATTAATTATATATAATATAAACAAAATAAACAAAAACATATTTAAGTTAAATATAACTATACAATACATAGTTATAACAAAATTATAGAACAAAATACATAATGCAAAATCTCATAATTGAAATATCATTCCAAAACAATTGTCAAAAAATTTAAACAATCCGAAAAACAAATCAATACAATAAAATCAACAAAATAATAAAAGTTAATAAACAGTGTTGCAACATATTACATTTTTCTGACTCCAAATAAAAAGTCATGTCAAGTTAACAATATCAGAAAAATAATCAAATATAAAAATAATTTCAAATAACAATGAACGGCAACAACAACAAAATTGCATTAAAAACATTTATAAAATTAAGTAAGGAAAATATAATTCAAAAACAAAAAACATTTGATTCCAAAATAAAAAAATAACAGCAGAAAACTTAACATGACAAGTCTCATTGAAATAATTTTAAACAGTAACTAGAGAAAAAAAATATAATATAAACAAAAACAAAAACAGAAACAAATTAAAAATAAATATTACTGTGCAATAACAAAATACACAATAAAAAATCTCATATTTAAAATAACGTTCCAAAACAATTGTCAAACAAAAACAGTACAATACAATAAAATCAAGAAAATATTAAAAATTATTGAACATTTTTTTTAAAAAAAATGTCATGTCAAGTAAAGTATATTAAAAACAGCATTGAAAAATAATGAAATATAAACATAATAATAATTCAAATAACAACGAACATCAACAACAACAATTAAATTGTATTAAAAACATTTTTAAAATTAGGTAATAAATATTTGATTAAAAAAAAATCAAAATGAAAAAAAACAGCAGATGATTCAACATAACAAATCTCATTAAAATAATAAAAACGGTAACTAGAGAAAATAAAAAATAATAAAAACGGTAAGTAGAGAAAATAAAAAATAATAAAACGGTAACTAGAGAAAATGAAAAATAATAAAAACGGTAAGTAGAGAAAATAAAAAATAATAAAAACGGTAAGTAGAGAAAATAAAAAATAATAAAAACGGTAAGTAAAGAAAATAAAAAATAATAAAAACGGTAAGTAGAGAAAATAAAAAATAATAAAAACGGTAACTAGAGAAAATAAAAAATAATAAAAACGGTAACTAGAGAAAATAAAAAATAATAAAAACGGTAAGTAGAGAAAATAAAAAATAATAAAAACGGTAACTAGAGAAAATAAAAAATAATAAAAACGGTAAGTAGAGAAAATAAAAAATAATAAAAGAGAAAATAAAAACGGTAAGTAAAGAAAATAAAAAATAATAAAAACGGTAAGTAGAGAAAATAAAAAATAATAAAAACGGTAACTAGAGAAAATAAAAAATAATAAAAACGGTAACTAGAGAAAATAAAAAATAATAAAAACGGTAACTAGAGAAAATAAAAAATAATAAAAACGGTAACTAGAGAAAATAAAAAATAATAAAAACGGTAACTAGAGAAAATAAAAAATAATAAAAACGGTAACTAGAGAAAATAAAAAACAATAAATCAATTATATAATATAAACAAAAACAAAAACAAAAACAACAAAAATAAAAACAAAAACAAAAACAAAAACAAAAACAAAAACAAAAACAAATTGAAAAGAAATAATACTGTGCAATAACAAAAAACACAACGCAAAATCTCATATTCGAAATAACATTCCAAAACTATTTCCAGATGATTTAAACTTTACGAATATAAATTGAGAAATTACTAAACAGTTGCGAATAAATTTAACCATTCCGAAAAAACCAGCACAATACAAAAAATTAAAGGAATATTAAAAGTTATTAAACAGTGCTACAATATATTACGTTTTTTAAAAATGTCTTCAAACTCAAAATAAAGAGTCATGTCAAGTCAAGTATATTAAAACAGCATAGTAAAAAAATATTCTATTATTTATTATTTTCTTTCATTATTATTATTTATTAGTTTTTGTCCTGGCTAAATAAATTCTTTATTAATATTTTTACCTACATTTTTATTAAAATCATGACCATATGTCGTAGTTAAAAAAAAAAAAAAAAAATGAGAACGCTAAACCATTCATATCCAATTAAGCAAGTAAGTACGAATATAAGCAGATACGAGTGTAACTACTTATAAACGCACCTTATTCGATAAATCCAAATTCCAAGTCCAGCACACGTCCAGCAATCCCAACATGATTTTTTTTAAATAATATTAGGAGTAATCAGAGCTTAATAGTCCTATAAGCTTTCTGTGATGTGATACTCTTAATGTCGTGGCTTCATAGACAGCGACTCGACGGTTGGCCTATTTCTTTTTGCTAAATTTATTATTTTAAGAACTCTTGTATAGACTGACTTTCACTGAATGCAGATATGAATAAGAACTTTTTTCACTAGGAAACATATTGTTATCTATATTCGAGCCTAAAAATAAAGAAACATTTTGTTGCACTCACCTACAATCGCTCTTACATATGTGAAATTAATAAGATTTAAAATAGTATAACCGAATATATTATTGATGTATAAACATCACATTATAAAAATTTAATAAAACTGCTAAAATCTCTAGACGATACGCCGAAGTGAGTGTATCTACTAATTTCTAATCGATATTATTTTCAAATATGAATATATGTTTCAGAATAAGAAAAAAATCTAATAGTGCAAAAAAAAATCTTCATAGTAAAATTGAGATATTAGTTACGGAAACACATATGAGAAAAAACAATTAAATACTAACCGATGAATATTATTCTGCCACAGTACTTTGTACTTTGTTAGAATTTACAATCGGACGAACGTTTTGTTATGCCAATTAATGTTACCAATGGACATAGTTCCTTATATTTAATTGTAGTTGAGTTTGTAAGATGATCAAATAAATTAACGAGCCACATTATCATTTCTTTGCCACAAATCTGCTGTATTTCAACGATACCTGCTAAATTCAAAAACTAAATTTTAATGTTAACACGGAATGATACCATTCCTTGTGATACCATTATTTGTGATGCAAAAAATTTGTAAAAATCAAACGGTACATAAGTACGTATATAAATACAAATAAATAATTGTATTTATATACGTACATAGAAACTTGTTAAATGCATTTTCCTCTCGCGAAGTCAGCCACACAATCCGTTCATTCTAGTGACGCAGTGTCCGTTAAATCCAAAATCTGCAATAAGTATTAAAAATTACATCGACAATTAGAAATAAAATAGTATATTACTAACGTAAGTAAAAACAACCATCGACTTGTATACGTATAAGTCGATAGTTGTAGGTCTTAAGTTGACGGTCTTTAGATATATGAATCTCATCTATCTGCGTGTTTTTTCGTTGATTAATCATTAATCGAATTGATCGAATTGATCGAATACAAGTATAAAAAATTTAAATTCAATTTCGACTTAAAAACCAATAATTTACTTTTTTAAGTTGAATAAAAAATTTATAGCAAAATGCAATTCCCGAAACTTGTATTAATAAGATTATAAAAAGTTGAGGCTGAAAATTTTGTAAATAAATTTGCCTTCGATAGCGATATACCGATGCTTATACCCTGATCTTCCAATTTGGTATCAGTTTTGCAGTACGATTTGTCTTCAGCCTCAAAATTCAATTTAGGTTAGTCCTCCTCTTTATTGGTCCTGAATATCTTTCCGGCGAGCATTATGTTGAGGTGTGCAAACAGAAAATATTTTCTGGGGCCAGATCAAGAACTAGATGGGAAAGCAATTGGAAAGTCAATTCGACGATTTTTTTAAATATTGCAGCACTTTTTCAAATGATTTCGTTTTTTCGCGATTTTAACCTTCAACGCTCCAATAACTGGATATAATAGTCGTTATTAATGGCCTTTCCTTTCTTAAGATAGTCCATAAAGATTATTAGTTGCGTATCCCAAAAAACTGACGCCATAACCTCGCCAGCTGATCGTTTGAGTTTTTCCTCGTATATCGCGTCCAGTACTGTCTATTGGCTTTCGAAGTGCAGTGGTGAGTAAAGCCAGGTGATATCCATGGTAAAACATCGACGCAAAAGCTCGGTTTTATTATACTTAAACAGATCTAAACACTGCTCCTAACATCAACTTTTTTGGTCTAATGTGACGCACGCGCGGAAGCCATTTTGCACAGAGCTTTCTCAATCAAATATTAATGTGCGATATGTTCAATATGTTTTTTTATAGCTTCAGTGTCTCAGATATCTTGAGTAGCTTGGCTTTAAAGTAATTTAAAATTATTTTGTGCTTTTTATGTTTACTTTGATACCCCTACCTTGGGGGTCTACAGGGTATCGCCTTCAGTACTCATATCGCGGCCTGTACGAAATTTTTTAAACCACTTTGTAATGATTCACTTGGTTCAGAGTCTGGATGCCACTTTTGGTATATTATTTATTTAAATTTCATTACTTTTTCTAACACTTTCACATACATATTACTTTTTTCTTACATATTACATACAATTTACTTTTTTTTCTAACCTTACATGGTTTTATTCTTTCCTTTTTTCCGTTTATTACATATTGTCATTTTTTTCTTTTTAATTGATTCTTCTCCCAGTGGCAGAAATTCGAGTATCGTCGTGGGTGCATAGAGCACCTCTAGTATACAATCCGACTACCTCTTCCATGAAAGAGGCTTGTTGCTACTACTCTACAGCTATGCCCCCGCTGCATATACGTATGCTGCAGCAATGCCCACAAATGCCATTTTTCACTTGAAATCATATTTGAAAATCTGGTATCAAGCTGCTTTGATACCTGCTTTGAGCCAATCGACGTTGGGATCGAACCTGGGACTTGGCACACAAAAATCCTTGTTGTCCACTTTCTTCAAAATAACAAAAATAGCTTCAATCAAAATGCTTCAGCCGCCCTATTATAAGTATCGAATTAATTTATTACAAACGATCAAATAGTTATATTAACTAAAGACAATTTCCTAAAACGTAAATTACATGTGATGTTTACTGTTTTATAATAGAATTCATGTGCAGTATTTCTGGTCCGTTTTCTCCTAAAAATTGTCACACCAGTCTCAATTGTTACAAATATCAATGCAGATAAAACGAAGAAGCGAGTTAGATGCAACATCGTAAAGTCAACTGGGTCTCGGTTCGCTCGGTCAGCTCGGTCCGTTCGGATGCGCTAATAAAAATAGCAACGAGGACGAGAGAATCGCGCGCCAGCCGGACCCCGACGACGACCAGAGTGAATGTCGAGATAAGGGCTGATGGAAGATATCGTAGGAGCGTCAACTCGAATCACGTTGTAAATATCTAATTTATGTCTTCGCTGCATTTATCTTATTCGTATACGAAACTGGTGAATGTCCCCAGTTTGGCTGACGTTAGTGAATTGTGTTATCAAAGCAGGAAAGTTTCAATTAGACATTCTATCTACTACTGATATGCGAGAGTATTAGAGTCACACACACCGATAGAATGAGTTTTTTATTTTAATATAAAATATTCATACAATAGACTGATCGTTGCTAGAAACTCTGAAATTAATATACGATAGATCACCAATAAACGCTACTAATCTGAGTTCTGTTTCGAAAGTCATTTACCTATTTTGCACGACCGAATGCATATTCGGAAAGAATGTTTTAAATACAGTAGGACGGAATGTCCTTAAAAAAAATTTGGTACAAGGTCTTTTTTAGAAGATTTCTATATATACTAGAATATTTTTTTTCACTTTGCAAAAAATCGTGTGCGTTTATGGCACTGGATAACCACGTTTAGAGGCGAGAAGATTACTCGTTTCAAAAAACATTCGATTTTTAATGCGCTGAGCCCATTTGCCATTCGTTTGCAGTTTTAAAATATCTAATTTTTATAGGAATGCATACATTTTATTTACTAACAATAAATGTCAATAAAATGGAATAAAATGGTGTCAATAAATAAGAACTTTCGATTTTCTTATAAGATTCACATTAGCCTATGAAATTTCCTTCAAGCAATTTTAGTTTTTTATAAGAATTTAATAAGATTTTTTTACAGTTTTGGGCTCGGAACAGCCAAACTAGTTGGAAAAGTTAAAAATTCATCTGGTTTAATTTAGCACTTATGTACATGATGTTGATAACAAATAATATAAAACCTTTTAGTTTTTGCGCAGTATTATATATGGTCTAAAGTTTCGCACTTAAAAAAAAAGTTAATTAAAAAACAAAATGTTTAAAAAAACAAATTTGGGGTGACAATCAATTAAGTTTAACATAATTCATGTTAATAAGATAATTTCTCTTAATTCCTATAAGAATCTAGTTCAAACATATATTAGAATGAACAAATATTGAATTATCACCCTCTATGAGCTAAATGTTTATTTTACATCCAAAATAATTGGGGATAAAAAGTCAGTAATTATAAGCCAATCTATTTAAATTAATTTTTTGGTATAAATGAATTATGTGATTTTCAAGCCACAGCAGTTCGCACTTCTGTGAAAATGCTATTTCAGGTAGAAAAGCATAGCAAAGGTCATAAAAATTGTTATTTGTTGTCTTGGAATCGTTATTGTCATATTCATAAGTCATAATTATTTGGTGAATTATCAAAAAGTTTGGAATGTGACCTGAAAGTCCCGCGGGCCCGTAGAGGGTAATCAAAAACTTATTACTTATAAAAAGTTCTGATTTTTTTTAAGAAATAAACAAACAGGTCTCTCTAAGCGATTGTTTCACAATTGAACCTTTCCCTTGTGTTAAATTCATTTCTCGCTTTATTACAAAGTTGCATTATTCAAAATCGATTTGAGAAACGCCATTTGATTAGAATCAATGCAATGTGTTCGGTTCGATTTGCAGTCACGACAAGTTAGTAACCTTCGAATCGCCAATTCATAGTGCACGGTCATAAGACGACGATACACATTGACAATAATATTGCATAATTTATTGCACGAATATTATGAACACATCACAACTATTCCACGAGGAAAGACAAATACGAACTTGACTCATTTAGTTCTAATATATTCCATTCATTTCTCTTTTATATAAGATACATATGCATGTTTCGACAAGTAAATACCAGACGTCCGTCTTCAGTTTAAAATATATATAAAGTGGTTGTAAACAATTTATTTTGAAAGGTCTATCTCCGATATAAAATATTCATTTTATTTCATTTTGTTTCAATCATATAATTAATATTGTAATTTTTTGTCAAATAAAATTCAAAAATTTGTTAAAATTATTTACAACCATTCTTTATCTACTTTTAGCCCTATTGAAAACAGTCTGGACTGGAGAGAATATCAAACTATATTATCCCATGTACGAAAGGAAAAATATTTTTATACTCGAGAACCAAAAATAATAAAAATGACCAATGTACTGTCTATACATTTAGTCTTAGTTGAATGATTTCACAAAACTGATCAATCATAATTGAAAGTTACTGTAAGGTCTTGAGTGGTTGTCAATGCGGTCATTGTTGATTTATTATATTTTCGTACATGAGCACAGATCACCGACATTCGTAAAGTGAAATTTCTAAAGCAAATTTATACAAAAAGTTAAAACAATTGAACTTTATTACCATAAAAAAAAACAAAATAGGAGAGATATGGTTGTGCTTGAGTACGGTAGTGACAGTCATTATAATAGCTAATTTATACTGATTTTTCATTTTTATAAATTTTAAACGTTTCCAAATTTTTCACAAACAAACTAGAATTTTTCCGCCGGAAAAAAATTCCTTGTCCTTGTTCAAGCAGAATAAATATTTGCAGTATTTTGAACCCTAGGGTATTGCTAACCCTTAATTCCTGGTGTTTTTTACAGTGTTGATAGGTGCTTATTTAGTTAAAGAAACCGTTTATAACAGATGAAACACTCAGTTACGCATTCAAAAAATAAAACAAGCAGCTAAACTTCAACTAAACAAATACTCATTTCTATCCCATCGAATTAATTCGTTCGGATGTCATTACGATGTAGAAAGGCAAAAAAATATAAATACAAAACGGGGCAAGAAGCTGCTTTACTCACAGCTCACTTACTTCGAGATAGCACTGCTACTTTGTACGGCACGTCGGCTCCAATCCAATTTCCCGATAGGAATTCGTCAAGCGTGATATTTTGCTGTACTGGGAGAACAATAAGCCAGTGGAGTCCGGAAATATCGACTAAAACCAACGATCCCAACGGCGCGAAGTAAATGCAACTACTAGGAGAAGAGGATCGACGGTTGTAAGAGAACAGACACTTGATAAGAATTTACTAAAAGTCACTATGAGTCAAAATAAAAAATACTGTGACGTTATTAATTTCCCGATACAATTCTCTTGCAATAAAATTATGGTAAAGTCGCGCTTTCGGGTAAAAAGGTCACCACCGATATCTCAAAAACAAGTAAAGACATGCATTTTTTAACAACAATATTTGAAAATTTAGTGCAAAAGATGTATAACCAGCCATCACCTTGATTCTTATGACGTTGCTATCGGGAGATGAACGGCAATGTTTGAAAATCCATAACAAAAGTATTTTCTTTGGGTGTTAGTTTTTTTGGTTGTGAGCACTGTTGTTAACTTTATAGATTTCAATATATTTTTAAGTAAACGTTATTTAATTATTTTATAACATGTATTGTTAATTTTAAGTTAAATTTAACAGTAGTACTAGTCTTTTTATATAACTTCTATAAAAGCTTACACTTGGGTGGCGTAAAAAGGACCAACTAAACCTGACAAAGGTGAGAACAATGAAAAATAGTAAATCAAAAAGTAAATTAAGTTAAAAAAAGCAATTTTACGAGAAATAAATTAAATAATTGATTATACCAATCATGTTGAATATTTGACAAAATGTCAAATGTACAGTGTTCACTACAAAAAATGTGCCTTTTATATGTATATTTTGCATTAGTTGATTAATGTAGCTATTACACTGCAAATGTTGTTGTGTGAATCAAAACACAAAAACGTATTGAAAACCATAAAAAAGCGCGACATCATACACATAAGGGAGTGGTATTGCATAAAGGATGTTGTTTAATACGGCGATCGTTTAAATTATCGCTCCTTTTTGTCGTGTAACAATAATGCTCGACATCAGGCGTGTAGAGATACATCCATACGGCGTGTAAACAGTTACGTCAAGTCGAATTCTAACCCCACTTTTTGAGGATTTGTTGTGACAGATGCTTAAGTGCGGAATTTGTGAATGTTATTATCAATTAAAATAGAGCGTATTAAATAATATTTTATTTGTAATAAACAATTTGGTTCGGTTTTTAATGAATACATGAGTGTGGAATCTTCGAAGAAATTTATAGAATGTTGTATAAAATGAAAAAGTGAAAAGTAAGTATCAGTTTTAGAATTTATACATGAACTGAATTATTCAATATTTTTATTGTAAAATAAATTACAGTTAGAAGAAATGATTCCGTTGAAATTGCTTCTGAGAACTGTAACTTGAAAATTTAATTTCTCTTCAGACGCAAAGGTTCTTAGTTTTGAGGTTAGTTTGAGGTTGAAAATGTAATTCTCAATTTGTAAGATATGTCTTAATTAATTTATCATTATATTTTCAGATATGAAGAAAATAGATCAAACAATCAAATTAAAATGAAATATTTACAGAAATTCATTAAATACATTAAAGGCAGAAATGTATCACAAGTAGAAAATTTATTCAGAATTTACTGAGTGATCGAAGGCCCTAGATGGAAAATAAGGTTCAACGAATAATTGGTATAATAAATAAATTTTCTTCACTCGAATATAGTGAAATGGCAATACTTTTTCTAGTGTTGTACTATATTTTATTTTATTTCATTTTAGGTATTTTAGAGGTTTTGAATTCAAAAAGTTTAGATGGAAATCTTTTGATAAATACAATATGACGTGATTGTATTCTCTATAAAAAGTAAGAATGCAAAAATAACTTTTATTTCATTTCATTGAAGAAAACAACTCCAAATTTGACAATAAAAAAGTTAATTATCAAAAGGGTAATGCATATGCAATTTTGAGTGATGCATTTTTTTGGATGGTGATGGTTTACACTACACATGAAATTATATCTCGAGCTATCATTGTAACGGATGAAAAAATTAAGATGGAAATTGATAATCGGATAATAGATTTTGGATGCTACTTTGTATGGCACAGATCTTATCCCCATGCTTTTTCAAATGCATTAAAATATATTGAATAGTAGCACAAGACCTGAAAGCATAGAAGCAGAAATTTTGAAAGGAAAATTCATAAAAATGAATAAAAAATGATTAGTGTTAATAAAACTATAATGAAAATAATAAACAGAGGAGCAAAAATCATTGATTTGTGGTGCTCTCATATGATGGACCTGTTTTCGGCCAAACTACTATTAATTATCATTATATTGAATTTGAAATATTGGGAACAGTAACAAATAATAAAACTTTAACATTGATGAAATTTGTGCACTCTATACAAAAAAAGGCAGATAAACTATTTTAAATACATTTAGATAATACTTTTCTGTGATTTTTAAAATGAGTTATATTTCATATTAAATTTGTTCAATTATTAATTACATGTAATTAATATTATCACTAACTTAATTTCAAAAATAATTTATCAAAATTATTATTGTAACAATATTGTAATTTTTGTAAAATTGTGATTTTGAATTGGAATATATTAATATATATAATCTTATTATTATATAATGTCTATTTATTTCAATAAAATGTAGTCTTTGTGGTACTACAAAGCGTAGATTGTAATTATTAATATTAAACATTCTTCAAATAAGCATATGGTTAACACTCCAAGACGTCCCGTTCTCATGATATCATACCCGTCGGGGTGGTTTCATAGTATCACACCCGACCGGTATGTTAGTCAAAAACACGCCAAAAAGTAGATCAAAAGTGACTACATACAAATATCACCCCTTTTCGTATTATAGTACGCGACATACGTTTGCAGTGTATTTCGAAAAATCCTTTTAAATATATCTGTATGCACACTTTCTGTCACATTTTACACCTCCTACGAAGTAAAAAGGTACATATCACAAAATTTTGAAGAATAATAAAAAAAAAACATTTCTATAATCAGGAATTATCTGGGAATCTTACTGAACATAGTACGATAGTTGTTTGATACGTGTTATATGTTGTGATGTAGTCCATCTGATACATAATTAGACAGTATAATTACAAATTGGTCCTTTGTGCTCCGCTCTACCTTATATATAAAATAGGCAATAATACAATTTTATGCAAAGTTCACTCAAATTAACACAAAGAGTATCCCTAAAACCTAATTTTCAAGTCAGTTAATCAAGATTGCAAAAACTATTTAAATTTCAATAACGAAACATTTGAAGTGTGCACACAAGCATGCACACTTCAAATATAACAAAATATTAAAGCGTGAAAAATTTGTAAGTGTCTATATAACTTTTGCTTTCAAAGTGTATTGTACTTTATAACTCGGACAAAATATACGTTTTAATTATCAGATAACGCTACACAGCAATCATTAGGAACAAGAATAGGCCTATCTACATGAATGAAAATGTTCGAAAAAAAAAGTTCTCTTTCATAAAATATATCTAGGATTAGAAGAAGTCCTTCGTCGAGTATTTCTGTAACTGCCGTCCGCCCACCGCCCCCATTTGTGAATGCGTATAAGTTGTAGTACAACAAGAACGCGGTAGGCAGTAAATAACGAGACGGAACCCATAAAAGCACTAACGGAGCGATGCTTTCGACAAGTACAATGTGCGGGCGGGTGGGCATGCATCGACGAGCTTCAGAGTTGATTGTAAAGCGCCAGGTTTGCTGATCGTGAGCTTTCCGGGGACGAATTAAATACTTTCATCTGGCGAGATATATAACTGTTACAAAGAAAAAGTCAAAGATAATTTGTTAAAGAACATTAACATCAAAACAGTAAAGAAAATGAAGTTGGTAAGACTATTGAAATATATTGCTCTCGCGTTTATGTATACACATAAGGTAAATAAGGATAACATTTTAGGAACTAGTAGTGGTTGGCATCGTCCCTTAAAATAAATTGCTAGAACTTGCCGTACCGTAATTTTAAGTTTTTGAGAACAAAAATTATTTGAAAACTTTGAAGAAAATAGATCTTTAAGAATTTTGAAATTTTTGAAAAAACATTTTTTTGGATAGATTTTTTTAATTTTTTCGTGAATTCTAAATTTTGTTCAAAGTAATCGCGCTGAGTACCTGTTTTAGCGACAAAATATCGAAGCGCCTAAGCTCCGTGTAGCAGTCTAAAGGTTAAACATTAGAAATCTTGGTACCCATAGAAATGTAAACAAATTTTGTACTTATTATTAAAATTTCTATAAAACATCTGATATGTGCATATATCTAATCATCATTTCTTACCATGGCATTTTTAAAACTTTTTTTATTGGATCTCTAAAACCTCTGGATGCCTTCTCAATAATATAATCAGTTCTTCATTTCATCAAGTTTTTTGAATTATTCAAATCGGACGCTCAGTTTCCTCACAAACTGAATTGCCATTTTTCGTGCTTTTTACCCCGTATCTTCAAAGCAGCTAGACATTGCCAAAAGCTAATCAGCATGTCTCTCAATAGGAATCGAATGTTTTTTGAATAATTCGAATCGGTTGATTCGTGCTCTTAAAATCGTCGCCGAAAATTTGTATCCACACATACATCAATTTTTCCTATGGTATACCAAATCAGTCAAAATATTAAGTAAATGAGCAAGATAAATGAGAAATTAGATGTGTTTTTAAACAACGATACTAAACACGGTTCAAAGCCCAAAATCTTGTTTCTTACACTTTGACCGAAAGGTACATCTTCAAAGAGGATTTTATCGAAATCACAAGATATGTAAAATGGGAGCCCCTTTTCCAGATGAAATACATCATCGTAAATCATTTTATAAAATTTATAATACAGTAGTCGGATACTTAACTTTTCGTATACAGATGACATTTTTACGACTGCGTACCATGGAGTAACGCACATTGTTTGCGAATAACGGCTCAGAACTATACGCAATGATGAAAGTGAAATTCACGACCCCCTTACCAAATGCGACTAACCACACCGGCAGCTAATTCCGCGTGTTTTACACGTTCCCCGCTTAATTGCTTCTGCCTGTGCTCATATACGAGAGAGGCCCTTTATGGAAACATGTTAAGTTCGCAGTCTATATGATCTACGCAACAATTTTCACGAGAAAAGAAATTATTAAAAAAACTAATAAAAACATAAGTGCTTAATAAAAAATGTGATATAGTTTATTAATGTGTTTATTGTGTTGTTTTTCGAAAATTTGTCACCTGATATTTTTACCCCATAGGCGAGGTAGAATGGGACACGCAGGGGGAAAACAGATCCAATGTCTTATTTTTTATTTTAAATGTATTTTGAAAAATAATAGCTACATTATTCAACCAATGCAAAATATAAATTTCTATGCCACGTTTCCTCTGAGATAACACTGTATATAAACTTGATCTGGTATTTCGTCAAAAATAATCATCGGCAGATTTGGAATAACTACTTAATTAACTTATCTCTTGTGAAATTGATTTTTCTAACTTAATTTACTTTTTTATTTGCTATTGTTAACACATTTGCCAGATCCAGTTGGTCCTTTTTACCCCACCCACAGGTAGGCTTTTATAGAAGTTATATTATACAATACATCTTATAAAACAATAAAATAACGTATACCTAAAGGTTATATTACGCTCTCTTAAACTAAACAACAGTGCCTCACTTGTTTTTGAGATATCAGTGGTAGGTACGAACTGTTCAAATGGCAGTTAAAAAAATCATACATTTCTGGTGAGAAAAAAACATGAATTCAATTAAATAACAGAATATCTAGTACCCAAACAAGTTTATAACAGTTAACTTAAATAATAAAAATTGCTAGAATATTCACCTTCCTGCATTCAATCTTAATATTGATAATTACTAAGAACATCCCCAGCCTCAAGTCATATCGGGATTTATACAAAACAATCCGAAAACCGTCACGTCATTAATTTCGAGAATCTCATAAACTATCAAACCCGTTTGTGCTTTCCAAAGTTTTCGGGGTGTAAACTTCCAAGTGAAAGCAGACTTACTTGTTAGAAGCAAACCGCGGCTTCCGATGATTGCGGTTCGTATGAATGAAAACGCTGTATCTAACAGTTGTAATCTATAGAAGTTTGTTGCCAACAACGATCGATTCAAAACATCTTCAAAAATTAACACAAAATAATAATTAGAACCTGTAAATTGCATTAAAATAAAAAAAATGTAGTGTTTGTATATTGAATGAGTTCTGCTTTGTAAACAAGGACATAGGGGAGATTGGAGCCATTTTTCTTGATCAGCAATAATTTTACTAATTTACCTTTACCATTTGATAGCGTCGAAATACTGAAATATTAACCTTAAATACCATCCTTAAAAGGACGAGTGGCACAACCGTCCTCACCCCCAGGACGATTGCGATAGACATAAATTGTTAAAAAACAGTAGCTATAAAACAGAAAATGGTGCTCTGCAGTTTATGTTAATGTAGGGTGCTGACTCAATGCATTAATGGAAACTTGTTCCAACAAACATACTTCATCTGTCTCCCTTTGAGACAGTCCATCTCCAAATAAGTATAGCTGTTATGTCGACTGTCAATACCCTGGCACAACCCTAACCAGTCTCCCAGTACATTAGGCATAACGTCAACTTATACGTATATTTTCATTTAATACTACATTAGTAAACTTGTTCGAAAAAAGACCAAGCTTTAAAAAAAGAGTTGACGTAGAAACAAATGGAGTGTTGAAGAAGACAAATGAACGAACAAAGTTACAGACTGATATACAAAACATTAAAGTCAGGAGCAAAAAGCTTGAAACAAGAGAGGTGAAGAAGACGAAATAACGATTTCGTACTAACTATGAACCTGCCTTCGAACATAACACAAACTATTATCAAGAAGAAACATTTCCATTAATCCGCATTCACCCGCCACTGATCCCTTATTCCTTCGTCAAGGAGTTTATGACTCCTAGCAAAATGGATCATCGCACTTGATGGATAAGGATCTGTTGGTACTTGAACGTTTTAGTCGTCTCTCGGCAAACGGACAAAGGCCACGTCCGACGCAGTCGATTCGAGGAGATATCGTGCACGAGACACGTGCAACGATGATGAACGACTGTCGTTCCATAAAAAATCATTTTGCTATGTCGCAACATATAGAAACATCTACTAATGTTATCACTATGCAGAAACCATAGTAGATTTTAGTAGTAGTAGTAGATTGGTTGCACTAACTTTTACCATAACATATACGTATTGTATAATTGATAAACGTAAAAAAATGTGAGCAAAAAAATATAAAAAAACATTTCTAATTTTTTAAAGTTCCAATAATTTTTGCTTCCATTATCGAATTTAATACATTTTCTGCGAATTCGCTAAGGTAGTCTACGATCTTCTCGTTGTAAAGGTGAGGCACATCACACCGTATTTGACAGAATATTGAATATTAACTAGAACTGGGCTCCGAGGCTCTTATTGTGAAAAGGGTTTATTCATAAGGCCCGGATGTATTGTCTATTCAATGTTACACGCAACGCCACATCCGCAACAACATAGACCCAAATCCAGTACACGTGTATAGGAACATGAACCCCTTGATAAATTTTGAATTTATTTATTCATTCATGATAGTCTAATAATGGTATTACAAACCAGAAGCCAAAGTCATTATTAAATCAAGGTGTAATTAACTATTGTTACACTTTTATTTATTAACTCCTCTTAGGGTCAGTTTATAGCAATCGCGAAAAATCGAAAATATTTTATTTTATATATTTTTACGTTTCAAAGGTTTCTGAACATTTTGGCATACCTTAGAAAAAATTGATGTATGTTTGCGTGTGTGTGTATGTTACAATTGATATAATTTTTCATCCACGATTTCGGGCGCACGAATCAACCGATTTGACGGATTCAAAATCATTCGATTGATACTGATAGAAAGAAGATGATTAGTTTTTGGCGAAGACAATTCCAGCCGTTTCAAAGATACGGGGCAAAAAGAACCATGAATGGTACTGAAGTTTTTGAGGAAAAGAAGCGCCTAATTCGAATGATTCAAAAAAAACTTGTATTGACAAAATGAAGAGAATTAAACTTTTTGGGAAGACAGGACCAGGTTTCGGAGATACAAAAAAAGGTAAAAAAAGGATTTTGGCGGTCAAAAATGATCATTAGACATATGCACATCAAATTATATATTTTATAGAGATTTTAAAAATGTGTACTAATTTTGTTACAAATTTTTTGGGCTCCGTACCAAGATTTTAATTTTTAGAGTTCATTTACACGGTTCAAACAAGTTTCAAAATTTTCAGAAAATTTTGTTTTTCAAGTTTATAATTCAGTTTAAAAATCTATATCTTTAATATGCGTATTTCTAAGAAATATATCTTTAGATGGATTCATTTGGCATCTCTTGTTACTACAAACATTCTCAGTCTTTTTGTGCAATAAGATCGTGACTGTTTATTAGATGAACGATAAAATATATAGTGGTTATAATTATCTCTTTGAAAATATTTAAAACAATTGTTATTAATCATTGAGCAATATTTATTGATTATCGAATATTCAATTCTAATACGGGAAGTTTCAGCAATTTGCCTTAATGCACGATGCCAAGCATCACTAGTTTAGAAATTTTATTAATAAAATTTTAGAAATTTCAACCAGTGAGAATGAAACCCGAGGATGGACACGCAATTTAGTATCACCGTTATGGAATGTGCGTCATTCATCCCGTTTCACTTTGATCTCGTGAATCAGGTCAACAAGGATAATTAGAAAAAATATACGCGTTTGCAGCATAGACAAGTATTAATTATCGTTTTATGTAGGTTTACAAACACTCATCTGCATGGACTATAGCAATTTTAATTTTGTACGCCATTGTGTAAAAAGTCGTCCGCTCGGTGCGCAATTGTTATTCATATCTCAATTATGCTAATGCAGCCTGCTGTAATGAAACTACTTTAATAAAATGGTGCGGCAGCTTCGTCTTCGTTATCGCCCAGCTTTTTTACGTTCTTTTAAATTATTATTTTAGATTATGTATGTCAGTCGCTGGTTGAAGTTCAAATATTGAATATTTGCACAAAATCTAAACCTCTCTATTTAGACATTTTGTAGAATTTGCATTTTTGTAATATTGCAGAAACTACTCAATTACTACTACTATTATTTCCGCATGATAAAGGAGCTGGAGCTTGTTGTACCTCTTTTTTTTAATTAATGGATCTTGAGATCGACTGGTTATATTTCTACGAAATGAAGATCAAAAAACTGTTCCTCTACCGAATCAACAAAAAGTAATTCCATAAATACTTTTAATTCTTTCTAAATTAATCATTTTCTAGAAAAAGTGCGGTGTTACAACTTACCCCGTGTAAGTAGTAACAAAAAACGATAATAACACCTCTGATATCCATTCTGAACTTATTTGAAAAAATGACTTATTTCTAACAATAAGTAATTCTTTACAAATCATCGAAAACTATAATTATTATCATAATACTATCTTATAATATCTTAAAATCTTAAAATATCTTAATATCTTAATATCTTAAAATCTTCCATCCAATATACTTCACTTTAATCTTTATAAGCTTCACCAAGTAATATCATTCTTGTCTGTTACAACTAGCCCCAAGGTATTGGTAATCAAGATAGCTTTAAATTTAAGTAATTCAGCAATCACATAAATTGTTATACATTATCAAAGATTAATAAATTTAAAACAAAATAAGATGCTTTTATATTGCCTATTAAAAATGATGTACCTGCACAATTCTGTTTATTGCGCCGGCCTGCAGTACAGTAGCTATGACAATATTATGCATGACGGTTTACATGTCCCTATGGACAAAAAAATATCGTTTAAGATCCTTTTCAAAAAACGCCTTCTTACTTCTTACCCCTGTTATAATAACCCCCTAACATCATATATAGGTATCATAACAATAAGAAAAACAATCATTGGATTGGAACAGACAACAACAACACCAATGGTGTCCTAAAATAAATTAGTTTAATTACTGAATTATAAAATTATCATTACAAACAATAGTGTAAAATATGAGTAAAATATAATTAAGCAATCACGCCATATTACTTTCGTTATTAAAACCGGAAAAATAACAATCAATCTTTGCTTCTCACTTAATGTCTCACAAGTACGATTTGTAATTTATTGCGCCATCGCAGAAACTAATAAATGAAGGCAAAATATCAGCTAGTAAAACTGCAATACATTCCTCTCGAGTTTCGATGGGGCGTCGGAAAAATTCGCGAATCAATAGCAAGCAAGCAAAGAGAAGACTTTAGGGCGAAATGCCGTTAATTGCGAGCTATATTGCCTATTGAAAAAATTGCGCAGATTTATAGATGTTTTTGGAAGTATTTATGTGCGTAATTTTTACGAAATCTGCTTTGTCGTAAAACGAAGCGACAGTTATTGGCTTCGACTGTAGCAGGAAAATGGTCCAATAGGGTGATATCTGATTTAAAATAATACTTAACCGATTTTCAGGGAACAACTTTGATCGAAATAAAATATTTCAGTAGATATCGTTTTAAAGGCTTCGATAGACACAGGAATCCTCATTATTTTTCAGCAAATCAATAACAATATTCGCAGCAAAAACCCAAAATTATTCATTATAAGCAAAGAAAATGATTTGGTAATCCGATCATTTTATAAGTCCCAAGAAAATTCAATCTTCAAAGACAATTTTAGAAAAATAGTAATAAATTTCGTACCGAGCTCGAAGAATATGAAAATAATGGAAATCACTGTTCTAGCTAATTGGATGTAAATCTAAATTATCATTAGAAAACAAAGTACTACTATATAAACCCGATCTGGACTTATGGCGTTGAGTTGTGGGATTGTGCAATTTCAATAGATTCAACCAAAAAAGAATTTCATCCAACCAAAGAAAACAATCTAAAATTCTGGGGTGTATGACAAATGCAATTCGTTGATTAGTAATTAAATAATATACAACGATCTTGAGAATTGTCACTGTCCAGGAAGTAGTGAAAAACAAAAGTGGAATCCATCACAATAACCCTGCATTAATTTAAATATTAGAACCATCAGCTATTAAAAGATTGAAGAAGAATCACTCCTTCGATCTAATGCATTGAAATGCATTAGTCCACTGGAGTGACACCCATCACGTCATGTATGTACAACTCCATGGGATTTCTAATAACCAACATAATTTTTGTTTTTCTAATTGCTATTTAATTATTGTTTTGTGATAAAAAATAATATAATTGATGGAAAAATATCAGTCCAAACATTATATTTTTGATAGACATTTGAAGAAATATGTAAATTTTCCATAAAACTTATAATTGTTTGAAAATAACCCACCCGGCAAAATATCAAAGGAAAGAGATTGTTGCGAATGTAAAGCAGATGTGTGAAAATATCACAAGAGTGGTACACACAGACGTATGATATTTACAATAATGTGCTGGAATGTCCGTCGAGTAGCGTCGAATGTTTATTTGAAATGGTATTGACTGCGAACGATATGTTTAATGGCCATAGAACTGTTAAAGATCGTGCCAGAGTAAATAGATTTATACTCGTAAGTTGCGCAAAGAGTTCGTACCCAAGAGTGCGCTGCATGTCGGGTACTAATTCGATGATTGAAAGAAAAAGGAACAGTGCATTCGCGAGTGAAAACGATAAAAATACTCACTATGGGCACTCAATCCCAATAAAGGATTGAATTCGACATAAAAATTGACGACCAGAACGAAAGGCCTCATAAGCATAACAAAAACACGAAGCAATACCATTAGAGCTACTGAGATTCGTGAATTCAATTTTATGTCATTTGTAGAAAATTCGGAATCGAGATAATGTCAGTTAAGTTTTGACTTTGTTTCGTTAAAAGTGCATGCGGAATAACAATTATCGTAATTGTATGGCTTTATATCCACTTTAATTTATTTAGAAATAGCAGAAGCAGCGCCAAATTAATGTTACATAAAAATAAAAAAAACAAACTTCCTAATAGCATAGCAAATAAAAAGACTTCAGTTTTTAAACTTCCAGTAGGGTAAATATAACAATATTGAACATTTTTGCACATCTTCAAGTGAGCCCAAAATGGTATGCTTGGACATAATATAAATTCAGTTCGTTGACGAGTATTGATTAATTTTTGGCAAAGACAGGTCCACCCGTCTGAAAAATACAAAGCAAAAAGTGCTAACAAAGATTGTTCGAGAAAACGGATAATCCGATTTTTTCATTTGTTTGTCAAATAGAGTCCGGCAGAAATATTGGATGCATTTCCGACGACGATTGTTTCTACATAAACGGGGGTAAAAAAATGTACTGTAGCTTTATTAGTACACAAATTAAAGTTTTAGTAGCTTTTAGTTTCAAAAAAGCGTAAATGCGTATCAGGTCATTCTGCGATGGTGATGGTGTCTACATTTTTGAGTATGGGAACCATATTTTTATTAAGAGAATGGTACGGCTGTTATAGTAGAATCCGCTCGTTATATTCATTCAGCCTAAATTGAAGCAACCCAATGGTGAGATATGGTTTCAACAAGGTGGGATCACTTAGCACAGATCACATCAAATCAGATGTTTCCCAGCCACATTATTTCACACCGCAGTGACATAACATGACTAGAGCTCTCGCTCTATCAAACGCCAGGTGATTTTTTCTAAGGGCGATCCTAAAAAGAAAAGTGTACACTAACGTCCTCAAACCAACTATGCCTTAAGAGGAGCAATAAGAACAGAAAATACTGTACCAAAAATAAGAGACACCATTTGGAAGATATTATTTTTCACAAATGAACATTTAGCAATACATACAAACTTTTGGCTAATGTCGTTATTTAATATTTATAGTTCTAAGAAATCCATCCGATATTTCTGCCGTACCCTGTATAATATTCACAAATCATTATTATTGATTCATATACACTGAGAATTATTGCAAAATAGGTATACAGGTATGCAGGTAGACAGATAAACAGGTAGAGAAGTAGAAAAGAAGGGAAGTAAACATCAGGAAGATCATGCAATTTGTCACAAGTAAAAAAACCACTTATGCCTAGTACTTTGATTTGATATTTCAAAAAAAAAACTATGTGACGTAATATTTGACGAGTGTCTTTTACAACTTGCAAACAATTTGCTACCATCTTAATAAAAACATTTATTAAGAATTTGTACAATCGCGAGTTTCTCATCCGACACATGGTTTGCAACAATAATCAAGGCATGTTGATCGGGCAGAGGAGTCTTCGATCGTTCTAGATATGACTGAGCCGCGTCTATTTTATTTTTCTTTTCTCTGACTTCTCGGTAAGTACTTTTCGTTCTCGAGGCATTACGAAACCAGTTACCGGATTCCCGCAAGGTGAGCAGCAGCGCGGGGACGCGCTCTCCAACAAGCACGCACAATCACACGAGGAAACAGCGCTACATGCATACGCCCACGTATGGCACCACGGAAGAGGTGGCGAACAGAATAATTCGCTTTTTGTAATTTTTTTTCTTTTGATCACATAGTCGACAATACACAAACGGTTAAAATACTCTCAATCTAATTAAAACGATCTCCAGGTATCATCTTATGTAAACCACCAAAAATTCAATTGCGTAAGTGTGTGTAAAATTGAGATATTTTTATTTTGCACTAAAATTTATTTTAAGATAAAGTTTGAGTTGAACTTCTGGATGTGATTATACTAGACGAAATACGAATAAAATAGTATATATGAACAAAATGACACTTACAAATTGGATAGTTTTATTAAGGTTTCCTCTACTGTATAACGTTAAAAAAGTAATAATCACAATCCTGTCAGATATTGACCGTCATTGTCACTTGTCACAGTCCTGTCGTAGTAATCAGTTCAAACGCGTATCGCGCCTTAAAAAGTTTATTTTGAGTGTTTTTTTTTTCGTGTTCTGAAGATTTATTTATTGTTATTTATAATTATTAATACAAATAATTTTGACCAATTCTAATACAATAATCAGATGTTGATAGAATTTTTGATTATTTATTTTTGTTCATTTTAGGGCAAAATAACGTAGTACTATTTTGTACTGTTCATCCGATGCCAAAAAAGTGAAAACCTTTCAAATGTGCTTATCTTTGAAACTAACCGGTAAACAAAAGCATTTATGGAAAAGACCTGTTCTGAACCAGACCAAGGTTGGTCTATGTATGATTTGTTTCCTTTGGGCTAATGCTTCATGTGCTGATGTTCCAAAGAGGACCAAACAATTTGTCAACTGTCTTCTTAAATATTACTACTCAATATGAGCTCACCGTATAGGTCCATATAGTACGGACAAAATGGTTTTTCTATTTGGTTGCATTTTTCCTTAATAAATATGTTATTATAGTTCCTACTTAATTAAAGAATTAAGCTTCTGGTAGTCAATGAACCGAAGATTAGCAGAAACAATTGAGAGTAGTAATAATATCATTAAATAAATAAATTTCATTCAAAAATAATTCACCACGCCATTTTGTTTCATACTTTTACATGAAAAGGTTTTTATTTTATTTACCGTATATGCAGTAACTAGCTACTAAATAAAGTACGAAATATTTATTATTATGAATAAGTTTGAGAAGAAACAATTATTGTACATACGTATAATTATTTATTATGGCTTACTAAATAAATGAATATGTGCTTGGAATTATTTACAACTATAGCATGAGAAATTGTGAATAAAACATATATTAACTCAGTAAACATTTAAATATTGCCTATTATATTATTTAGAAATTATATTATTTATAATTATAATTTCACAAAAGTGATTATCATTTATAGTCTGAAACAGCAAAAATATGTTTGCATTGAATTAACAGTAAAACAATCCCTTGAGCATACATAATACATCTCGTTCTGCTATATTGAGATTAATGGTCGTGAATAAACAAGTCCGCATTTGAAATGCATTAAGGAAATTAAATAGCGCGTTACAGTAGAGCGAAAGACTGGATATAGTTGGCCTCCGAAGAGGGTGATGTGAGTTTGTAAATTCGCAGAATAACAGAAAACTAATAATAAAACCTAAAAGCCGGCGAATTATTATACTTGAAATATTGAAATACGTTTTTTTGGTGTCGTTAAAAAATTTACTATAATTATTTCTAACCATTATTAATTTTTCCGTTGTACTAACCCGGTGCTCAAGTTGTTCCTTGAGGTTTTATATTCTGCAAATATATATATATATATATATATATATATATATATATATATATATATATTTCGAATAATAGTGGGTTGGTTTACAAAGGATGAAAAAATGGATCTAGTAGTCTATTTTAGTTTGTATCAAAATAAACCAGATTATGAAAATAAACACAATAGATTGATTAAGAAAATTTAAAAATAGTAATATTGATCTCCTTAGGCCAAATACATATCTAAATATATACAAACATAAAAATGTCGCAATGTTAGATGAACACATCATTAGCTAATTAAATTAGTTTAAATATTTATAATTAGAAATATGTTAAGCGTAAATACACCAAGGATTTGGTCAGGTTGAGAATACCACACTAATAAAGAGTGAATAGTAATATCAACTTTTGGGCAGAATTAGAATACAAAATTACGAAACCCATATAGGTTATGTCTGGAGCATAACTCTTTACGGATCAGAGACATACGCTCCAAGAAGGCCAATAGTAAAAGCAAGGGGAAAAGACAAAGTGGACAGTTAAGGTAACAAATGAAGAAGTCCTGAGAAGAGTGGATAGCTATGCTTCACTGAGCACAATTATTAAAAGGAAAGGAAACTAGATCGGACTCATTCTGTAAAAAGAGTGCCTTCTACATGACGTCGTCGAAGGTAAAATTAGACGGACTTAAAAGAATGGGAAGAAGAAGGATGCAGATGGTTGGTGATTTACGCGAGAAGAAAAAATACAGGGAACTGAAAGCCGAGACCAGGAAGTATTAAAGCACAATAGAAATGTGTAAGTGTTTTAAAAAAGTGAAGAATAGTAATAAGCAGTAATGGACATAATAAATAAGGAAGAAAAAGGGATACGTTAATAATAATAATTCACGATTTTTTTGTGCTCTCACACCATGGACCTAACTATTCATTATATAATCGCAAAGTTCTGTAAATTGTGGCGAATTATTACAATTCTCTAACAGCGATGATTTGTAATCATGCAAATGCCGGGTAAGAACTATTTTCACTTTAGTCTATGGATTAAAAATAAAAGAACTCTAATGTTTTTTTAAGAAACAGAAACATTTTACTTTAACAAATCCTTTCTCTCGTTACATAATATTAGATTTTATTTTTCTGCTGCGGAAATGTTTAACGACGTCCCTTGGTATTTAAAAGAATCGTTAAAAATAAAAATATTTTTAATTCGCCTAAGCTAAGCAAAGAATTAAAGCAACACAAAATGTGAATTTTTACAATACTTCAAGGCTAAATAAATGTAAAAACTTAAAATGAGCGACAATTTTTATGTAGCAATTAGAAATCGTTTGGTAAAAAAATACTAAATTTACAAATGCTATATACTAAAATCAACATGAGCATCGCAGCCTCAACAGTTACCAAAGCATTTCGAATTTCTGTAATATTTACTTTCACAACGTAACTTTACAATACATAACCTATTTGTGATACATTAGAGAACAGATAAAAACGCAGAAAATGCTCACTATAGGAAAAGCAGTAAGATTCGAACTAATACCGCCTACCTTCCCTTGCGAAAACCAATCTGAAATAGTAACCAGAAGTTCCCAAACTCGGTAAAATAGAACGTAAAAATTGAAAGTACTATCATTTTGGCAAACAATTTCGAATATATCGTCCACAATAAATATATTTAAATCATCAAAAGGTAATAATAATATATGAAATATACAATTAACTATTTTGTTTATTACACATAAAAAGTATACATATAAAGATTCTCTCATATTTTTTAAAATTAAACAGTGTATAAATTGGCGTACTGTTCGCTTGGTATTTGCAACGCGATTTACTACATTTTTACGGCCTCGTCTTAGGCGCTTCAAAACTTTTTTACAATTCCTACGTGCGCCTCCAATCCTTGCCGTTTAATTAGAATTTGGCGTCATAAATGTCGCCGACGTAATATGTAATTAGATTTGAGACCCAGGTGAATTAGAATGAAGACAGCTTGATCACAAGAAAATGTAATCTTCGACATGAATAAATAAACGGGTTAAAACAAAATTAATCTAAACCGCTGTAAAATTTAAATTTCCATATAAAGTTCCAAGTCTAACAATTTCATTTACTTGATTAACTGCAAGACCACTTTATCTATTCTAAACGATCATAATAAGAGAATTGAGAAAACAATAAAATAAGTAAATAAAGTAAGTAAAGTGACATAAATGCGCAAATAAGAGTTTGAAAAAAACGACGCAAGAAACTGTTTCTTGAACCATTATATAATATTTCTTTTAAACATTACTATTGAATTATCACACCTATTAGAATCAGAAATAAAACTGCAATTCGATCGTCGTCGACCACCACCACTGTTTGCTCTTAAAAATAAAATATACGGGCCAATTCTCAAACAAAATAGAAACTTTATGTTACAGGTCTATATTCGTATGAGTTGGTAGTACAAAATGTCAAAAGTTCACTGATCCAGCGTTTTTCACACATAAAAAAAACATAGCCTCCAAAAGGCACAAATAAAAATTTAGTCATGAGTGTAACTTCCGGATGTCCTGATGTTAACATTCTCTAACAATTTTTTATAAATAAATCGCTTTTCATAGGCCTCTAATATTTTATCCCAATCACTTTAGGCATAAAATCTACCATTATGCCAAGTTTCATCAAAATCCTAGAAGAGCAACGCACGGGTCCTCCTTATTAGGCAAATATGCACTATTATGTAAAAACTAGTGCAAATAATAATTTGATAACACTGATCATGACATTATCTGGTTTCAAATAATATTGAAAATACAATCAGAGACTTTTTAACTTCCCGTAGGGTAAGTTATAGTAATCGCAAAAAAATCGAAAATGAAAATTTTTATATATCTTTACGTTTCAGAGGTTTCTGAACATTTTGGCATACCTTAGAAAAAATGGATGTATGTGTGTGTGTGTGTGTGTGTGTGTGTGTGTGTGTGTATGTGTGTGTGTATGTATGTACGTGTGTGTATGTATGTGCGGATACAAATTTTCGTCGACGATTTCGGGAACACCGATCAACCGATCTGAATAATTCAAAAAACATTCGATTCGTATTGATAAGGAGACGTGCTGATTAGTTTTTGGCGAAGGCAGGTCTAGCCGTTCCAAAGATACGGGGCAAAAAGTGCCAAAAACGGTAACTCAGTTTTTAAGAGAACGGAGCGTCCGATTTGAAAAATTCAAAAAATATTTTACTTGTATTGACAAGATGTAGATTTGATTAAATTTTCATGAGGGCAGGTCTAGCGGTTTCGGAGATCTAATGAAAAAAGTAAAAAAAAATGCCATTCGGCGGTTAAAAATGATCATTAGACATATGCACATCAAATTATCAGATATTTTATAGAGATTTTAACAATAAGTATATATTTTTTTTACATTTCTATGGGTTCCGTACCAATGCTTATGCGTTAGACGGCGGCGCGGCACTTGCGAGCTTTGACATTTCGTCTCTATGCAGTTCAAGCAGTGCGATTGCTTTGAAAAAAAGTTCAGAATTTCCAAAATATGTCAAAATGAAGAAAACATTTTTTTTTCAAAAAATTTTATTGTTTTAAAAAAAATTTTTTTTCTCAAAAAAAAATTTTTTTTTTCAAATAAAAATTTTTTTTAAAAAAAAAAGTAATTTTTTGTCAAATTTATAGTTTCTCAAAAATCTATTTTTTTCGAAGTAAATTTTTTTCAAAAATGTTATTCGTTTTTGAAAAAATAATAATTTTTGGTACGGGAAGTTCCAGCAATTTGCCTTAAGGCACGATGCCCTAATTGCTTTAAGACAGAATTCCACTTACAGCTAGTTTCGTTTTATATGATATATTCTGTACCTATAAACCGAATTCTCAGTTAGGAACCATCCCGTCGACAAGAACACAAATGCGAAACCGATCGAAAAGCAGTAACTCTTACTACTTCTCGCGCGTATGACGACGCATTGATAAGAAGATAATTTTACGATATTTTTATCGCGCACTTTCTTCCAAAAAATCCACGCTCTCGACACCCATTCGATTTTGGTACCCCAGTACATCAGCTGGGGATTCAGTTCTTGTTGTACTCAGCTGCCGTCGAAAAGATTTTATTATTCGGAGTTATATAGGAACGTAATAAAATACACGAACACAGACACCACCCAGCGCACAGCAACTTCGCATAGGTCATAAAAAACAGCATTATAGTTTTCAGATTACAGGCGCCCAGAAAAAAGTACTCAAACTTAAGGCTGTAAAAAGAATATGAAAAAATGGAAAACCATTTATTTTCCGACTGCTCTTTGAGAAATAGTATCTATGTAGTTTGCATTGTATGCTGACAATATGGTAATAGAGCGCTGCAAGAAGCAGAGATATTGCTTCAGGATTGTATTATTTATGCAGTACAGTAGAATGATACATTTTTAAACTTTAGAATAATATGACTATTTGGACTTATATATTTACCACGTATATAATATCAGACATTTGAAAACTTATGATTGAAGATCGATGGGTATGCGGTTATATTTGGCCCGTCAATTCGATCTAGAAAATAAAATTGGCAGCGAGCGGAAAATCACAAATATGAATGAAACAAACAACCTGCTATTTAAAACATTTTAAAGTATAACTAAAGAAAGGCACAGGAAGGTGGAGTTTACAAATTAATAAAAGTATTAATGCAAGTATATTTACAAATACGAGTATATTAGCAAGGATGATAGTTAATGCTCTTAAGACTATTTTTCTTAAAATACCGATCAAATTTAATGTTTGCCAGCCCTAGTGTATCTTTTACAAATAATCGCTTATAAAACCATCAAAGGTGCACTCGAACGTATTTAATTTGCTGAAAGCAGTAGTTGTGAAACCGTTCCACGCATAGAATTAACACCTAAGTCAGAGAGGGTTGTGAATAATAATTTATTATGAGCAAAAAAGACTTTAAATACTTCAACAGAAGATCTAATATTTAAATCACATGTTACACAAAAATGCACTGATAATGAGGGCAATAGAATGGGGTACCTTTAAATGACTTACATTTTTTTGTTATACTTACATTACAATCTATCATTACATTTACTAATAATTATGACGTTATTGTATGACTTTTTAAGAAATGGCAACCCAGTGGTCGTCTAATCCAGTTGTGACTAATTAACTTTAGGGAAGACTAGTTATAGATGCCACTTTTTTATCAGTCATAATTTTGTTAATTTACCAGTTAGCTGGGAGAAAAGTAAAATGGTAATTTGAACATTTGTCTACGTGGAAATACTGAAATACTGTCCTAAAATTCGATGGATTAATTATGAAATCAGATATTGAATATTGAATGTTCCTTTTCCTTTCTCTTTTGTATTTTGTCCTAATTAGTTAAGTTATTTTTATTTGTTTAATCTTCTGCTGCTTGGATGCTTTTGAAAACAAATCATAATGACTGAATTATCTAATTGTAAGCAAAAACTAATTGCTAGTAAATAACCACTAACTTACAGCAAAATAAGGCACTGACTGAGAGCAATATGGGAACTTGCAAACTTGAGTGTACGTGTGTGTGTATATGTGTATGTGTGTGTATGTGTGGGTGTGCGTGTGTGTGCGTGAGTTCGGATACAAATTTTCGTCGACGATTTCGGGAACACGGATGAAGCGATTTGAATAATTCAAAAAACATTCGATTCGTATTGATATGGAGACGTGCTGATTAGTTTTTGACGAAGGCAGGTCTAGCCGTTCCAAAGATATGAGGTAAAAAGTGCCAAAAACGGTAAAACTCAGTTTTTAAAATAACGGAGCGCCCGCTTTCAATAATTCAAAAACCATTTTACTTGTATTAACAAGATGAAGAACTGATCAAATTTTCATGAAGGCAGGTCTAGCGGTTTCGGAGATCTAGTAAAAAAAGTAAAAAAAAATACCATCTGGCGGTCAAAAATGATCATTAGACATATGCACATCAAATTATCAGATATTTTATAGAGATTTTAACAATAAGTAAACATTTTGTTTTGCTTATCCATTAGACGGCGGCGCGGCGCTTACGCGCTTCGATATTTCGTCTCTATGCAGTTTAAGCAGTACGATTGCATTGAAAAAAAGTTCAGAATTTTGGTACGGGAAGTTCCAGCAATTTGCCATAAGGCACGATGCCATGCGCCCCACTAGTGTTTCCCTTAAATTTCAAAGCTTCCAAAATTTTTAAATTGCGTTACGGAAAGTTCCAGCAATTTCTCTTAAGGCACGAAGCCATGCACCACTAGTTAAATATTTCGATTGACGTGACCCCATAATGTAAATGACAAGTTTGATTAGATACAGAGTTTCGCAATTGGTATGTTCTTTTCGCATATCGTGTATGCATGTTAACCAATCGATACATGTGTAGTACATAGGTTACACTTGAAATAAGTGATTTTAGTGAAATGTGTGAACCAGTTGTGGGAAGCGAAGCTCGAGTGGCACCCGAGGGCACGGTTTCCGCTGTTTCGGCGGTCAGGCGGCGATCGTATCTGTCTAGCCGTCCGATCGGTTGATTCGAATCACACGATAGGGAACGCAATCACAACAACGGACATTAGACGTCGCGAATCGCTCATTACGCTCGTGTGCAACATTGTACGCTACTCTGACACGCGAGCAAACCAGCGAACGAACGAACGAGCGCAACGTGGAAGGCTCCGGGCGGACAATCAAGCAGATTCCAGAAGTGAGAACTTACAAGGTAGGCACATCAATTCGAAATAAAAATATCAGTAGATAAATGAGCAAATGTGGTAATATCAACATCTAACTGTAAATATAAATTATATCAAGAGTTTCTGAAATCAACATCAAGTAGGGTAGAGCGGGGCTAGTTGAGCATAGGGACAAGTTGAGCAATCGAAATATCTCGAAAACTATTCACCGCCCGTTTAGGCATTATATGGCGGAAAGATAGAGATTTGGGAGAAATAAACATCCCGCGATCGCTAGTGGCCGCTGGACAAATGACTGAGGCTCACGGGCGTTTTGTTTATTTTGAGACCAAAGAGTAAAAAAGTAATTCATCATGAGTTTTCGTCTGGTTTAGTCAAATGTTATTTAGTTTTAATCAGGTAAATGTTATTCTTCCATATAATTATAGTACTATTAATATGCACAGAGATTCTGGGTATATATCTCACGGTTTTTTTATAAACTCACTTTTATTTTGAAATTCCGAGTTCGGGTTAGTTGAGCATAGTTGCTAAACTTGTTCTGTCACTAAGACAATCACCATTAACATCCAGAAATTAATTATTATTTTTAAGATTTAAGCTAAGTCTATAAGTAATAAGTAATAATATAAAGAAATAATGATTTTAAACGAAAATACTGAATATAGTGGTAAAATAATTCCTAAGATACGATATTGTTTTGCTGATTCTACTTTTCGGTAATTATTCAAAGCAAATTACTATAAGTTTTGTTTTCTCTGTCAATAAAGACTATAAATATAAAACTGGTTATTAAAAACTTATTTTATTTCATCACTAATCGATAGTGAACCTATGATTTTATTATACTTTCTTAGTGCTCAACTTGCCCCACCTATGGGGTACATTGAGCATACTTGACTTTTTGCATATAAACAGACGTAGCTTTTAAATTTTACTTATTACCAAAAAATAGTATTAACACTTTTGTTAAGCGATAAACAACAAATCCATTAAGCCGTATAGCAATTTATTGAGACTTTTCATTGAGAAGCTACATCCGTTTAAGTAAAAATTTGCTCAACTAGCCCCGCCCTACCCTACTTCCATCGACACTTTGAAAAATGAATTCTTATGACAAAATGCTAAATTAGAACATGAAAAACTAGCGAGAAACTGTAAAAGGAACATGATTAAAATAAATTCCAGCAAGTTTTAGAAGTTACAAAAGGTAAGGTTTTTGGTCGAAAAAGTAAATGACACGGTGTTTTGTTTTTTAACTTTTTTTTGTGTTTTTCCCTTTTGGTTTATTTACTACCATAGTCTTTTGATTAAGTAGAAAATATAATAACATATTCATTAAGGAAGAATGCAACCAATTACAAAAACCATTAATCCATATAGGACGAATCAGATGATATATAAGTTAAGTACAAAATGAAATGCTAATTTTTAAGAAGACACTAAATTAATAAATCGTTTAATCCTCTTAGAGACATCAGCACATGAAGTATGAGGCCAAAGGGTACAAGTCATACATCGTATCGAACCTTCGCCGGGTTCAGAACGGTAAAATATGTCTGCAATAAATGCAAGTTTTACCGGTGGAACATTTGGTCTGTTTTGAGAAGTTAAAAGTCAGTCGCCTTTTACAATAGAAAAAAAGAAAATTTTAATAGAAATAATTACAAAGAAGTCGCGAAAAATATGAGACGACCATTCACAAAATAAACTTTTGAAGGCGCAAAATACGTTTGAACTGATTACTACGATAAGACAGTGACAATGACGCTCAACATCTGTCAGAATTGTGATTATTGCTTTCTTAACCTTACAGTCGTTAAGTAAAACTAGCAAATTTTTAAATAACGCCACAGTGTCAATTTGCCCACAAATACCATTTTGTCCTTTTTTCCCCTACCAAAAATACTATTTCCCTGATTATCATTCTAAAAGTAATAATTCCATATCAATGATACAAAATATCGAAGTCATGTCGTTCATACATTTCTATAAAACTGAACTCCTTCCGACTGATAAATACATTCCACGAATATAATTGCAACAAAATGATTTTCTTTTCGAAAATTAAAACAAAAAATAATTTGAGTCATTACACCTCGGCACGTACACCGCACTTTATTTTGTTCGGCGTAATTTAAAATGATCTCGTTTTTAATGACTTTGACGATGTCAGCAGACCTTCATAAAACTTTATTGCAAACAACGGTTACTAATATTTATCTTCCGCTTTTAGTGCCAACATATCTCAGTTTGTACTTGGGACACGTAAACTCTCGCGAGCCGTAAATGTCATTGCGCCGAGGGATAAAATCCAAATCAATCTGATATCTACTATATAATTCTATAACGCCATCAATAATTTACATGCAAAAGATTAAATATACATACAGATTATTATTCTCTAAACTCTCTACGGGCTACGACTAGGGGTGAAAAAACAGTATGTGCGGGTATCTTGAACGCCGAAACTCTATAATTGGAAATTGCATTTTCTACATATATCTATCATTTGTACTATTGTAATCAACAAGTTGAGAACCATATACAGAGTTTGAATTGATCAAATCTATATTAATCGATTGACGACTATATTTTGTATTAATAAAATGATAAAAAAAATAAGATAACTAGAATAAAAATATCGAAAAAATAATATGACATCGTATATCATCGATCAAGCAATTATCATGTTCATTTGGAATTTTAAAAAATAGGTAATAAATTACTAAAAATATATTCGATTTATAAAATATTTCAATGTCGTTTTTTTTAAAATAAGTGTTAACAATTTTCATACTGAGCCTTTCTTTAGACAATAATAATGTGTCGTTGCAAATTATTCGAATGAAATCTTGATTAGCGCCTTTTTGTTCTACACTTGCATAAGCAATATGATCATTAAAAAGTAGATCATTTAAAATGATAAAAAAAATTATATTCATAATAAGTTTGATATGTATAAAACTCACCCCTATAAGAACCTGGCTCGAAGTTTAAGCTTTCTAGGCTTCTGACAAATAACATACCTGAAAATAAAAATATATAAATAAAATTTGTAAATCCGACTTATAAATGTCATAATTTAATATCATAAGAAACATTTATTTTTTAACATTCAAATTCAACATAAGAGTTCTCTCGATAGAGTGAATTTTTATTATTATTATAATTTTTTATTTGCCTATTCTGACTTTTTTCTTCTATTCTGACTTTCTTTAATATGTTCAATAAATTGCCAACTATTCAAAAGAATATGAAGCAGTAAAGTGTTAGGCACTAAATATACTTTCGATTATTGGTATTTTGCCGTAAAATAAGTTTGCCATAATCAAAAGTGAACGATTTTATGATTCACAATGAATCACTATGGCCAAACTTGTCGCTTCATCACGGTACAGGTTTATATTCGAAAATAGTTGAACAACGTCCAACCGATTCGTAGAAAAGTTCTAAAGTGAATCTTTACCTAAAGTGATTTATCTTTGCAAAGAAGTGGATTCGGAAAGATCGTTGGGTGGAACTGACACACTTGAGACTGCCTGAGAAATCATTATATTTATAGATTGTTTATATATTTTATTTCATTATACCTTCTTATTGATTTAAATCAGCAACATTGGTTTTTATTCCATTTTATCAAGAAAAATATTAAGGCATTAGTATTAATGGAATAAAATAAGTATATTCGCTTTCAAAAAAAGTTCTTACTCTTCAAACATGCAAAAAATTAAGAAAAATTGGAATGTATTAATAATAAGGGTACGCACAAAAACAATGTTTAATTATCAGCAAAGTAAAAATCAACGGTTATCAAATTCGTTGTGTACATCAGAGAAGGCCAGGAAATGCAAGAAACCACTCTATTTCCAGTCTATGAAGTAATTGTTCCATGTTCAATTAGAAATCCAATTACATACGACGTCTGTCATCAATCAACACGAATGACGACTAATGAATACGATCATGACAAAAAACCGGAAATTTGCATTGTATCAAAGAAATTAGCTGAACAAACATTAGAAAGGAGTATTTGTTGAACTAAGATTACTTGAAGAAACCAAACTATATTTAAATAGTTAAATTACTGTGCATAGACCTGCGATAAACAAAGACTAAGCTCCCGAAAATATAAAAAAGTTGAATCCCAAACAAAAAAGCTACGTCTACTCTTTGAAACATCCAACCAATAAATTGTTGTATATAATTTAGTAGACAAGCATATAAAAATAACAAGCAAAATTTAAAATGTTAAATTATTTGATATTTCAAGCTTTTTAATGTGACAAATTTAAATAGACATATTTCACGCTTAGAATAATATTTATGTTGCTTATACGGCGCCAGTCAATGCTAAGCAATTTGTTTTTTAAACGTCTGCTAACCATGAAATTATTTCACTTTAATGATCGAAACTTTTTTATAATATGGCTAGGATACCATTCGTCAATCAACTGTCAGAAATGTAGATATTTAAGTACTCTTCGCACTAACCATAAATATTTGAGATTTTTATATTAGAAACGTCTAAGCTTTTAACAGAATACGGGTTTATGGCAGAATACAATATGATAAAATATTGAGGTTTGCATACAGTTATTCATACATTAAATGATTCTATTTTAATTACAAATAAATTACAACAGGCTACGAGGCCTTACATTCTCTACAGAATTACCTAGTTTGCTTTAGCAGAAGCATCTCGATATCAAATGTATTCATTAATTAGGGACATGTCTCGAATTTAATCAAGTACGAAAAGGAAAGAAATGAAAACTACAAAACTTGCAATAAACTTTAAATTTAGAAAACACATTAGTAGATTTATAGAAAATTTAGAAAACCCATTAGTAGTAGGGTAGGGCGGAACACAGAAGACCAATTTGATTTTGTACAATTATATTGTGAAAATCAAACAAATTATATCACAACAAATAACACATATCAAACAAACAACTATCTGACTAGATCCAGTAAAATCTTCCAGCTATTTCCTCATTGTAGAAACTTTTATTTTGTTGAATTTCAAAAATTTGCTACCAGGTTATTTTTGCCCTATGGGTGAGGACAGTCAAGGGCCAAACAGATTTAATGACTCATTTTCAATTTAAGAAAAAAAATAAAAAATAATAGCTATATTATTTAACTTATGCGGAATAAAAATTTTATGAGCACATTTTTTCAAAAATTACACCGTATATAAACTTGATCTGGTTTTTCGTCAAAAATATTCATCAGCAGAATTTGAGTTTGAATAACGAATAACTTGTAAATAAACTCTTGCAAAATTGTTATTTTTAACTTGATTCACTTTATCATTTACTATTTTTTATGTTCACAGCTTTGCCAGAGTAAGGGTTCAGTTGGTCCTTTTTACCCCACCCACGTGTAAGCTTTTATAAAGGTCATACAAAAAAAAAACGTTGAATCTAATCTGAAGTTAACAATACATCTTATTAAATAATCAAATTACGTATATTTAAAAAATATATCAAGCTCTTGTAAATTGAGCAACAGTGCTCACAACCAAAAAAACTAACTTAACTAGATTATAGCAAAATTTTGCCAACACATTTTCATATATTCAAATTGCAAACATGGTTGCTGATTACCCAGGGTCAATGTGGATAATACTCATTCAAGGAAAAAAGAGCCAGAAAACTAGATAAATTATGATTATTATGCAAAAGAATCACTAGATCGTAGATTTAGTCGGTTCTTAGATTCTTTTTAATTTCTTTGCTATTTGTCCCCCCAATTTTGACTTTAGATTCGTGTTCAGCAGTGAAAATTACATTGGAAAATATATGCCGCACACTCAATACAAACAACTTTTTTTGACCTGTGTTATCGTTAAAAAAATTACTATCTCTTTTGCAGTTTGATAACTTTTTTTGTGAATCTGTGTTAATAGCATGTAATTGATGCTTATATTATTATATGTTTTACCGTTAATATAAATTTAAGCGGCGACAATTTATTTAATATCGATAAAAATAACAGTTCATAGCACCATGCACTATAGCAATTGCAAATTCCATCATAAGCAAAACGAATAAATCTCAGTGCAGGAACAGGAGCAGGAGCAGGCCTAATGCCAAGCGTTATTTATATTTATAACCGCGGACAAGGGATTCTATTCTATTCAGCGGATAGCGATCATTCAACTGCACTCATCTCGGCAAGTGGAGAAGTATAGAAGACTCAGAAGCAGACTCTATTAGAGAGAGGATCGTGACTTGGAATCCAAACGACTTATATTCAAGTCGAGACTAGGAAAAAATGAATTAGAGATAATATCTTAGTGACATATTGATTGTGTTCACGCCTTACTTTTACTGATCATTCGTATACACACGTTTTAAGCAAATTAAATAATCCGCTGAACATTAAATTTATACTTTATTAAAAAATTCTTAATATTTCAGTTTAGTGTTATGGACAGGAATTTGGCATCGAAATGGCTATCGTGCGTCCAAGTTCTACGCTATCTTTGCCATAAATTAATTTTCCCATTTACATCTTCGTATTGCGAACACAGAAATACTTTCTACATAGTTTACAAAGATAATAAATGTTATTAATATCCGTTATTAATGATAATGCTATTATTTCTCAGAAAGGCTGTTGGCTAACCTGTTTGTAACTACTGCATAATCAGCTAAGGCAACCATTTGAATAAAATTATATTCCATTATTAACCGGAAGGATTGTACTTGTAAAAAAAGAAATTTGAGAAAATATTCAGTAGTTTTTTTTAAGATTCATCATCCTATTAATGAAATTTTAATATAAAATATATGTTATCTACATATATATAAAAATAAGTCGGGTTTTCCTTCCTGACGATATAACTCCAGAACGCACAAACCGATTTCGACAATTTTGCATTCGTTGGAAAAATCTCGGGCAAGGTTTATGGCTAAGAAAATTAGTGGTGCATGGCATCGTGCTTCAATGCAAATTGCTGGAAATTCACGCACCGTAATTAAAAATTCGAGTAATGAAATTAATCAATAATTGTTTTAAATAATTTCAAATAGATTATATACATATATCTACATATATATAAAAATAAGTCGGGTTTTCCTCCCTGACAATATAACTCCAGAATGCACGAACCGATTTCGACAATTTTGCATTCGTTAGAAAAGTCTTGGGCTCCGTGAGGTTTTTATAGCAAAGAAAATTGAAGAAAGATTTCAACAGAAAAGCAGAAAACACTCATCATCTCTGATACTCAGCATGTGCTACAAACTAATATTTTTTGTTTGACTACTACTCGTTTATTTGACAGCTACTCATTGTTCTTCTGCTCAGTTAATTTCATGTGACAAACCGGCATTGTGTTCACTGTGAAATTGTGCAAAAAAAGTAAAAAAAATAATAAGTTCCTAACATTTCAATTGGAAACCATCAAATCAATCACGCGCAATGTGCAAATTTTTATTCAATTTCAGCAGCAGGCAATTTTTTTCTTCATTTTTTAATCACCAAACGAAATGTTCAAACCATCTGGTGGTGAAACCAAGTTCGCCCGGTTTGCTAGTTGTATATAAAATCCTTGACTAAACAACTGAATGAATCAAGAGAAAGCTTAATATCATGCATAGCAATAAAAATAATAATCATCAAAATTCAGCATATCGATATTTGATATTTACACATTTCGATAACAAAATCTTGCAAAAAATGTATCGGGTCAGCCATGTAATGTTTTTTTTGCTGTTGACTAACATGTTTGGAACTACGGCATGGCCAACCGAGGCATCCCCTTGAAGAAAATTATTTTCAATTATTAACCAGATAATTGAACTTGAGAATAAAAAAAAATTATTGGTTTTTTATTGCATCTCCAAAAAAAAGTTATCTTGCTAACCCTTTTATGTTGGTGTAACTACTAGACTATTTATTAAAAAAAGATTATATTATTGATAAAATATTATCAATATAAGATGAACAAGATTAAAATCGTTTGTATTATAATACTTTTATTCTTGGAAGTTATTTCTAAAACAATGATATCATAAGAATTTATTATTACTAGATAATAATCAAAATATTGTCAATTCTAAACGCCAGCAAAATTTAATGTACGTAACAACAGAACTCAATACAAATAACAGAGCTCATTAGAAATACCAATCGAATAATTTTACCATATATTGTAATTTTGTCCATCATTTTAGGGTATTCCAAATTATTAAAAGATCTCAATATGAAGATAATATTAGAATTCAATAAATTACCCTTATTGTTAGTGAAATTACTAAACGAACAAAAGTTGTTTGATGGATCACTAATTAAGCACTAATTAATAGCTATTTTATTACTCGATGACGATATAATAGTAATCGAACCAAATAAAAAAGACCGAACGTTATTTCATTCATATTAATTTGTCAACTAAAGCGACATTGCACTTTCATATTGTCAAGATAAAAAATACTATCTATAAAAAGTATATACACTGAAAAAGTAGAAACGAATATAATGTTGTCCATCAATGAAGGTTGTTCTTTTAGTGGCATAAACGATGCTCTTCAGTTTAAATTTCATTTCCTATCTCAGTCAAAAATTAACGAACCAAATTAAAACGCAGGTAAAGCTCTTTAATTTAAAAAATAACAAGACAGAAAGTATGCCCGCTTTTTACCTTGTCATTTAATTATGTACGCACACTTTACGCATCTCTAGCAAACATTATTTTAAAGACGGTACTTGGAAATTTATGCTACGAAAATACAGAAACGTACGAAATTCATTAATGATGATGAAAAAATATACAAAATTTTTTTTACAAAATAAATGATATAGAGCTATTTTTATGGCCATCATATATTTGCGATTGTGAGTTGGAAAGATAAACCGATTGTATATAAGTATATACTAATAATTGAAAAATATTTTATTATTTATTATTATTTTTATATTTAAAGGCCAATGCACTTGAAATCGATAAAAACAACACTTACGCTATATACCGAGACTGCCGAACTAAATACATAACGATAAAATGTAACATACATCATTGTAAACAATGCCATAAACGCTGCTCGCGAGTTGCAAATTTATTACATGACAGCATATATCAGAAAGATAACAATTGTTTTGAAATAAATTCTATAAATTATGTTCGCGGCAATTTTTTTATAAAATGTATCTAGTAAATTAAAATAGGACATTTTTCCATTACACGTATATTTTCCCAAGCTGCAGTATTTTTATACTGGGAACTTTTAGGGTACTTCCTGATTTTTGCCTACGATTTCTTATTCATCATCGGTAATAGAATGAGAGTGTAAGATAATACGAAAAATAGACATTGACACAATTTATTACTGGAATTTAATATTAATTTCTGCAGCTTCTTGTGATGGTTTTTCATGGATGACAAACCAGCAGAATTTATGGCATCAGAAAATAATTGACGCAAATTGATTGCTATTGTTAGAATAATTTAATACTTTTTCATGAAAATTTTATTGCACTTGGCTTCAATATTATTTTTGCACTAATTATCCGCAATCGACTTCATAAAATCTTCGAAAAGAAACGAAACGAAACGAAACGGAGCTGATAATAACTAGCAAGATTTGTTTTAGCAAATTACAGTTTTTCTATTTTAAATAGTTTTAACGGACTATTACAAGTTCAATGATCGGAATGCCCTTTTGCTTTTAGAATGCCCTTTAAACAACATTTAAAAAATGCTGCTCAACCAATTGGATAGTTTTAACGGCAATTTACCAAAAAGATAGAAAGACAAGAAAAAAGCGCACGTATCTTTTGTGATAGGTAGAGTTCAGCTTAAGAAATACATCATCGAGTAAAATATCCCATTCCATATCGCAGTATATAAGCTCATAGTCTAAGAGCCAGTGAACTATTTGACTAACCTGTTTTCACAAAGCCAGAAATTTTTTTAATGATATTTTATTATTGGCCCATTAAGAAAATACCATTCTGGCAGTCATTCCGCGGTTGCGTCATCATCCCTTCAATTTGTGAAAATGTAAAAAAAAATTTTTTTATAACTTGCTCGCACAAGGCTCAAATTTTGAGGGTGTCTTCTTTTAACTGTTCAGAAAGCATATGTAAAAAGCCAGCCCATTCTGACGGTTGCAAGGGTCTGCCAGACGAGTACATAATAGTCATGACGCGCAAGGGTGTGGGCGCATTGCCATACATAATTGACTAATACCCTTGTATTTGAGTAATTTATACGCCATTTTGAAGGTCATTTTGAAAACATTCGTTATACGAAACTTCCACTTTGTATCTCACCTTATGGCCGAGATATCATTGAAAATATGCCAAAGTGGCCCCTTTTTCAAACTCAATTTTTGGCGTAACCATAAAAGATATCGAAAAAAAAATTACGTGATTCTACTCATATTGGCTTAAACCACATAATGTATAGTAATATATGCTAAATCATCCTTTATTATTAGCTAAAAAGGATAAAATAATTTTTCAATTAATGTTTTCGGATAGTGCGTTTTGTTTAATTACTTTATTATTAGCGTTATTTAAAAGCTTATTGTTTTCTCTTTTAGTACTGCAAATATGGTTTAAATCAAATTTGTGGAACACATTGAAAAATTGAAGAAACCAGAACCAGTACACCCGCGCGTAACGCTAATAGTAGCCCGCATAGAATTCGTTCGGTCGGATGTGCGATGCGTTACGCGCGGGTGTACTGGTTCTGGTTTCTTCAATTTTTCAATGTGTTCCACAAATTTGATTTAAACCATATTTGCAGTACTAAAAGAGAAAACAATAAGCTTTTAAATAACGCTAATAATAAAGTAATTAAACAAAACGCACTATCCGAAAACATTAATTGAAAAATTATTTTATCCTTTTTAGCTAATAATAAAGGATTATTTAGCATATATTACTATACATTATATGGTTTAAGCCAATATGAGTAGAATCACGTAATTTTTTTTTCGATATCTTTTATGGTTACGCCAAAAATTGAGTTTGAAAAAGGGGCCACTTTGGCATATTTTCAATGATATCTCGGCCATAAGGTAAGATACAAAGTTGAAGTTTGGTATAACGGATGTTTTCAAAATGACCTTCAAAATGGCGTATAAATTATTCAAATACAAGGGTATTAGTCAATTATGTATGGCAATGCGCCCACACCCTTGCGCGTCATGACTATTATGTACTCGTCTGGCAGACCCTTGCAACCGTCAGAATGGGCTGGCTTTTTACATATGCTTTCTGAACAGTTAAAAGAAGACACCCTCAAAATTTGAGCCTTGTGCGAGCAAGTTATAAAAAAATTTTTTTTTACATTTTCACAAATTGAAGGGATGATGACGCAACCGCGGAATGACTGCCAGAATGGTATTTTCTTAATGGGCCAATAATAAAATATCATTAAAAAAATTTCTGGCTTTGTGAAAACAGGTTAGTCAAATAGTTCACTGGCTCTTCTACTATCATAAGCATAGTGTATTTTTTGACTACAAATATCATGTAAAAAATATATAGAAGATTCCTTACAGCACACGACAACTAACTATTGAAATATGTTCAGTACATTTCCCAGTTATTGCTATTTCTTTAAAATCCGTTTACCCCATAAGGCACAAAAACAGCAAATTTCATGGGCATATTTTTACAAATATACCTAAATGATAATTAATGAGCAGAGTTATACTAACTATTAATTAACTTCCCGTAGGGCAAGTTATAGTAATCGCAAAAAAATCGAAAATGAAAATTTTTATATATCTTTACGTTTCAGAGGTTTCTGAACATTTTGGCATACCTTAGAAAAAATGGATGTATGTGTGTGTGTGTGTGTGTGTGTGTGTGTATGTATGTATGTATGTATGTATGTGCGTGTGTGTATGTATGTGCGGATACAAATTTTCGTCGACGATTTTGGGAACACGGATCAACCGATTTGAATAATTCAAAAAGCATTCGATTCGTATTGATAAGGAGACGTGCTGATTAGTTTTTGGCGAAGGCAGGTCCAGCCGTTCGAAAGATACGGGGCAAAAAGTGCCGAAAACGGTAACTCAGTTTTTAAGAGAACGGAGCGTCCGATTTTAATAATTCAAAAAACATTTTACTTGTATTGACAAGATAAAGAATTAGTCAAATTTTTATGAAGGCAGGTCTAGCGGTTTCGGTGATCTAGTGAAAAAAGTAAAAAAAAATGCCATTTGGCGGTCAAAAATGATCATTAGACATATGCACATCAAATTATCAGATATTTTATAAAGATTTTAACAATAAGTATGATTTTTTTTTACATTTTTATGGGTTCCGTACCAATGCTTATCCGTTAGACGGCGGCGCGGCAGTTGCGCGCTTTGACATTTTGTCTCTATGCAGATAAAGCAGTACGATTGCTTTGAAAAACAGTTCAGAATTTCCAAAGTATGTCAAAATGAAAAAAACATTTTTTTTTTCAAAAAAATTTTGTTTTCAAAAAATTTTTTTTTTCAAAAAAATTTTATTTTCAAAAAAAGTAATTTTTTGTCAAATTTATAGTTTCTCTCTAATTTTTTTGAAGTAAATTTTTTTCAAAAATGTTAATCGTTTTTAAAATAATAATTTTTGGTACGGGAAGTTCCAGCAATTTGCCTTAAGGCACGATGCCTTAATTGCCCTAAGACAGAATTCCACTTACAGCTAGTTTAATTCTCTCTTGTAAAATTCCCTTTTCACGCAATAAACAATTTGCATATCTAAAGAATTATTGAAGTAATTTATAAAACACACGCAGAAATTCTTGCACCGATCTGTTCCGATGTCAATGAGCCTTTCTTGTTTGCGATATCAAAAATTTATTTTTGTGTTCATGTTTTGCGACATTCCGCGCGCACCGATCTGGATAAAGTCAAACTCCGAGTGAGTCAAATAGAATATTATGATAGAAATTATGCCAGAATGCCCGCTCGCTTGGACAAGAGCCAAGGGACACTTCTCTACTTCTCTAGTTTACTACATTCTTGTTAATTTCACACAGAACATTACGTGAATTAAATTTAAACATTTTGAGATTTTGACAAGTTTAGCGCGACTTGTCCGATGTTGCAAAATTCTTCGTGATGGAAACTGAACATCGAAATGAGAATGCCGAACATTCCGCAATTTGAAAATTTTAAATTCAGCAAACCGTATGGCGATAATATAATCGATAAAACACGGTGAAGTATTCGTGGCACGTGCATCACCGTTCGAACGCGGCGTTCGTCTGGGCGCGGTTTTCACCAGCACGCCGCCGCCCTTGACCTTCTCAAGAGAGACGAAACAACTCGGCTCTCCTAAACAAAATCGCGCGACGACCATCTGCCGCGGACAACGTACACAAAAAACTCTTAATTGCTATGGGCAGAATCCAATTCACTCATTTATAATTCGAATGTCATCAAATCAATTGGCTTCATATATGATTAAATTAAGCAATCTGAAACAAGTGATATTTAATGTCATATATGTATACTTCCTGCAATGAGCTGCGCTTTAACTTGCAAAAATGTGATATAAAACTCCTAGTTAACTTCCGCAAAAGTTTGTTTTCGTCAAAAAATCTGATTCGACAATTTTTATATTTTCTAGATGTTTCAAGCCATCATTCTGTAACAAATGAGACCAATTTGGTAAAATATGTGCGTGTTGTGTGTGTAGCTTTCGTCGACGTTTTCTCATAAACAGCTAGGCCGATTTCAAAAATCCAAAAGCCAATCGATGTAAATCGATAAGGACTTGTGTTTGTCAGTTTTGCACGACGATCAGGCGAGCACCGTTCCTTTGTAATAAGCAGAAAAGAGAAAATGTTTCGTCCCCGATTTAGACAAAAATTAACGTGACCATACGCCCCGGTTTGGCCAGGTCAGTCCCGGATTTACATCTTTTGCCCCGGATTTTCGAAAAGTATAGGTCTAAATTGAAGCTCTTACTTGATAATAAAATTACAACTATTCATCAAATATCTGAAAATGTTATGTACAACTAGTACGCTTATATGAAAAAGGCTGGTTAAAATAGCCTCTTATATTCATAATTTTCTATTATTATATTACTTCTATTTTCTATCTTTCTATTCTATTCTTTCTATTTTACGAAAATTAACAAGAAATATGAAAATAAGCTTTTTGACTGCCTGGAATAAGTGCTAATTATTTTAAAATAATTAGGACGAAAATTGAACAGAATTTTAAAATAAGTTTGAAATCTGGAAAAACAGATATTTTTGGATCTATAATATATAACATATAATCGAATAATATAGTTCTTAGTCAGTAATTCTGATTCAAAAAAGACGGATTTTTATTGCATTAGTAGTAGTATTTGTTATTTTCAAATTATGGTATTTTTTTTCGTTCCAACACACCCCTCCCCCCGTCCCGGCTTAACTTAACAAAAATTCCCGTCCCGGTTTTGACGTGAAAAAATATGAATAAAAATAATATGATAAAAATTAAAAAAAAAACTATTCAAAAAATATTTAAGAATCGTGCTAATTAGTTTTGTACAAAACTCGGCCACCGGACAAAATTTTATTCGATGAAACTTTTTATGTTGATAGATAACATGGTCCTAAAAAACATACTAACATATTGCGACCCTACTACGACCAATTGTTTCAGGTATATGTAGTAATGCCAGTATTTTGTTATAGCAGATGCCATTACACAAAATAATAAAGTTTTTTAAAACAGTTTTTTTTGACGTTTTTCATGATTCAACATTGTGAAAAAGTTAGTGCATCAAAACAGTCCTACGAAAATTGGTTGGGATATTTAAATGTGTTTGAGAGATTACAATTGAAAATCACAATGTTTAGGTTTTAGTTTCGGTAAATTGAGTCAATTATTACATATTTCAGGGAGTTCATGACTTTGCCTTAAGGCAAAATGCCACTTTCAACAAGTTATTTATTATTTTAAGCCATCGCGATTAATAAGAGAACTTATTAGTTAAGTCTAAAATTAGTTAGTTAATGAGTTAATGAGAAAAAACAGAAAATATGCGATACGAGAACACAATTCAATATGAATTCGAACTAATTAATGGTGTTGACGTTCATAAACCTATGCAGCATATAAAAATAATTGGATAACAAGCTAAAAAAGAAATAATCTCTTAAGATCTATCCGGGTAGGTAGAAACGATCATTATTCTGCGCCAATAATTCGAAAACAAATCTCATTGCACTGAGATAATAATAGTTCTCATTAAATAATATACACAGCGTTCATAAAAATAGAAGATTTCGAAGATAAAAACCTACTAATGTAGCGAATTACATCTGAAAAGAATCAGAAAGTTTGATAATTGAATATTTTATGTTAGATCTTATTTTTGTATATAAATAGAATATAACAAAATGATTCACATTTTGTAGATCAATTAAATCATAAAGGTGAAATAAGAAGATATTTAATGCTGTATTAAAAATATTTTGATCGATATACAAGCACGGTATAAAAAATGAACTATATAAATAGAGACTATATAGTCTACACCTATTGGTTTAAATTTTAAATTTCTACTCGGAGACAATAAGCAATATTGAGAAGCAAAAAAATATTATTTTTATATGAATAACATGAATTACCTATATTGATGAACGAACCTAGTACAAATAAAATAAAAGCAAACATATATCAGCGTACACAATTGTAGCAAAAAATTCGAATTCGATATGAAGCGAAGTTAATTTGAATATTTTGCGCTCTTTCGGTTTTATCATAAACTAGTTGTACTTGACACTTAGTTCTCGTGGATTTTAATAAAAAAAAGTTTCACTTTTATTTTAATTTCCATTTCTTTTCAATTTTCTATGTTCGCTTTATTGAAAAATTTCTCTATATGGTGTACAACTTTCTTGGGCTAACTAATGGATTTACATGTAAGAAATGAAAAATCTAAATATTTATTTTTGGAAAAACAACTATCAATGTTACTGACTAAATTAAAAAATCTATAAGTAATTGATCAATTTCAATGCAAAGATTAATGAATTCAGATAAATTGCAAAAGCCAAACTAATTAAATTTACGCGGACAAAATCTCGCGGAGTATAGGTAGATGAGATAAACTAACATAAGGTACTTTTTCCTGCAATAAAAGTAACCTAAATCAAAGTCACGACAAATTACATCAGCTACCTGCCAAAAAAAAGTTTCGTCATATTCGGTCCAGCCATTTCGGAAATGAACCCAGACAGACAGATAAATTTTTTAAAAGATGTTAATTTGGTATATGTAACCATGTACTTATTTATATGTTTACATATTATACTAAATATAATATTATAATACTACTGCCAAAAACCTATCTACTATATTTGTACTACCACTTTAACCTGAATGAAAATTATTTTGTTTCAGTAGCGGACGTTACAATTTTCGCATATTTAAGGAAAAATATTTCGCGAAACTCACGACTAATTAATTATATTAAATTTATTGCTCGTATTTGAAATTAGGATCCTTCCTATTCGGAACGTTCGCCCCACTTTTCAGCGGTTGTTTGTCGAGTGCCAAAGGTAACCTATTATTTTCGAGAGCGGATTGGCAAGTCTGTCGGATGAGACGGGGAAAACGCACAGAATTGAGGTTACGACGCATCTACTCATATATAACGCACGAAATTAATATATAACTCATACATAACATCATAATCTCATATATATTATTGTGTAATGTAGATTATTTATAATGTTTGAAAGTAAAAAAATATCTTAATTCCCTGACAAGATAATTCAAAATTTTCCACACATAATCACAATTTGTTACTCATGGAAACACATGGAACATAATTTGGGTATGAAAAATGTAGTATAAGAAAATCATTATTAACTTCCCGTAGGTTAAGTTATTGTAATCGTCCAAAAATCAAAAATGAAAATTTTTGCATATCCTCACGTTTTGAAGGTTTCTGAACATTTTGGCGTACCTTAGAAAAAATGGACGTGTGTGTGTGTATGCATGTATGAATACAATTTTTCGACCACGTTTGGATAGGTTCAAAAAACATTCGATTTCTGTTGATGTGCTGATTAGTTTTTGGCAAAAGTCGGTTCAGCCGTTCTGAAGTTATCGAGAAAGGAGCATCCGATTTGAATGATCCAAAAAACATTCAATTCGTAATAACAGGAAGAAGTGATGATTTTGGCACAGACAGGTCCAGCTATTTCGGAGTTTTTTTTTAGACAACTAAACATCCGATTTGAATGATTCGAAAAAAATTCTGCTCGTGTTGAGGAAACGATTATTTTTGGATTTTTTTTTTTATATTGCTGAAAAAAATTTTTTTTTGGATATCGAAAATAATTCAGATTTTCAAAATTTTAATTCGGTACAGGAAGTTTCAGCAATTTAACTCAATTTTGACCACGATGCCATACACCACTAGTTTTTATTTAATTTAATCAAATGTCGAAATTCGACCAAGATTAATTAACTACATAAGAAGATAATCAAACCGAACTATATATACCGTGGTTACGTTAATTTCTCTTAGCTAGCAGCGGTAAGATTGAGCGATAAGATAAGGAACACTATGTTTTATGTTTATGACCTGTGAACGCGAAGAAATAGACATTACGCACGATGAGGTGCAATCGGCACAGTTCTGGACAAACACGGGGCTCAATTTAGTCCTCTAGAGTCTTTTCTTGCTATTTTATCTTGTTGATTAAAACCAAACTTATTATTATACTGAACCAATTCCTGGTGCAGTTATATAAAACTGCTGATGAGTTTAGACAAAAATTAGTTACTCCAAATATCGACTTCGGTTTGAACTTATTGAAAATAATGTGTGCATCAGACGTTTTACATTTACAGATAAATGTTGACCAAATGCTACAACAGCATTTACATACAACACAAAAGAAAAAATGGTAAATTGCACTCGCGGAAAATGAGGGAACGGCCACAACCAAAATTATTGATCTTGCTCTGTAAATTTATCTGTAATTTGTTTTGTGACATAGGGTAGGTCCAATTTGACTTTGAGCAATTATATTGTGAAAACCATAGCAAATAACACATATCAAACAAAGAACTATCAGACTATGTTCCGCAAAAATCCTAGCTAATTCACCATTCTAGAAATGTTTTTCTTGCGGTTTTTCAAAAATTTGTGACAAGGCCTTTTTCACTCCATATAGGGAGGCCAGGAAGCAGGGTAAATAGGGACGGCCAGGAAGCAAACAGGTCCAATGTTTTATTTTAATTTTGAAGGGTTTTTGAAAAATAATAGCTAAATTATTCAAACAATGCAAAATATAAATTTCATGGGTGCATTTACCAAACTTGATCTGGTATTTCATCAAAAATATTCATCAGCAGACTTTAAATAACTGCTTATATCATTTTTCTCTTGTAAAATAGCTTTTAAGTTTTTTACTTTTTTATTTGCTATTTCTTATTTTTTGCACCATTGTCAAGGTGAAGGTTTAGTTCTACCCTTTTACCCCACCCAGATGCAAGCTTTCACAGAATTTATATAAAAAAGTGTTGAATCTAACTTAAAATTAACAACACATCTAACAGAACAATTAAATTACGTATACTTAAAAATAAAATTAATGTCTTGGAAACTAAACAAAAGTGCTCACAATCAAAACAAATAACGCAAGAAAATACTTTTGTTATGGATTTTTAAGCATTGCCTAAACTCCTGTCATTTTTCTTTTGAAAGCGGTATTAATTTTCCTACGTGGAACTATACCCATTGAATAAATACAAAATATTTATAAATTCTAGATTCCTTGTTTGATTGATCGCGTGGTAAACTGAGATGTCAAGTACAATATTTATCGCTGGCAACTGAAGTGAAAAGGCTGTTAAATCTTGCGTTTCCACTTTTGAACTTTTCAACTAATTCATATGTACTTGTATAAGTATAATATCGAATTTCGTGTCGAATAATCCCATCGGCGAATGCTATTACGTTTCACGCGATCTATTTAACATATCCGATCACAAAAATTTTATAAAGCAACATTGTGATATTCATAATATGTTGTATTTTAATTCAAATATCTGTTTCTACATTGCACCGACTTTGAAATGAGCTTAAGCCGCTTATGCACTAAATTTCAAATAAGCCCGAAGCGCGCGCGGTTCATTTTCAACGGTTCGTAACACGGAAGTCATAAATTGTCTTAATATGCTTTGTTTTCCACTAACTAATTGCTTTTATATTCTTGATATTCTTGCTACGTATACCTATATGTATAATAATTAATATTACTATTTTCTCGATAAATAATATGTTCCTAATGAGTTGACATTAATATATTAGTAAACAAAAAGGCAATAGACAATCGATAGAAAATGCAAGATGATCAGTGAATATACCAACAGAAAAGTAATAACTAAAGTGAATATGTATAGTTAAAATATCAATATTGCCATTGTCAATTTAATAGAGCGAATAAATTAACACTTTAGTGACCGGCTATGTTACTGAAAATCTATCTCATGTCACCGACTATTATTTCGTAATATGATGTATGAGTAAACCAATAACAATAAACTTTAATAATTTTTTTTTATTCAACTTATGATATTTCCTTTTCGTATGATAAGCAGTTTAACAATAATTTGCATGTAATAGTATACAACAGCTTTTACAAATGTATATATTTCGGTCAAAGTGTTAATAAAAGCAATAAGGAAGAGCGTGGCACAAAGGTCCATTTTGACTTCGAGCAATTATATTGTGAAAACTAAATCAATTATATCACATAGCAAGTAGCACATATCAAACAACTATCAAATTATGTTCTGTAAAAATTTGTCACCTAGTCTTTTTTACCCCATAAATTTCATGGGTATATTTTCCAAAGAGAACACTATATACCAGCCTAGTAACCTTAGATGTTGATCCAGTATTTTGTCAAAAAATTTCATCAGCAGGGTTGGACTCACTATTTAAATTATCTCTGGAAAAATTGCTATTTTTTATTGTTTACGCCACTTTTGAAAGGGAGAAGTTTCAGTTGGTCCTTTTTACCACAACCACATAACAAATAAAAAACGTACACCTAAAAATTACATTATCCTTGCTCTCATTGTATTAAAGTCTAATAGACTAAAAACAGTGCTCAAAATAAAAAAAACTAACAACGAAATAAAACATTTTTGGTGATGGCTAGTTATGCATCTTTTTCCCTCTACTTTCAAATATTGTTAGAAAAATCTGTAACTTCACTTGTTAATGAGATGTCGGTCGTTGACCTTTTTACGCGCGGACCTTTAGGCAACGCCTATAGAACGACATGCAAAATTGTATTATATTGAAAAAAAGTATTTGCGCTCACTAAAATAAGTTGAAAATGCTACAGACAAAACGAAGTTGATCAATGCAATCAAAACAATATGTCATCACTGGTGTAAAACAATTTCTTTGTTCCACTTTTACTCGATGCTTTAAATTTTTGTTATTGCCGACTTACAATCTTACAAATTCACCTTATATCTAATTCATCTATACTCGGTAGATTTATTCAATTCATAACGAAGTCTGGTATTTTTTGATAGATAGAGTAATTATCGGCGCACTAATAATAAGTAATTACTTAGCTATCAAACCACGATTGTTTGAATAAAGGTCATTGTAATAATAGCACGCTACACCATGGGATCACTGACTACGAAAAATGATCGGATCACGACTATATAATATATTTTCTACAAATAATAATTCAACATAATAAAAATCACTTTAGCGCCTTGAGCAAACTCTGAAAATGCGCTGTGTAGTCAACATGTTAATTGGAAATTAGGAAATTGTACATGTATGAGTTGCGAAAACATTCTGACGGACGAAATGGGCTAAATTTGTTAATAGTTAAATCTAATATTTAAAGTAAATTACACGTACACTTATGCGCATACTGCATCTATTGAGTTAAATTATCGGAAGACGCTGACGTTGAAATCTTTAAATTATAGCTTTGAAAATGGTGACATTTACATATTTTACTTGGGACTTTTTCTGCAGTGGTTTCCGGTACTCCAAGATTGACCATAATCTCATCGTCTATTACCGACCGGTTGTAGTTCATTGCATTTCGCAAAATGAAGAACAAAATAAAAACAAGACATACGGACTGAACATAAACTTGATTGATTGAAGAGGTGTTAATTTATATATTGATTTTACAGTTTTTTATTGAAAACATACTAGAGCTTTGATCCATGTTGCAAAAGGAATAAATTATCTATGATGAATAGTACAGATGCAAGATTGGTTATCATATATGTGTAATGAACGAAGATTGTGATTAATTCAAAATAGAAAGAAGATATACATATATATGCGTATGCTATTTGTTAGTCATTCAGATGCTCCTGAACGTCTGGATCAATTTTTATGAAATGTTTCGTACCCGATATAGTTGATTGTATCATCACATATAGCTACACAATTCGATTTTCTAGAATATTTTTGTTTAATTACAGTCTATTTATTGAAGTTATTGATATTTTGAATGTATGAAAACAATTATTTTATATAATAAAAGACAAAATTCCGGTTGTAAGTTTTTTTTTTGTGGTAGGGGGACCGGGTACAGTAGTGACTGTCGACATAACAGCTAAATTAGGGACAAAGAATAAAGTTTGTTTGTTCGAACAAGTTTACATTATTGCATTCAGTCAGCGCCCTATATTAACACACTATAGGCGGGCCCCGTAAAATTACGCTCTGCGAGGACTGTTGCTTATCGGCGGGCAAGGTATTATTACGCTTTGAACAGACTAACTTTAAAAGCGAGTCAAAATACTTTTATCTGATCGGTTTGCATATGATATTGAAAGAATAGCTGATACTTTTCTCTAGATTCAATTGATTTACGTATTGAAAGACTTTTAGAATAAGAATAAGGATAAGAAACAATATGTTTTATCTTCAAGTTTCTTTTCATTCAAGCTACTCGCAATTTGTTTTGTAGATAAATATGCAGAATTTACAACAATAAAAAGGTGTTCAATATATATTTTATCAATATTTTAGTTATTAGTCAGATTTGTATAGTTCAACTCTTTTTTACATTGTTATTTGCAATAATGAAATAATAGCATCGGATAGCGATAGTAAAGTTTGCGCCAATAATTTATCACAAATTGGAAGTGATTTTGATATTACTGATTTTGGTAGTGTATGTGGATGAAATTTTTTTTCATCCTAGAAGACGTAAAGTTTTGCCGATTATTTCCAGAGATTCTGAAAATAATGACAATGAAGAAGTGGAGTGGTCAGAATTTGACAATCCTCCAATTATTGAATCATTTTTGGGTCAAAGTTGCGTTGTTTTGAAACCAAATAGTTTAATTGAAGTGGTCAGCTATTTTTGCTATTCGGGTCCCAGCACCTCTTCATAAGGGGTGATTTTTTCCATAAATTTCACGTATGTAAAAAGTGGTTTATATATTTACTGTACGTTAAATTTTTAACTTTCCGTAGGTTAGTTATAACTAACCTATATAATAGTAATGAGCGGAAAATCAAGAATGAAAATTATTCCATTTTTCTACGGTTTTTAGGTTTCTGAACATTTTGGCATATCTCAGAAGAAATGGATGTGTCTCTGTGTGTGCGTGTGTTTTTGGTGGCCGCATTTTTTCGTTCACGTTTTCGGACGCACGGATCAACCGATTTGAATGGTTCAAAAAACATTCGATTCCTATTGATAGGGAGATGTGCTCATTAGTTTTTGGCAATCGCAGGTCCAGCCGTTACGGAGATACAGAGCAAAAGTGCAGAAAATAGAAATCGAGTTTTTGAGAGAACGGAGCATCCGATTTGAATGATCTAAAAAACATTAAATTAGTAATGATTGGGAGAAGTGGTGATTAGTTTTTGGCAAAGGCAGGTTCAACCATTTCAAAGATACGGAGCTAAATGTACACAAAATGGCAGTTTTTGAGAGAAATAAGCATCCGAATTGAATGATTCAAAAAACATTCTGATTGTGTTGACATAACAATTGCTTTAGGAAAAACATATTTCATTCAATACTCAATATTCCTCAAACATTTCGATATGGTACAGGAAGTTTCAGCAATTTGCCTTAAAGCACGATGCCATATGCTACTAGTTTTTGTTAGTTTTATATTTAATTATGCATAAATCAAATAATTTTTTTATAGTTCAAAACAACTAGACGGTTTTTTTTTAAAAAAAAAGAGTTATAAAAAAATATGTTCAATGTGACAGCCAGTTGTGTTCATGCGAGGCGACGGAAAGAGCACTCGTGTCGAGCAAGCGATTTGCCCGCTACACATATCAGTTTGGTCTGACGAGAATTTTTACGGGGCCCGCCTATAGTGTGTTCATAATCTGTAGACCGTATTGCTTTTAAAGAGTCAAAATAAGTTTTAATTAACTATCAGCAATTGTATTTCTTGTCACTAGTCCATCGTATTTAAAGGCAAAATTTCAGTCTTTTCGCGTAGACAAATGTCTAAATTTCCACCTAACCACCTACTTTTCTCTCAGCTTGGTAAATAAACAAGATTATTGCTGATCAAAAAAGTGGCACAACCGTACCCAGTTTCTTCTTCATAAGTTAGCACCTTACAGAGTTTTATCTGGTCTATTTCGATAGTATATACACACACATACATAACGAATTTGGATAAATTCTTAATCGTTTCCTCTGTGTAAAAACATATTTGTAATAATTAAAACTACTATTTATATTAAATAAGAATATGAAAATGTGTGAACACTGTTAGAACAAATAAAAATAAAATAACAACATGAATTATAATTTTAAAACATAACTATTGTATGATAAATGTCCTACAGTTTATGATAAAAGAAGTTTGTTAGAGAAGTAGCTGAATGATGACATATTTTCGTGTTCGAAGATCTATAATAAATGATTTTTAAAATATGATTTTTTTCAACGAAGTGACTATGATTTATTATTAAAATATGTTTCACCATCGAAAAAACAAACTTCGTGGCGAAACGCCCACAATAAATACTTCAAGATAACGTGTTTGGCGTGTTTTATTAAAAATGTTTCAACATCGAAGAAACAAATTATATATATATATATATATATATATATATATATATATATAATATATTATATATATATATATATATATATATATATAAGGTTCATCACTAAATTATTGTTATCAAAGTTTTATTTCCGTAAAACCAAATGCCAGTTTTCAATACAATCTCGCAACTTTCTAAACATACATAATAAAACACGTATGCTTCTAGAATTGCAATGACCACATATCATTGTTAATGGCTTTGTATAAAAAACATGGATATGATAGAAGTATTGAAGAATAGATGTAAGAATAATGCAAAAATGTCATTTATAAATATTTTCAATCATAATAATATTCCAAACAAATACGCAAATTATCTCTTATTATTAAAACGGTAATCGAATGAGTGGAGTAGAGCGTAGCTTAAACTCCCGCGGGTAAAAAGGTCCACCATCGATATCTCAGAAACAAGTTAGGAATTTTGTAACAACAATATTTGAAAGTAGAGGTATAATAACCAGCAATCACCTGATGATTTCGACGTTGCTATTGAGAAAAAAATGGCAGTATTTGAAAATCCATAACAAAAGGGTTTTCCTTCGTTGTTAGTTTTTTTTGTTTTAATATAAATTTTAATAATACGTTATTTAATTGTTTTATAAGATGTATTGCTGATTTAAAGTTAGATTCAACAGTTTTTTTATATAACTTCTATAAAAGCTTACACGTGGATTAGATAAAAAAAAAAACAACTGAACCTCTATCTGGAGAAAGGTGTAAACAATAAAAAATAAAACTAAAAATATATCTGTTCCTATATAAACTAGACATGTTTTAAATCCCTTAACTTACGCTTTAGATTTAAAAATGTTGGGCCAAAGTTGTACAAGCTAGCGCAGCGTTCGTGACAATTTTCCCACACTGTGTACAGATTATCTCAAAAATAAAAATATCTTTTTGTAAAATTTCGTATGGATAAATATTTCGTATTATTGTAATACTTGCGATCACCATACCGGGCCATGGCCGTAATGAGTAATATTTGCATGTGGCCCGATTAACGTACTCGGGCTGGCTGTGCTCGTTATTGTAAGGGTTAAATATTTCAAAGAAACAAACAATGAGCGACTGTGTAAATGCAATAATCATATAATCGTCTTTACTAAAACAGATAAAACTACTTACGTTACCGTAGTCGTAGTACCGTTTTGCTATTAGATCGCCCAAGATCAGTAATGTTGATCGATAACCATTCAATCAATGCGTTGATCAATAAAAATTCAATCGAACAGAGATCGGTGGTACTGACCTGTAAACATATCAAACAAATAAATCAGTCAGCAGCTCATAAAAACAACGAAAAAACATTCATTATATAAATATAAATAATAAAATAATTCACAAAGAGATAGTTTATACGTACAACGATCTAGCATTTCATAGTATTCATCAAATTTCATATTTTGATTTGGAATATTATTTAAAATGCAATGAGTACCAGAGTACTGACTTGATATGAGCAATTTTATGTTTCAAATTAATAAATGTTACAAAATCACAAATAAATTCTAATTAAAAATTAAATTAATTTAATTAAAATTATTTGACTAATTTTCTCGTTTTTGTACTTGCTTATATGGTAGAGGCAGGTAATTACTAACAGGCGTTCTTTAATAGGATCTTAAAAGATTTTTTGTTTCAATTTTGTTATCCGTAATATTGTCATAGCTACCGTCCCGCAGGCCGACAAAGTAAACAGAGTTAAATTATTGACTAATTTCAAATTTTAAATATCTTATTTCGTTTCAAATTTAATAATCCTTAATCAAACCATGGAGCTAGTTGTAACATGTAAGACTGCTATGTAGAGATATTATTGCCATCGCTACTACTGCCCCGGCAACACAAGGTACTTTTTCTCGAAATAGTTAATTGTGAAATAATGCATAATAGTTACATCACCTATCTATCTTTAATTCGTAGAAATAAAAGCAGTGAATATCGAGATATATTAATTTAAAAACATAACTGTTAAAACAAGCCCACAGCTCCCCCTAAAGTTCGAACTATATTCAATATTCACAATATGTATGTATAATTTGAAAATCACAATTCTTGTAACTAAAATCATTACTTTCTTCCAAGTTAGTTAAGATAAGCTCATTTATACTATCTTCATAGAATTGTTATTATTGCAAAAATATATTGTTCAATTGGTGAATATATGTAATTGACAAAATGACAAAAAAGTTTTGCTTTTAATTATTGCAGTGGTGCCTGACAAATCGAACTTGAAATAAACAGCTTAACTCATTATTTCAACTTCAATATTTTTAAGATGCACAATATGCTTTTGAAATGTCTATTTTTTATGAGAGTCTATAAGAGAATCATAGTGATGGATAGACGCAAAGATAGACAGCAAAACAATGACAATAGGTAGACCGTTTCGTTTCAAATCACTAATTGAATTCTGTTCACGTCTAAACGGTTTTGCGTTACAACACGATCGGCAAGTTGCAAAGTAGGTGATGCAACTCTATCCACACATGTCATTCATAATGGGCTCGTTAAATTCACTTGCATAAATACACGGGCATGTTTAGCAAATAAAAGGCAAAAACATCAGAGCTATGAATCTTAATAACGATCGTAAAACTTAAAGAACCGTTGTTTAGGCGACGCGATAGCGTAATATGCATGCGTTATTCAATCCGCCAGGGTTGAGAGGTAAACAAACAGGCGGACACCGTCTACAATCGAACTTGAACCATTACCGAAGATCATTCCAAAAATATATCCGGAGAAAGATCAAAATCTAAATTCAATTAATATGTGATACTGCATAAGCTACGATACATATGGTATGCATTGTGAATCAAGTATACATAACAGTTCTCGCCCAAAATAGTCGTCACAAAATTTCAGTCCAGTTACGACAGATTTCTCACTATTTCGTATTATCGAAATTGTGCGCCAACAATAGCACAAATTCCAACAGAAAAAGTTTGGAAAATAATATGAATGTGAGCCAGACAAAAAAAATGTGTATAATCTTAAATGCTATTAAAACGGAAATAGGAAAAAAAACTTAATTTAGAAAGGTGTCATAATATAAAAACATTTTCAACTTGAGATGTTGTTAACCAGAGTAGGATAGAGTGGATACGGTTGGACCACATTTTTTTATCAGTAATATTTTGAAGAAATGTAAATTAAATTTGAACATTTGTCTCCGTTGGAATACTAAAATTAAAATACGTTTGAAATCATACAAGAAAATGGTAAGTGTCACAACCGTGACAGGTTTAAAAATAAGTATAAACAACATAAGAAATATGCAACACAATACATCATAATCATGTAAACAAAGGTTACTCCATCCTTACTTCGTATTTTAGATGCTAACCCAATGGTTAATCCATCCATATTTGTTGATTTTTGTTATTGGAATTAATCTAATAGGGCTGACTTTTTATTGGTGCAGCAATGCCGGGCAAGGGCTATTTTCACTTGGAAACATATTGCTATCTATATTTCCAAGTGAAAATCGTTGTCACTGTTGCCTGACAACAGGCTGCTCGAAGTGGGTATCGAACCCCGTTCCGTCGCTCCTAACCGCTTACCTACGGGCGAGCCCTAATACATATATAAGTTAACAAGAAATCTTTGTGAAATCTGTTTTCTTGAATTGAATTTTCCTTCCCTTTCTCTTCGGTATTTTTCTTTATGGGTTTAATCTTCACCCGAAAAGGACAAGACCCACATGTCACAACCGTACCCACCCAACGCGCACTTTTGAAATCAATCCTTGTTATGACTGAGCTGATTCGCTAATAAACTAATTGCTGATTATTAACATACATCCTTCTCCCTTTCGACCCAAAGTCAAAATCAGTCTCCCCTACATTTGACATGAGAGATTTAATAAGCTGAAAATAAGCCGTACCAATTATAATTCAAGTGTATGTAATGTATTTCATTATGAAGACGTTGATATTAAAATCGTCTGCGCTGATGTATTTGTGCCAACTATATTGCATGTATGCAAATTTATTGCTAATGTAAGATCAAGATAAGTCCTAAAATCTATTACGTAATATATACAAAGTCATCGAACAACTTAATTGTTTGTTCTGCAAAAGCGGCGAACAAGTAAGAAGTAAACGCTTACTTCTCGCCTTGTTCTGTCAATCCAGAATGATACTGAGTAAGTCAGGGACCAAATGGTTCCATTTTTGCACAAGATAGACTCAAGAATAGTAAGTTATTGGTGTGAGCTATTTTTAAATCATAAAAAAAAAATAATTAATAATTATAATACCAAATCCTAGAAATATAAATGTTTAATGCAAATGGTAATTACAATGCACAATAAAATTTGGAATATAGATCCATTGATTAATGATTAAGTAGTATCAGGTACATTATACGGTTGTTTTTTTTGACCAGCGATCTTATGGTTTTTATAAGCTGTTGTGATGAATTACTCGTTATTTTACAGGTAGCAACCTAAACTGCTGTCAGATCTCTATGTGATAAATTTTATTATTACAATTTCTGTAATACTGCTGCATTTTTATTGAAGCGGCAATTGATATCTAAATTTCCATGTAAAAGCTAATGTGACTCCTGCTTGGCAATATGATGAAATATCATATGGTCATATCATTTCATAGAGAAGTGGCGGAAAGATAAAAACATAAACTGAACTTACATCTGAACCCATCAATAGGTGACGATATTACTTAGCCATTTGGCATAAGGAGATTGAATTGACATTGGTCTTAGCTTAGCTTTAATTATATCATTTAATAATTTCATTGAAGTGCTTCTTAGCCGCTGCTCTTTTAAATATTGTCAATTTAGGGGGCGTCCATTAATCACGTGAGGTTTTTAAGGGAAGGGGGGGTTTGACAAAAAATCACGAAATATCACGTGGAGGAGGGAGGGTATAATAAGATATCACGTGTATTTATTTTTTAACTGATTTTTTAAAAAATATTCAAACATTTTCAAAAAAAAAGTCTAAAAAATTAGTTTTTTCACGTAACTAAAAATACACGTGATGTTTGCTGGGGGAGGGGGGGTGATTTTGAATATCACCAAGGAGGAGGGGGGGGGTCTAAAAACCCTTAAAAACTAGCTCACGTGATTAATGGACGCCCCCTTAGCTGATAGAAATCTTTATGTATTTGTGATTGCTAAAATAAAACAGAGTTATAACAAATATATGCGCCATAGAGATGAAGATGTTCACACAAATATTGAAAATTGCTAATGTTCATCTTGCTAAAATTATATTCAATCCTAGTGATTTTGGATGGACTCCGTTAAATTTAATTTCCAACTACTCAAATTACATAAATTAAAATCAGCATGTCTGTGATAAAATGTTAATTCTTGAACTTATTCTAGAGAGTTGATAGATGTCAAATAATAACCAGAAGCTTTCGTTCAACAGAAAGAATAGCGAATGTTTTTGCAGGTGCGGATCTGTCGGACAATAAAACGGCCGGGATTGTGTCAAGGATTTCATAAGGCATTCCACATTTCAAGCAACGACCGAGCCGCGCTAAAAGCTCACATTGGAAACAACAATGAGAGACAGCAAGGTAAGCGCTCTAGCGGTCGTTGTACCGCGCGCACTCGACGATTTTCAAAAGTGATTGTATAACTCATAACATCGCTCACGCCCCGGACTCCGCAATGAGAACGGGTACGCCGAGCATGTGACCCCCACACATAACATTAGGCATAGACATCGACAACGTTACACTATTCGAACCAAGCGTTTACATCGAAACAGAAAAATCTATCTGATCATCACACACTAATCGTAAGATAGTGCACACTTAAATTTATGATCATCAACATCAACACTTGGAAGAGACACACTTAGAGAAACACATAAAACAAAAGTAGCACTCCTGGCGACATTTCTTTTAATTCAATCAATAGTAAAGTCGATGGATTTTAGCTTAGCAATGAAAAAATACGTATCTTTTACTCAAACGTATTAAAAAAGCGCAACTATCTTTTACGATTTTAAAAACAATATGTTGTGCCAAATTGACACATTGCACTCTAATTTTGCGTTTAATGCAAACAGCACACATAATATTCAAATATTGTTTAGAACTAAGGTGATCATACGTCCCGGCTTGGCCGGGACAGTCCCGGATTTCAATATTTGTCCCGGAATTAGATCTTTTGTCCCGGATTTTCCCAGGTATTCGAAAAAAATGATTCATTAGAAAAAAAAACTTATGATCACCTTATTAGAAGACAATTGCACTCATTGAATGCACTAATTCAATCTTTTCTCAAAAGTTTCTAAATTTTATGTATAAGAATCATATATAAATTTTAACACTAGTTAAGGGGCACAACTAGTGTGAAATTTTGAAAAAATAGATTTTTATTTTTTTTCATATTTCGGTAGATTACACCTTTAAAAATAACATATTAAAATTTCAAATCGATATCTCAAATAGTTTTTGAGTCACAGCCATTTAAAGAGTATATATATAGTATATAGTATAACGATCATTTTATCTTTAAACGCGTTTTTCTCGAAACAGCATTTTCCGAATTTGCTGCAGTGATTACTCAAAAACGAATGATCCAATCACTATCAAATTTTTTTTACATGTTCTGTATATAGTTCTCCGTAAAATGAACTATCCATTTTTTGATCGGATCAAAAATCGAAATTTGGCAGTCGAAAAACGACCAAAATTTTGGGTAAAATTCGACTTTTTTTTAAAAAACGCCGCCATTTTGTCAATTTTTGATTTATTTTTTTTATCGTAGTTTATTTTACAGAAAATATTATCTAGTTTAACGAGAATTTTTTTTTTTTGATGATTTCATCCACGTAGAAGGCCGAAATCACTGCAGCAGTTAAAGACCTTTTTTTGTCGCGCCGTTGGAGATCGACAATAACTTAAGAACTATTTAATTTTTTTCTTCAAAAATTTTACTATCTATTCTTAAAACATGTATAAATATATTTCTAAAATTTTGAAATTATTGATAATAGTTTTTTTAATATAAATTCCCAAAAATCACCTTTTTTTTAGGCGGTTACACTAGTTGTGCCCCTTTATAATCTATCTAATCTATTAGCAATATCCACCTAAAATACATCGCCTCATTTATTAACGAGAAAAAATGAAAACGCGAAGAAGAAAGAAAAGATCGTTCTCTTCTAGTTGAAACTAAAATCTATATACGTAAAAATTGTATCGGCATAATCCACTAATAGATCACGCAGTCAAGGACTTGACGCGGTGTGCGCTCGACCTTGCGTTGTTACTACTCGTTGGGTACAACACGCAAAGAGAAACACAATCGAACGCCCACACGCAACGCCAATCGATGCGACCGACGGACGGCACATTCTCTCTCCTATGCATATCCCGATACAAGCCGTAAATTGTTTATTTCTAAAAAAATAATTATCTCTAAAATAACAATGCTAATTACTCGATGTTTGCTAAGTTTCGAAACAGAGTAAATAATATATTCCCAATGAATATTCAAAAACAGTGCTTTTGAACATAATTCTTGTAATCAAATTTATTTATGTAAAACGTATATTTTTTAACTTTCCGTAAGGCAAGTTATAGTAATCGCGAAAAAATCAAAAATTAAAATTTTTATATATGTTTACGTTTCAAAGGTTTCTGAATATTTTGGCATACCTTAGAAAAATAGATGTATGTGTGTGTGTGTGTGTGTGCGGATACAAATTTTCGTCGTCGATTTCGAGAAGTTATTTAAATTTATAAACCTTTACTTAAAATACATTTATTAAGCCAAGTTGCATGAACTTCCCGATATGTGTAAATAATGGATTCAATGAACATTTTGATTTGTATATAATCTACATATTACTTATTTACCTTTTTACATGATAACCTGTCTAAGTGTCCACCTGTCCAAGTTATCAACTTGCCTACCAATTTACCTGCTTACCAGCCGGCCGGTCTACTTTTCTACCTTTATACCAGTCTACATGTCTACATGTCATTTGTGTATCAGTATTTTCCACATGTATGTAAATCAAAAATAATAATTTGTAATGTGGTCATTACAACTAAATATAAATGCCATACCACCAAATGGCATTTTTTTACATTTTTTCGCTGCAACTCCGAAACCGCTTAATACGCCTTCGCAAAAATATAATTAATTTTTCACTCTGTCAATACAAGTAAAATAATCGAATCGGATGCTACGTTCTCGCAAAAACTGAATTTTCATTGTGTGCACTTTTTGCTTTGTGTCTCCGAAACTGCTGGATTTGACTTTGCCAAAAACTTATCGCAGGTTGTAAATGCTCTGTTCTCGTAAAACTGAAATTCGTTTTTCTGCACTTTTTGTATCGTTTTTATCTTGTACAAACAAATATTTAAAAAACGCGTGTGGCAGATGCTTGATACAGACTATATTGCAAATACTAGAGATATGAAAAGCTGATCAAACTAATTTCAAGGTAAGAATATATATCACTGTTGTCTTCTAACAACAGATCGCTCAAAGCTTGGCTTTCAATCAAAGAGTTTGGCTTCTTGCCATTAAAGGAGATTTTAGTGAAAAAATGTTTCAGAAACTTTGGCCACAACGTCTCCCACAACACATTAAACCTCATCTACTGATTTCATAAATCAGACAAAACAACGACAACTAGAATTTATACTTGCCCAATCTCACAAAATTATCACAACAAAAATTCAATCACAGAACGGCCGAATTTTCAAATCTACTTTAGATTCTTATCCAATATACTACTTTATTGAATTAAATTTTGTTAAACCTCACACCATTCAGAGTCTACGCTTAGCTGCATTCAATATGATCCATGAAATATCTCAACACATTGGAACCATTATTTTAAGCTTATTTAACCTTGAGTTGAAGAAGATAATAATACTTAGAAGACCCGCCAATGCATTTCCTGTTAAAAAGCCAAAATCAACAAACAATTCGCTGCCATCCTGTTACAGTTGTTAGAATTTCTCATATCCGCAGAGATATCATTACAATCGAACATACGGATTATCTCACCTTCTCATAAGCTTTGTCAGATTCAATAGTTGCCCAGAATTTATTCTGCTGAAGAACACCACGAATGACTATCGTCAAAGAAATTATAAGCAACAACCAGACAGATTCAAAAGTACAAAGTATATACCTATCTACGTAAAGTTTACTATATGAAATCTATAATTAACCTGACAGATCAGCGCTCACATGCTGCCCGGCTTCAAAGGTAGGTGTGTACTTCGTCAAGCTGTCGCCTCGATATGAATACATTTTTGTATAACTATAGCGTAATATATTATATATAATGCAATAAAATTAACGGCCTGATTTAAATGCATAATAAAATATAAATTATTATTATTATAATTATTTTATTAATGATTGAAATGGTCCTGCAAGCGTGTGTTTTATTATAAAAATGTATGTTGTGTCATGGTTAACATCGCACCGCTCTCATCATATTATGCTGAAACCACCAATTAAAAAGATAACAGTTGATTTCTAGTTTCTATTTGTTATTTCTATAGTAGTAAATCATTTTCCCTCTACTTTCAAAAAATCTTGAACAATTCTCAACTTTACTTGTTTTTACTTTACTGATATCGGTGTTGTACCTTTTTACTCACGGACCTTTAAGCCCCGCTCTATCCTAATCTAAATTTTGTTAAGACAATTACACGTCGATACATTTTGTTAAAGTTGCCCTCAGCTATTGAGATAAATATATACACAAAATACAACTTTTAATACATTGATTAGATTATTGATTAGGATAAATCAGCTTGTCTTCCAAAAAGAGACTGTGTCCTAGCGCCTGTTCCAAAGGCTACGCGTTCAGCCGGAAATATAGAGTGTCCATAGATAGAATGTAGAGTCCATAGAGATAGGGTGTCGGCACAAAACAATTTATAATTGGCATTGTTTTAGAAATTTGAAGTTATATGATGTTTGCTAATAACTTTCGAAGGCACTTTACCAAAAACAACGATATGGGGCTCATGGACCTCCTCTCCAACAATTGGACATCAGTGTGAGAAATACATGAAGAACGATACGAGAACGAACGTCTCGTATGCGCGCCGAATCGCCTTACGTTCCAGACAAACAGGGTTCAGCAAACATCAAACTGTGAGGAAAACACAAATGGTGTTTCATATTGACACATTTCAATTAAACAGTATACAATAATTTGTGAAAGCTTTCAAAATTAACGAAGTATTTTAAATTTTTCATTTGACAGGTTTTAGAATATTGTCATGTGTGTTCATGAGTCATAATTGAATTAGAAACTATTTCTCCTACACAATGTTTATAATAATATTCAATAACAAATATTACAAGTATAATGCAATCTCCAAAAAAGTTAATATTCGGCAGCAACGCTCTATTTTTACAGTTTTTTATAATGATGTATAGACATCAAGACAAATTGAAATTAGACGGTAAATAATTTAGGGTAAAAAACAGTTTACCCCTAATATATGTCCCATTTTACAGAATACTATTATATTAAATTGATGATTAAATGCTTACCAGAATTGCGCGAGAGTACGGCTTTAATACAGATTGTATTAATAACAATTTTGACCATAGCTAGCAGACGAGTTTTCCAAAAATATTAGTTTAATGATAAGATACAGGGCTATAATGAATTATGTAAAATATTATTGTGATAATTTCATGATTAGTGCAGGCAATAGAGAGGAAGAAAGGGTGTAACCTTGTTTTCACTTTTGAACTAGATGGTGAGGTAAGATAAACCTAATTCCAAAATGCAAGCAAATCGGAGCACAGTACAATAAATGATCAGATCCAAAACGCTCCATTGCCTGGAGTAAGTAACAAATTCACAATAACAATTTAATAACAGGTACGTATATTTTTTCTAATAAGATAATTGGACAACAGTAAATCAACTGACTTGATAAATTCAATCTCAATAATGTAATAAATATTATTGCAAATTAATTAAGTCTAAATCTTCCAATTTTATTAGCACTATTACATCTATATTTTATTAACCCCTTTTACTAGATTGGACGCTTTTACCAGATTTAAGTTTTTTGTTCGTACAAAGCCATTTCCTTCCGTAAGGATCCACGAGCACGCAAGTTAATACGGTACCGGTACACAGATATGGACTGACACAGAAACGACTTTATGTCCGTGACAAATTAGCCATGAAAATTTAACACGATAAAGTTCTTTGTGCAACGGTACACGTTTAGAGCTCGGAAGCTAATTTTAATAATAATAAATTCGTAATAAAAATTAAAAGCAAAACTGGAAACTAGATTTACTCTTAATTATTTGTCAGGAAGTGGTAAGTGATGTAAGAGTTCAAACTCGCATTAAGTGCAACCTGATACCAAGCTAGATTTTTTTAAATTATTATTTAACAGCAATCAGAACTTCAATCAGTTCTATAAGTTGTTGTGCTGATTTGACTTAATACTTGTAGGTTCTACAGATGGCAATCCAATCTGTCCCATCTCCGTGGTATGAGTTATATTACAATTTCTAGAATAGGGCGATTATTTGATGAAGCAATGCCGGGTCAGAGCCATTTTTGCTTGGAGACATATTGCTATCTATATATGCAAGTAAAAACCGTAGTGACTTCTGCTTAACAACAGGCTGCTCGGAGAGGGATCAACCCTAGAGAGACCTCTAGTTGAAGTCCAATGACCCACCAAGATAGTAGTTCCATTTTCACTTGAAAATACGGATCAAATGTTTTCAAGTATGACTAGCCCTACCGAGCATTACGGCAAATGTTTAATGCCTATAAAAATATGTCCTTCTAATAAAAAAATATCTATCAAAAATAGAATAAAAAATCATAGCCGATGAGAATGTATACTAAGAAATTTAAGAAACGCATATGCAGCCACAAGCATAAATCTTAGATAGGATTTTCACTTTCATTTGCTTAAATTACGAATAATAGCACATGTGATGTACTTGACATGCGAGCACATGCACAAATAATAAAACGAGCTCATGTGAAGCTGTCTGTTTCGATGAGTCTGTTGAGCAGAATTACAGTATTTAGGTTATTAAATCAATAATGGGGTCTTTTTATTGACCAATTAAAAGCAGTCCGCTATCAAATGATGTTAAATATCATTATCACATACTACACAACGGCAACCGCGCGCGTAAAATTGGTTTAATGTGACCTTGCACCGCTGAATAAACAACGAGATAATGTTTTAACGTATTCAATTACTTCGGCACGGTCAAACCATTCGACGAGGGATGCAATTTTATTACGCTGCACATGGGATAAATAGATGCGATGCAATAATGCACCGGCATCCGTGATAGCGCAAAATCGGAAACTGAAATGTTGAACGGTCGGAAATATTTAACGCACTGTATTGAACATCATTGAAATATGTACTATTTTAAATTATGCAAACATCATGATGGCAGTCATTTTTGCATGAATATGGATAACTAAGTGTAAGTGGCTTCTCGATATATGTAAATAATCGATCTGATCAATAAATATGATCAATAAATTGATTTGTATATGTTCTACCCAACAGTCTACTTATTGCCTAAGTGTCAACCTGTCTAAAATACCAACTTGTGTACTTTTGCACCTCTCTCCCTGTCCACACGTTTACCTGCCTACGCGTGTACCTATTTTCATGCCTATCTGTCCCTTAGTACACTTGTTCACCGGTCGAGCTGTCTACTTGTCTATCTTTCTACCTGTCTACCTTGCTACCTGTCTACCTGCCTACCTATCAACATTTATACATGTCTACATGTCTCCAATTCAACCTGTCCATTTTCCTAATTGTCTACTTATCTACTTGTTCATCTTCCATCTGTTTATCATTATATTTCCATGTACATATATTGAACAATAAAAATGATTTGTAAAATATCAATTCAGACCAAAAAATGTCAATTTCACTTTTTTCCAAAATCACTGGACCTGTAAAAATGCAATTAATTTCAATTCAAGTGCTGTTTGAATCACTAGAATCGGATGTTCCATTCTCCGTTGCTTATTAGCTTCGAAACGGCTGGAGCGCCTTGACAAAAACTAACGGGCACATCTCCTCATCAAAAGAAATCGAATGTTTTTTGAATCATTCAAATCGGGTGATTTGTGCTCCCGAAAATCGTGGAAGGAAAATTGTATGCACGCAATACATACACACACAGATTTTCCTAAGGTACTATAAGTTATCCAAAATATAAATCCAAGTATAAATAGCCCTTTTGCGCACTGACATGCAAAAGTAGTATGTAAATATCCATACGATTGAGAACGCTAAATAGAATAGAAAGACAATTTTTTAATAAATTTTTATGATTTCATGGAATATGACGTCAACATGTGCTCTCCCTATTCTTTCTTGACGAGCGCTTATTATTTTGTTCGCATTTGTTCTATGAAACGATTAGGTTTTATCGACTGGGCAAGTCAGATAAGTTTTAGTAGTTGCGGCGGTTTAAATTTCGCGCTATAAACAGTGGCGGATTAAGCTCTCTGGCGCCCTAGGCCCTATCCGTTCAGGCGCCCTTTTTGACAGACAAAATTTTACTTTTTTAATTAAACTTTTTTTTAAAATTATTTAGATATAATTTTTAACTTTGCATAGGGTAAGTGTGTGCATATATGTATGTATGTTCAATTCCTACTGATTCTGATTAGTTTTTCGCTAAGGCTGGTCCAGCCGTCTTGAAAATACGAAGCAAAAAGTGCAAATAGAAATCAGAACCTTACGCCCTGAATCTTTTCCTTATGTCGTATTTTTGTAGAAAGTAAGCCGACTGTTGATTCTTTCATATTTGATTACTTCATTTTTAGAAATTATCTACTAGGGCTGACTTATTGTTAACTTCCCGAAGTAGCACTTTGTTTGAAAATTTAAAGTTTTTTTGCAAAGCAATGTTAACAAAATTTGCACTTATTATTAATCTTCTATATATATAAAAATAAGTCGGGTTTTCTTTCCTGACGAAATAACTCCAAAACGCACGAACCGATTTCGACAATTTTGCATTCGTTGGAAAGGTCTCGGGCTCCGCAAGGTTTATATCCAAGAAAATTAGTTGTGCATGGCATCGTGCCTTAATGCAAGCTGCTGAAACTTCACGCACCGTAATTAAAAATTCGAGTAATGACATTATAGTGAGTATTATCAGAATTATGCTTGGTTAAGTCAACGAGCAATTCTTGCCGCAAAGAATAATTATGTACACGCACTGAACTTTACCGTTCAATCAAAAATTGCTGGCGATTTCGTGACATACCAATGATTCCGACTGGTCTTCCGTTTGACTTCAAACGATTACAATTTCCAGTTTGCCTTGCGTTCGCAATGACAACTAACAAGTCGCAAGGCGAATCGCTTAGTGTTTGCGGGATAAATTTCAAATAGATAGTTTTTCACATGGGCAGTTATACGTTGCCTGTTTACAAGTTGGAAAACCATCCGCTTTGTTTGTGTTAACGCCAGACCAAAAAACAAAAAATGTGGTTTACCAAAGAGCACTTCAATGAAACGGATAATTTGCGGATTCACTTTCATTTACTTAAAGAAGTTCAACTAAAAACACCTAATTTTTGTAATCGAAATAAATACATTACTTTTGTGTAATAAAATCAAATTTTTCCTTTTCAAATATAAAACAAACAAAAAATTTCGTCATCTTTCTCACGAAACCATCTGGTGGCAAAACGGAGTTCGTCGGGTTTGCTAGTATTCTTATAAAGTATGTGGTAATTTTATGTGCGTATGTCCAATGATCATTTTGTATCACGAATTGTTGTTTTTATAACTTTTTTCTGGATCTTCATAATCGCTGAACCTGCCTCCCCAAAAATTGGTTAATTCATCATTTCATCAATGTTAGTAAAATGTTTTTTGAATCATTCAAATCGGTCGCTCCGTTCTCTCAAAAACCGAATTTCCATATTTATGCACTTTTTGTCCAGTATCTTTGAAATGGCTAAACCTGCCTTTGCCAAAAACTAATCAGCACGTCTCCCTATCAGTAAGAATCGAATGCTTTTTGAATCATGCTAATTGGTTGATCTCTCGAAACCGTGGACAAAAATTAGTATTCGTCCTAATTACATACATAGATATTACGTACATAAAACGCACGCACACACAAACATCTATTTTTTCTGAACCTTTGAAATGTAAAGATATGCAAAAAAAATATTTTCAATTTTTTTGCGACTACTATAACTTACCCCGCGAAAAGTTAAAAATAAAAACAAAATTTGTACTATTATTAAAATTTTTGTAAAAAATCTGATAATTTGATGTACAAATGTCGATTGATTATTTTTGACTACCAAATAGCTCACTCTGCACTGTGCCATTGCAAAAATTTAGTAAATTCTTCATTTTGTTGCACAAGTTTAATGTGTTTTGAATTTTTTAATCTGATAGAAAATAAAGCTCTCTAAAAAATTTAATAGTCATTTTTTATCATTTTGCCCCCTATTCCGAAATGGATAAACCTGTCATTACCAAAAACTAATCAGCACATCTTCCCGACAATTGAATCATTCAATCGATTGATTCGTCTCAAAAGCGTCGACAAAAAAATGTAACTGCAAATACACATCCATACATCCATTCTTCCTAAGGTATGCCAAAATGTTAAGAAGGTTTTGAAACGTAAATATTTATTAATAATTGCATTTACGTTTCATTTTTCGAATTACTATAACTTACCCGTGAAGGCAATTCCAATCGGTGGTCAAAAATGATCAATGAACCTAAGCACGCCAAATTGTCAGATATTTCAGTTTGGGTTCAGTTTTATCTTATAGAATTCATTTTAAAGAAAAATAAAATTATATACGAACCAAGAAATAATTAAATTATCACAAAATAACAATATATAATATATTATGTTAATTCCCGAAATAAAATAAGAGACCATTTAAAACCATTTTAAAGCGTTTTGTTTGTAAGATTCACCTTAATAAAGTTACAAAAAATTAACAGAGCTTCAATATTTCTCCAAAAAAGCTTATCAATCTGAAAATTTTCATTTCAAACATGATACATCAATAAAAATATTAATGAGACGCCCTCGAATAAGTTTGATATAGAAAACGAATAACATTATATTTCATAGAAAATTATCTAGATCAGGATCAATCCTTAAAATAAATCGTCGCGGCAATTTTTCGGATTTAAAATTTTAACATTCTGAAAAATTTGCCGCCCCTCATATCGTGCCGCCCTAGGCCCGGGCCTCACGGGCCTATGGGGTAATCCAGCACTGGCTATAAAACTAAGCTAATGATTGTCGTGTCATAACACAAGATACGGTACGTCGATAGCGAGCACCAGCAGACAAGCAGACACGTACGTTACGTAATTTTGCGCCAGACGGTAAATTTAGAGGTCGTCAACATTTTTATAACTCACTCCGAATCGAATGTTGCGCGGTAGAGGCGCAGCATTTCAATTCAGATATTATAATACGTTTCTACATCTAACCAGTTAAGATTCCTTGTGCAAAATAATAAATTACCATTCGCTATAACATAAAATATAATAAGAATATTATTTGGTAAAATATGGTGGGATAATGTACCAAAATTAATTTAATAAGCAATAGCAATATTTAACAAAATCTTTACGATTTGTACCATTTACGCCATTTTAAACATTTGCATCATTTAATCAAACGATGGAACACGTAAAATAAGATTTGATTGCATGACTTCTGAAATAGTACATACTTTCCAAGCCCTATTTTTGTGGGCAGTTTTTCCTATCATAATGTAAGTTAGTGGTTTAAAGCTTTAATTTTTTTGAAAACTGAGAAAATTAGATTTTTGAAATTTGTTTGAGAAATTAAAAGCGCGTAAGCGCCGTGTTGCAGTCTAACGAATAAATATTGTTACAAAACCCATAGTACTGTAAGCAAAATTTGGACTTACGTATTATTAAAATCTCTATAAAATATCTGATAATTTGATGTACATATGTCCAGTGAACATTTTTGATCGCCAAATGGCATTTTTTAAACTTATTTTCATTGAGAGTCCATAACCGGTGGACCTGCCGACCCAAAAATTTAATCATTTCTTCATTTTGTCAATAAAAATAGTATGCTTTTTGAATTATTGAAATCGGACGCTCCGTTCTCTCGAAAACTGAATTACACATCATTTTTGGCACGTTCTTCATCGACACATAAATACACATACACATTTTTTCTAAGATATGCCAAAATGTTCAGAAACCTTTGAAACGTAAAGATATATAAAAAAATTCATTTTCGATTTTTTGCAATTACTATAACTTATACTACGGGAAGTTAATAAAGTGAAGAACGAACTTCACGATCATCGTGGCGTTGGAAAATAAATTTCAGATATATTCCATCCCATAGAACACGACATAGTACTTTTATCATAATTTATAGATCTTATGATTGTCCCATCTCTATGTGTTAAATTTGATTATTAAAATCTCTGCAATGGTAATGGTTTATTATTAATACCGGCTGAGGGTTATTTTCACTTGGAAACATATTGGTATCTAAATTAAAAAATGATGTGATTACTGCTTGACATCAAGCTGTTCGAAACAGGATCGGACCCGGGACCTCTGATTCAGATCCAGTTAAGATAATAACTTGCTTCCAAAAACTCATAAAGCTATTTTTCATTTTTTATCAACAACATATAGTGTCAACTTTCATAATCTATTTATATACACAGCTGTAGTATTTATCGTCATTATATCTTGACCTAGAATTTGTCGGCACAAATTTAACGGAAATTACGCGATAGTGCTTTATCTTTTGGTTTCGGTATAAAATACCAGCAATGGTGATATGTGGCTTGTACAATCTTAAGTTTTATGTAAACATAGTTAATTTGGGACAAACAGACATGTTTACAACTAATCTGAAATCTAAATATTTTTTAATGTTTGCAAATGCGGAGACTGCATTTTTAGGATTCAGTTAAATCAAGCAAATAATAAAATATAGACTTTAAGAAGCTTCAATAAAATAATGAAAACAGGAGAACTCTGTAGAACATCAAAATTATATTAAATATATTGTTAGTCAAAACTTGATCTGTCATAGGCAGTGGAACATAAATTAAGCACAATATGTAATGTACCATAAAAATCCCCGTAAGTAAAACATGCATGAATGTTAAGCTGGAAGGAGAATTTGACAGGCGGACATAGAAAATGCGTTGTATATACACTCTTTACAGCTGTCAAGGAGGTAAAATCGTCGATGGCAACATTTGGTTCCCCTTTCCATCCATTTTATCGCTTAGCAATATTCTACAAAATCAACAGGACATCAAAATATCATGCAAAAGTTTCAGTTCATTAGTTCTGATGAAAAAATCTATTACGATATTTTTTCTACAATATTACAAAACTCGCCATGTTATAACAATTAATTACAAAATCATTCAATTCTATCCTTTCACTAAAATAAATATTTACAACAACAAAAAAACAACCATCTCTATTTTTGTTATTCTTCCCAAGTAAAAGCGATCAAATCCCATCTCCGAATCGCGTACATTCAGGAACCGAATCTTCAAATCTTTTTTTGGCAAGATTCGAGAAAAATCGTATGTTGCTATCTCTGTTTATGTGCTGTAACCTTTTGATTGGTTTTATTCACTTCTGTTTGTCTGCTTTGTATGCATAGGGTTAAACGTATATTAGATCTTTCCTTTTATCAAAAAGGATATTCCCAAAAAAAGTCTGCAAGAAATGGTATAGAGAAAACATGGTTTTGGTAGCAACGAGCGTCAAAAAATTTCACAATAGTTATGATAAATAAATAAATTAACATAAAGATGTCCATTATCAGATCTGTAAACCGTTATCAGATATACGTAAAGACGAGAAAAATCCATACCCCAGACATTGCTGCATCAAATAATATACTAATAGAGTAACTATTTCACAAGATACAATTTAATGTGAATCATTTAAGGACAAAATGTGATGGTCCTATGCTTACGTGTATCTCGTAACATAAAACCTATTAAATAAATTAAAAAACACATTTTTTTTCGTAAACCGGCGTTTGGCAAAATGAGTAATAAATTGCCAAACCGCCGCCTACCTTCAACGAGTAGTGGGTTGTGGGTCAGGATGACCAGCGAACTTTCGTATCTAATTTCTACATAGACGAATATATGTATATAATTGTCGTACAAAAACTACAGAATAGAAAATGGTATATGGTAGAGCAGGGCTTAAAGGACCGAAAGTAAAATGGTCCATCACTGATATCTCAAAAAAAGGAAAAGTTAACAACAATATATGAAAGTAAATGAATAACCATCCATCACCTTTGTTATTAGCACGTTACTATCGGGAGAAAAACGATAATGTTTGAAAATTTATAACAGAAGTATTTTCTTTCGTTGGTTTTTTGGTTGTGACCAGTTGTTTAGTTTACGACACATATTATGTACGTTTATAAAAGCTGGGGTAAAAAGAATCAACTGAACATTTACCCTTAAAAAGGTTTAACGAATAAAACATAGTGAATAAAAAAGTACATTCAAGTTAAAAAAGCAATTTAACAAGAGATAAATTAAATTATTATTCCAACTTTGTGGATGAATATTTCTGACGAAATACTAGAACAAGGTGATATACAGTGTTATCTCTATAAAATGTATCCGTAAAATTTATATATTGCATTTTTTGAATAATGTAGCTAAAATTTCGTAAAATTCTTTTCAAGTTAAAAATTGACATTGGAATTGTTTGCCACCTGGCTGTCCCATTTTTTTTCGCCTATGGGAAAAAATACCATGTGATGAATTTTTGAAAAACCGCAAAAAAAATTCTACGATCATGAATTGGGGGTTCAACTGAATATAGTCAGATAGTGGTTTGTTTGATATATAGTATTTATTGCGGTATAATTGGTTTGGTTTTTAAAATATTATTGCATAAAGTTAAATTGAACCTTAGTGCCCTGCCCTAAATATATTAAGAATATGAAATAAATAAATAATAAGATACAGTCATTATAGCAGTATAGTCTAGCCTTTGCAAATAATCAATTACATGTGTAAAATACATCGTTACTTCAAGACTCTTTGAAATCATGTGCTTTATCCGGGTTCAATCTATAAAGCAGACGATGTAGAAATGTAAATCTGCGCCATAAACTTTCAAATAACTACCGTGTTTCTCATTATATATGTTCTTTTTAAACATTTCAGCACCTCATATATGGCTCTGATATTAAATCGTCGCTCTTTTAATTTGCAATAATAGTAAACGTGATCCCTGCAACAAAAGTCCAGAACAATGGAATGGTCCATGACATGCGAGTACATAATATAATCCAATAATGACACATACAGAGTCGCGCGGGCGCGGCGAAATAATTAATGGTCTGCCCCACGCACGGAGCCGCTAGTCAAGGTCGCGCAACGCGTCGTTTCATTATCAAACATAACCGAGCGTAAAACCAAAAAACCAAAACCGACAACGTGTATTGTGATTGTGTGTATTTGTGCTGCCGTGTACAGGGAGCACGAGTTAGTCGAATAGCTGGTCACAACTAGAGGTAAAACAAACTTGTGGTGCATGGCAAGGTGTTTTAAGGCAAATAGCTGGAACTTCTGTCCAAAAATTAAATTTTAGATAACTCTTAAAATTTTTTGAAAAAAAGTGAGATTTTTGGAATTAATGACTTAAAAAATTTGAAAAAAAAAAGGAATTTTGAATTTTTTTAAAAATTCTGAATTTTTTCAAAGCAATCGTGTGGCTATTTTAGAGTAGAAATATCGAAGCATCGCCTCACAACGGGAAAACATTGAAACGTAACTAGAGGTAAAAAAAACTTGTGGTGCATGGCATGGTGTCTTAAGGCAAATAGCTGGAACGTGCCATACCAAAAATTAAAATTTTCAGAAAACCCTTAAAATTTTTTGAAAGTTTTGAAAAAAATGAGATTTTTGAAATTAATGACTTAAAAAATTTGAAAAAAAAAGGAATTTTGAATTTTTTTAAAAATTCTGAATTTTTTCAAAGCAATCTTGTGGCTATTTTAGAGTAGAAATATCGAAGCATCGCCTCACAACGGGAAAACATTGAAACGTAACTAGAGGTAAAAAAAACTTGTGGTGCATGGCATGGTGTCTTAAGGCAAATAGCTGGAACGTGCCATACCAAAAATTAAAATTTTCAGAAAACCCTTAAAATTTTTTGAAAGTTTTGAAAAAAATGAGATTTTTGAAATTAATGACTTAAAAAATTTGAAAAAAAAAGGAATTTTGAATTTTTTTAAAAATTCTGAATTTTTTCAAAGCAATCTTGTGGCTATTTCAGAGTAGAAATATCGAAGCATCGCCTCACAACGGGAAAACATTGAAACGTAACTAGAGGTAAAAAAAACTTGTGGTGCATGGCATGGTGTCTTAAGGCAAATAGCTGGAACGTGCCATACCAAAAATTAAAATTTTCAGAAAACCCTTAAAATTTTTTGAAAGTTTTGAAAAAAATGAGATTTTTGAAATTAATGACTTAAAAAATTTGAAAAAAAAAGGAATTTTGAATTTTTTTAAAAATTCTGAATTTTTTCAAAGCAATCTTGTGGCTATTTTAGAGTAGAAATATCGAAGCATCGCCTCAAAACGGGAAAACATTGAAACGTAACTAGAGGTAAAAAAACTTGTGGTGCATATGGCATGGTGTCTTAAGGCAAATAGCTGGAACGTGCCATACCAAAAATTAAAATTTTCAGAAAACCCTTAAAATTTTTTGAAAGTTTTGAAAAAAATGAGATTTTTGAAATTAATGACTTAAAAAATTTGAAAAAAAAAGGAATTTTGAATTTTTTTAAAAATTCTGAATTTTTTCAAAGCAATCTTGTGGCTATTTTAGAGTAGAAATATCGAAGCATCGCCTCACAACGGGAAAACATTGAAACGTAACTAGAGGTAAAAAAAACTTGTGGTGCATGGCATGGTGTCTTAAGGCAAATAGCTGGAACGTGCCATACCAAAAATTAAAATTTTCAGAAAACCCTTAAAATTTTTTGAAAGTTTTGAAAAAAATGAGATTTTTGAAATTAATGACTTAAAAAATTTGAAAAAAAAAGGAATTTTGAATTTTTTTAAAAATTCTGAATTTTTTCAAAGCAATCTTGTGGCTATTTTAGAGTAGAAATATCGAAGCATCGCCTCACAATGGGAAAACATTGAAACGTAACTAGAGGTAAAAAAAACTTGTGGTGCATGGCATGGTGTCTTAAGGCAAATAGCTGGAACGTGCCATACCAAAAATTAAAATTTTCAGAAAACCCTTAAAATTTTTTGAAAGTTTTGAAAAAAATGAGATTTTTGAAATTAATGACTTAAAAAATTTGAAAAAAAAAGGAATTTTGAATTTTTTTAAAAATTCTGAATTTTTTCAAAGCAATCTTGTGGCTATTTTAGAGTAGAAATATCGAAGCATCGCCTCACAACGGGAAAACATTGAAACGTAACTAGAGGTAAAAAAAACTTGTGGTGCATATGGCATGGTGTCTTAAGGCAAATAGCTGGAACGTGCCATACCAAAAATTAAAATTTTCAGAAAACCCTTAAAATTTTTTGAAAGTTTTGAAAAAAATGAGATTTTTGAAATTAATGACTTAAAAAATTTGAAAAAAAAAGGAATTTTGAATTTTTTTAAAAATTCTGAATTTTTTCAAAGCAATCTTGTGGCTATTTTAGAGTAGAAATATCGAAGCATCGCCTCACAACGGGAAAACATTGAAACGTAACTAGAGGTAAAAAAAACTTGTGGTGCATGGCATGGTGTCTTAAGGCAAATAGCTGGAACGTGCCATACCAAAAATTAAAATTTTCAGAAAACCCTTAAAATTTTTTGAAAGTTTTGAAAAAAATGAGATTTTTGAAATTAATGACTTAAAAAATTTGAAAAAAAAAGGAATTTTGAATTTTTTTAAAAATTCTGAATTTTTTCAAAGCAATCTTGTGGCTATTTTAGAGTAGAAATATCGAAGCATCGCCTCACAATGGGAAAACATTGAAACGTAACTAGAGGTAAAAAAAACTTGTGGTGCATGGCATGGTGTCTTAAGGCAAATAGCTGGAACGTGCCATACCAAAATTAAAATTTTCAGAAAACCCTTAAAATTTTTTGAAAGTTTTGAAAAAAATGAGATTTTTGAAATTAATGACTTAAAAAATTTGAAAAAAAAGGAATTTTGAATTTTTTTAAAAATTCTGAATTTTTTCAAAGCAATCTTGTGGCTATTTTAGAGTAGAAATATCGAAGCATCGCCTCACAACGGGAAAACATTGAAACGTAACTAGAGGTAAAAAAAACTTGTGGTGCATGGCATGGTGTCTTAAGGCAAATAGCTGGAACGTGCCATACCAAAAATTAAAATTTTCAGAAAACCCTTAAAATTTTTTGAAAGTTTTGAAAAAAATGAGATTTTTGAAATTAATGACTTAAAAAAATTGAAAAAAAAGGAATTTTGAATTTTTTTAAAAATTCTGAATTTTTTCAAAGCAATCTTGTGGCTATTTTAGAGTAGAAATATCGAAGCATCGCCTCACAACGGGAAAACATTGAAACGTAACATTGACTGCAAATTCGCATTATATTTTACTTTTTTCACTCGATCTCCGAAACCACTAAACCTGCCTTCGCAAAAATTTGATCAGTACGATCATTTTGTCAATTCAAGTAATATGTTTTTTGACTTATTGAAACCTGACGCTTCGTTCTCTCAAAAACTGAATTACCATTTTTGTCACTTTTTGCCACGTATTTTCGAAACGGCTGGACCTGCCTTGGCCAAGAACTAATGAATACGACTATCAATAGAAATTCTTATCAAGTTTTTTGAATAATTCAAATCGGTTGAACCGTATTTCTGAAATTGTCGACAAAAATTTGTATTCGCACATACATACGAACCCATACACACCAACACACTCACACAAACATATGCATCCATTTCTTCTAAGACATGCTAAAATATTCAGAAAACTTTGAAAAGTAGATATGTAAAAAATTTCATTTTCGATTTTTTGCGATTACTACAACGCCCTATAACTAGTGGTGCATGGCACCGTGCCTTAGACTAAATTGCTGGAACTTTCCTATTTTTAAAGGTTAAATTTTCGAAGATTTAATTTCGAGATTTTTAACAATTTCTGAAACGGTTAAACATTATAAATCTTGATACGAATTCTGTAGAAATGTAACAAATCTTTATAAAATATCTGTATAGTAGGAAAATTGACTATTGAAAAATATTCTGCAGAAGCTATTTTGATGTGCCAACAGAAAAATAACCAATTACTATATAAACATTACTATAAATGGACTGAAACATTCACACAGACATATGGAAATATGTCAATAATGGTCTTATCGATTGCTTGTAGTAATTACTAGGTACGTTATAATTACACCCTTCCTTCGTTGATAGGATAAAAGCAATCCATGATACTACATTCTAATGCGTAAATCTAAAAGATTTTTACTTGTTAAAAACTAAAAAATATAAGCAGCAGTCAAAATATAAGCACTTTCAGAATTGGTTATACAATATTCACGGCAACGAATACAAAAGAATTTTTCGTAACTCCTATATATAAAATTGCAACCATTCTCCGATATGCAATATTGGGCATACGCTACTATATTACAATTAGTATAATAAATTGCAGGTTATATAAATAAAGTAGTTTCACCTCCTCTACATTTAATGAAAAATTAATTTTGTGAAGCTTATGTGAAGTACACATGCATCTTGAAAGCCTTATACAACATAAGTTGTAGTATTTATTTAATAATTACATTTATTAATGATTAGAAAATTTCCAGCCTTGGAACTGAACGTAAGGCAAAAATCCAATCATTCCTTAGCTAGCGGCTCGAATGAAGAATCAAAGAACTGGAATCAATATGCGCAAGGAATTCAATTTCCGCAAATCTTTTAATTACAGGAGCCTGCAAGAGAATGTGCATATGATATTCTGAAGCTATGCTGTGGCTGTGCTGAAAATAGCAATGTCCATATTGCGGAGAAGCGACAATTCTCAACCCACTAATGAGAGCTCTTTCAAAGCTATGCGACTCAACTATCATTTATAGCGTTCACGTCTACCATTTTCATTCTAATTATCCTAATTTGAAAAAATCTAAATATTATGGAAATTACTTGCACTGCATTTAGTCATTCATGATTTATTCCGTTTCATCTGAAAAATCGACTTTTGCATGGATGCAATTCATGATCAGAGAACATCCGATTATTAATAAACTTGAGATTCTAGATCTTGTATATTTATTGAAATTTATTGTTTGTAACACGTTAATTGCCGTATCAGTTATATGTATCTGACGCTGGGAAGTTCTATATGAGCTATGTCAGACATTATGTCTGACATACGCGACTACAATACATCGAGAAAAAAAGGTTTTAATATAAAGCCATGTCATATATGCCTGGCATAAATGAGTGTTTCTATGAGAATTTTAACAAATAGTTTAATAAAGTTAATAAATATTTAAATAATTCAAGTTGGTTGTTCGGTGTTCGCGAAATTGTCGACGAGATTTTGTATCCTCACGTACACACATACATACGCTAAAAGGTCTGTGATCTTCGAAAAAAAGAAGAGCGAATGGCAATAATTCGAAGAGAATTATAATTTCAAAGAAAAAAATAGCACTCTAGATCCTCCCCCCATAAATTAATGCCTAACGGCGGTTTCGGCACGAGATAAGCGGAGGTTTTAGTCGGTAATCGGTATTATACCTAGACCATATTGAGTCCGATTTACCCAGATAAAAGACCAGTCTGGTATGCAAAAACGCATTTCCCTCGCAATACAAATAAAACACATACGCATACATCATTTTTTTCTAATGAATGCGAAAATGTTCAGAAATCTTTAAAACGTAAAGATATATAAAATTCTTCATTTTCGATTTTTTGCGATTATTATGACTTATTTAACCAGGCAAGTAGTTTTCATACCAACATTTCCATCTTAACCAACACGACGAGAACCATGGATCTATTTCCATACGTATCGGTAATATCTGACTTAAAATTTCTGACCTATCATTAAAGAAGGCATTGAAAATGAATTCTCTTTGAAGCATAAACGGCAGATAAGTAGACATGAGAACGTCAAAGCGACATTCCAAAAACACACTACCGAAACATTTGCATAATAAACTTATCTTAATGGCATCAAGATATGTACGCTGTCTCTATTGTAGAGAGGAATAATAATATGCAGGGCATTGAATAGAAAATATTAAATGACGCAACTTTTCAAACTGTCCCGAGTTCGTATGGAAATTTTTCTCTATTTTTGCGCAGGATATTGTAACTTCGAAACAAATGACATGGTCAAACAAATTTTGTACATATATAAACGCGAAGTCGAAACTTTTTGGCGTAGAGACGAATATATTCAAATATATTACTAAAGTTATTAACAAAAAATAATATACTGTATTTATAAATGAGTGAATGAACTCTGCCCTATATCGAAAGTTTATATAAAATACAAGTACCCTTTTTGTTAAACTTTTCGAAAAATTCGATTTTTGGTATTGCATGGTTCTTTCAATATGTAACTTTATCTTGATAAATCTCTATCTAGTTGTAAATTGTTTGAAATATTCTTTGAAATATTCGTTTAATATCAAATACTGAAAAATCAATTAAAATTACTGTGCTACTACCAGCTGCTAAATAATTGTTCATTGGCTACTCTTATGATGTTTCATTTAACATATATTTTATTGATTATTGTCGGCTAATTAAAAATATAAATAAATAAAGTTTGATTGAAGGTTTTATATGAGAAAAGTTGCATGAACATCCCGATATCTGAAAATAATCGAGTTGATCAAATTTGATTTATATTTTCAACTACAGGAGTCTACAATGCGACTTAAATATGTAAAGAAAAGAAAGTTTCTCTTATTTAAATTTCAAGTTGATAGTTTACTTCATTTATACCGAAATCACTTATAACATGTCACTTATAACAGCTTATGAATTATTACTAAAAAAAATCATCTAGAAGAATTTATGAAATGTATGGCAATACTTAAGAAATACCGTAAACCCTATTTTGAAAAAGATAGCTTCCAACGCTTTGGGCACTTCATCTAACTTGTGCGTATCCGTACGATTCAAATGAGCAAATTATTGAATAGTGCTCACGGTTAACTCTGAGAACTTCTGTGAGGAATTTGCGTCCATAATAAATAACATTAGCAATGATCATTCTCCCTACGACGGCGACGAAGCATTCCAATAGGCGACGAGTGGGTCGGCGTTCTTAGTGGAATTTCGCAGAAATTCAGAAGAAAGCTTAGATCCTAGATGGAGTCGATAGGGGAATTGCTGGTCAAAAAGAAAAACCTAGAGTGCTCAGTTTTTGAACGCAAGAGAGGTCACAAAGTCATATAACGTGACATGCTACAAAGCCATATATAACGTAACAACACACATCTACAAAAGATTTTAAAGGAATTTACGGACCTTGTGCCTAAACATGGGATGTGCCCTTCCTCAGTATTACTAAAAATTGATAGTACAGTGGTACCCAGACTTACGAGTATGAGTGTTTCGACATACGAGCGACATACGTGCGTTCACCGAGTTTTCTCGAAAATTATTATTGGCAAAGTAAAAGCATGAAAGTTTTCGTCAGTTGTAACAATTATTTTCTTACCATAGAAATATTTTGGCTATTTTATGGTAGCAAATTATTTTATTGTTATTCATTTAAATTAATTTCATTTCATTAATAGTGATTGTATAGTTATATATTCGCGTTTTTTTTTGCTTTTTGAATATTTACAAAATATTAGATATTTTTGTAACCATGGGTCCAACCAAATTAGCCAGATCTCTTGAATTTAAGCGTGAAATTATTGAAAAATATGAAGATGACGAGGATGTACGACATAACACAACGTACATATGTACTGTGTTTTAGTAGAAGGAGTTTATATAGAGTATAACTCCAGCTAAGGGCCTTGCAATTATGTATAAGCCGCTTTCTAAGCTCTAAAAGATTGTGGATGAAAATCACATCGAAAAAACAGAAACTGTTGAAGCATAGGAGTAGTTTAATAAAACACGTGTAACCCATTTCCGCAATATTATGAATAGACAGGAAAACAGAAATAAATTGCAAAACAGTAAAAATAGGAAAATAGCAAAAACCATAGTGCTGGAACGAATAAATCGCATTTCAATGTATTTATATGGGAAAAATTGCTTCGAGATACGAGCGTGTTTACGGAACCAATTAGACTCATATGTCGGGGTATGTATATAATGTAATTGTTCCAAAATTGCCTCCGACGATTGCTAAAAAAAATATCAAGATACCAGTAAACAGAAAATTCCCTATCAAGTAAGGTGACCAAATTTTTTTAAGTCAAAACCAAAGTTTTTATATTTTTTCAATATCCTATCCTGTACTTTTTAATATTCTATTTAATGTCCTTCCATTTATGGTCTTATCATAAGCTATATACGTATTGGAAACTGCAGTTTTTTGAACAGTGTAAGAAATAGATATATTGTTTTTTATTTAAATAATAAAAGCAAAATACAACATGCATAAGTTTAAAAAAATAATGTATATGCAATTTTGGACGTATTGTGTTATTTATTAAACTAAATTATATAATTTTATCTTATATTGTTTTAATTTCTGGCACATCTCAGCTAGTTTTCGGCAATAATATTGTAGATATTAGATTTTTTTTCACACTCATGAATATGAATTATATACTAATATTGTCTAGACTCATTTAATTTAAATTCAAATTTCAAGTAATTTTCCAAAAAAACTAGGACAATCCGAGACAGAAGATCTAATGCTTTTAGAAAAACCCTGGACACAAGGTGAAATTCCGGAACTGTCCTGGCCAAGTTGCTTTATACATATTATCTATTATATAAAAATAAGTCGGGATTTCCTTCCTGACGATGTAACTCCAGAACGCACGAACCGATTCGCATTCGTTGGAAAGGTCTCGGGCTCCGTGAGGTTTACAGCTAAGAAAATTGAAGAAAATTCTAACAGAAAAGCGGAAAAATCTTTTTTCACATACAGCGTCATCTCTGATAGTTAGCATGTACTATAAACCAATATTTTAAGTAGATGGGCCGGTAGATACATTTACTCATTTCCTTTTCAAATATAAAACAAAAAAAAAATTCCTTCACCTTTCTCACGAAACCATCTGGTTCGCTGGGTTTGCTAGTAAATTTATACAATGTAGTTGCAAATATCAGAGTTTCTATAACTATTCAAATTTTTGTCTTTCGCTATTATTGTATTTATTTTTATTTTGATTTTATTTTTTTTCTTTACAATTTTTTTTAATATTTACTACTATACATATTACACCGTTCTGCAAAACGCTTAATATCGTATGTGCCAGCCTACAATTCCGAAGAGGTGCTAACTTTTGCATTGCTGTGTGTGTGTAATTAATAAAACTTTTTCGCTCGTTCGCGCCCGAAGACCGAAGCGCATCAATTGCGTAACACCGCCGGCAAACAACTCCTGCAGATAAACACGAGTTAAGCACGTTCACATTACGCTCCGCTCGGCCTGTACAGTTACTCGAAGCATTTTTTTAGATTCTCTTCACGCAAACAAAACATCTCAGCGGTTAGGTTACATGTATTAATACATACTATTATCATTAGATCGAATACGGATCCGCGTGAATAAACGACTGAACAAACTGAAATTCGTCATTGATATACGCTTTTTTACGCAGTTTTACACAAAAGATAAGTTCCATAAAAAACTATGTAACTGAAAAATTGACTCTTATATGGAAAAACCGTGCTAAAAGAAAATCACTATAAAAAGCCCTTTTTGATAGTATTTAATTGATGAATAACAAACGCATTGAAGAAAAAATAAATATATAATATCAAACACATTTAATAAATTATAAGAATAATTTATTTAAATAAAAAAAAATATGAAAAAAACTATTTTGAATATTGCAATTTCTTTATAGATAAAGATTAAAGTTAGAAATTCCTTTAAGACTTAATATTTTATTTTCGTTTTCGAACAAGCTAGCTTATACACGCATAAAATTTAGTTTTGATCATAAAACCGGGGGTTCCGATTTTATCTACATATTTCCATTATAGATTGAGACTACTAAGAACTCGTACTTATAACATACATTTCGTAGTAGTGTGGTTTGATAGTAAAACAATAAAAATGTTATAAACTAGCTTATACATGCATAAAATTTAGTTTTGATCATAAAACGGAGAGTTCTCATCTTCTATGCATATTTCCATCATAGACCTATACTACTAACAATAAGAATTTGTAACTGTAACATAAATTTCGTAGAGCTGCAAATATTGATAGAAAAACAATGAAAATGTTATAAACCAGCTTATACACGCATAAAATTTAGTTTTGATCATAAAACGGGAAGTTCCCATCGCATATTTCCATCTTTTATACATATTTCCATGATAGACCTATAGTACTAACAATAAGAATTTGTAACTGTAACATACATTTCGTAGTGCTGTATTTTGATAGTAAAACAATGAAAATGTTATAAACTAGCTTATACATGCATAAAATTTAGTTTTGATCATAAAACGGAGAGTTCTCATCTTCTATGCATATTTCCATCATAGACCTATACTACTAACAATAAGAATTTGTAACTGTAACATACATTTCGTAGTGCTGTATTTTGATAGTAAAACAATGAAATTGTTATAAACTAGCTTATACACGCATAAAATTTAGTTTAGATCATAAAACGGGGAGTTATCATCTTATATACATATTTCCAACATAGACCTATGCAAAATTAATAAATTTCGTTAAAAAATATGTTTTCAAAAACCGTGTAAAATAGGAAACGTATAAAACGAGTACCGTGTAAACGGGAGATAGGTGTATTCAGTACCAGACTACAAATTTTCTGAGCGAATCACGAATTACGATTTTACTTTTCGTCAACAGCTCGTAAAATAACCACATTATTATATATTCATACATAAATTTAACGTTAATTAGGTGCATAACTGTGCATTTGAATAAGAAATGTATTGTGCCATTCAAACTCAAGGCCAACATCTTAATTTAAATTTATGAATTTGTGATCCTAATCGCATATATATTCCATCAGAAAGTGGTATGAATATATAAACAGAAATAATTGTGAACATCCAGAACATAATACACAAAATGGATCCCATAGGCCCATTGTTATATAAAATCGTTATTCAAATATATATATATGATAAAGAGAGGCTTAAAGGTCCGCGGGTAAAATGGTCCACCACCTATATATCAAAATCAAATAAAGTTTTAACGACAATATTTGAAAGTAGAGGAGAAAAGATGTATAACCAGCCATAACCTTCATTTATATCACATTGCTATCGGGAGATAAGCGACGATATTTGGAAATCCATAATAAAAGTTTTTTTTCGTAGTTAGTTTTTTTTGATCGTGAGACCTGTTATTTAGTTTACGAGACCTTAATAGAATTTTTAAGTATATGCACGTTATTTGTTTTAGCAATTTTATAAGAAAAAAAATTATTGAATAATTATTCCAACTATGAATATTTCAGACGAAATACTATATCAAGGTTATATACAACGTTTTCTGGGAAAAATGTACCTATGAAATTTATATTTTGAATTAATAGAATAATATAGCTATTATTTCGTAAAATCACTTTAAAATTGAAAATAAGACATTGGACCAGTTTGTTCCTGGCCGTCCCATTTTACCCGTCTACGGAGTAAAACGGAACAGGTGACAAATGTTACAAACAGCAAAAAACACATTTCCACAATAATGACTTAGCCGGGAGTTTTAATGGTCATAGTTGTTTGTTTGATATATGTTATTTGTTGTGATATAATTGGTTTGGTTTTCACAATATAATTGCCCCGAGTCAAATTGGATTTTTGTGCCCCACCTTAGCATAATATATAATGTAATTAATTCAAGTATAATATAGCACCCACTGCGGCAATGATTAGTGCTTTCATTTATCACTTGTTATAATAAACTACATTACATAATCCCGAACTCTTGCACATCGCAGTACTAATTACCAGCGGCCGTCCAAACAAACTACAATGATGTCACAAAATGATTGATAGGTCCTTATTACTACCGCACGTCTGTTTATCAGTGTGTTTACGTAACGCTTCCGAGAAGAGCCATAATGATTAACTTCGCTTAAATCGAAACAAAAAGAAATAAATACAAAGCAACAAAGAACGGTTTGCACGGCTCATGTGAAACTGTTACAGCGCAATTCTATTTGGAATTTTCCAAACCGGAATTGTGACTAAATGACAGGTCTCCCAATTAGGATATTCTAAAGAGTTCTTTGAAATGATGCCCGACCACGGCTGTAATACTGGAAACGAGTATTTCACGGACTCAGGTGATTGCAATTAAATAGACAAGCGACGGCGAGAACTTTATTTGTAGCACGAAATGATAATTAAATGGATATTTTTAAAGTATCGCATAATTATAAATACCAGCAACGTATAAAGAGCAAGAGCACAATGGTGCAAATTACACAAATTAAAAATATTCAAGCCACATTCTTTAAACATTTCTCGAGAAGCATTTCTTCAATAAAAGGCAGTTTCAAAAGGTGAATCGTTGTTAAGTGTAAATGACATAGTTTAAGGACATACTGAGATGCTAATATTATTACCGGTGTCCTTTGGGTAGTTTTTAGCAATTATTTCTTGCATATTTAGAATAGAAGTTAAAAGCCAATCACCTTTGGCAAGTTTTAATTTTTTTTCAGTAACGACTGCGAAAGAGTACTATGTCATTTTGTCCATTGATAGTTTATAGTTTATAGTTCATAGTTTGGTGAAAAGTCTCAGACATGAAGAAATTTCACCTCTAAACGCTTTATTGTACGTTACATAATCATGAACATTATCACTCAACTTTTGAGTGACTTTGAACATGGGTAACGCGTATTTAAGCTAAAATATGAACAAACTATTATATTATATAACATAAGATATGTATGTCATATTGTCCAAAATTGAACAAGAATAAATAATTAATCAAAATTCCACTAAACATCTCATTGTTGCAATTAAATTAATCAAAATTACTAGTACTGGCATAAGTTAATTGGTTCTAATTGAAATGATTACGAATATCAATAGATATATCCCCAAAAACCACCTTCAAAATAAACTTTGTCAAGACGCGTGACTCGTTTGAACTGATTACTTCGACAAGACTGACAATGACGCTCAACATCTGACAGGATTGTTATTATGGGTTCGTTGCTATACAGTCGCGTTAATAAAACTAGCTAATAATTAAATAAGGCCACTGTGTCATTTTATCCATGTATACTAATTCGTCCGTATTTCCCCTATATATATATATGCTCAGAAGTATTATGTAATAAGCAATAAATAAGATATTAGCAATAAGTTATTGTAAACTAAATCTAACAATAATATCAAAATTCTTATAGATCGACCCTTATCGCAAGCACAAGTAAAAAGGACAATATTTCTTTGAAGCTCCCTTTGCACTAAATATACCGTAAATTTTTTTTAAAAAAATCCTAAAATTAGAAAAATCTTAAGTGTTTGTTTCACAACTCATCACAAGAGATCCATTAAAAAATATCTCTTCAATATACATAACCTCGAACTGGCTATCACCGTCTACAAAATGAACAATGAAAATATTCGAACACCTTTTCTTATAAAAAAGAATGATTTCTGAGATGTTCATGCTTTATGTAAATTCGCTATTATGCGGTTGTGTTGAAAGTCGCGTGTTTGGAGCCATCATAGCCTTATAATAAGTGTGGGGGCAGCGAGTGCGTTTTTAAAAGTGTCGGCCGATAACATCTCGCGGAACGACCGTGTCGAACAGGAAACGCGATTAGAATTCACAACGGGACGTTGTCTTTGTACAGACACAACTGGAAAACGAAAATAACAAAAAAATCATTTAGAAAGCATGCTTCGTACACACGTATTTAATTATCATAAAAGGATTGATTTAATTGTATTTGACCAGCATAATTGATCATAACAACTTGAGATTGATTTGCCTTCTTTCAATTTACTATCCCAATTTCTTTTTGCACCTGAAATACAATCCTGGGGATTCGCGTCATCCTTAAAGGATTTAAGTTACAGAAAAAAGCTTTATCCTTAGTTCCTTGTCCACATGTAGGAATCTTTTCCGACAATTTAACATTCTCTCTGTATATTTTTGCTAATTACGTATAGAATAATCCTGAACGCTTCAATCTATCCTCCTTGTCAAATTTCAATTATAAAACAAAAAAATAGACTCTAAAAAGCAACTTTCGAACTTGCAACTTCTTTCAATACGATAATGGAAGAGGAGTACAGCTTTTTAACTTCCACTACACGTTAGAAAATTGAGTGATGGTCAATTTTATAATACCATCGTTAAACTTTTAAGAGAACCAATTTTTACGATATTTTTGAATTTGCCAATTTCGATATCAAACTATCTCAATAATATCAGAACATTATCATTTCATTACATGTTAATACTAATGTTAGGTTTAATTTCGTTTTAGTGTTATATTTTACCGTAATTAATCAATTAAGATTTTTTTCTGTAATGAATATGTTCGGACGTATTTTTTATTATATTGGCCATGAAGGTGACAATCTTCATGGCAATGATCTTTACACGGAATGGTTGCTACCCCTGGTAGAGGCGGTAGCGGAAAGTTTAATGGGACTAATCACTTCTAAAAATAAAGTCTGCGCAACAACATGTTTGATGAATATTAAATAAAAATGTATATTCTTCTATCATAACTTAGTGACAAATCAGTGATTGTAATAAGAACTGCAACAAATACATACAAACACAAAACAAATCAGTGTTTAATACAGTCCACAGCTACAAGGGTTAAATTATTATTAATAACGAAGGAGAGTTTTAATAAATTCCATAATTACGTAACGCACATAAAGAATAAATTTGATCCTTTAATCCTGAATATATAATATATAAGAAGTCAGACATTTTTTAAGTTGTAAGAGCTCATATCAAAGTTATATATGATTTTTTACAAGTTGTTAGAGAAAATTCTAATGTGCTTCTCATGAATTTGGAATTTAATTACCGTACTTCACTTATCCAAATTTCTATTAAATAATTATATATAAAAATATGCACGTGCGATTATTCACTCCGTCTCATCACATCACAAAAGAAACTGAGATTCGCTCCGATTGTTCGGCGGGAATCCCGCATTCAAAGACATAACAGTTCCTATGAAGGGGAAACAAACTTTTCGAACTTCATTCGAGGGAATAAGGAGGCACAGGCAAGCATAGAGCCAGAAAGGAATAATAATAACTCGTCGACTATGATTGTGCAAACCCCTTTTCCTTTGAATTGCGTCTCGGCATTGCGAAGACATTGTGTTGTTTCGGAAGACACTGGCAAAGAAGCACAAGACACACGTGCATTACCTCTGCTTATTACTATACGCGCTCTGAATAAGACACATTTACATGATAAATAAAATGAAAAGAGCAAATACATATCTACAAATTAAAATGTATATATGTATATATAAGGTCTGTTCAAAAAGTACCCGGAATTTTCGTTTTTTTAAAAAAATATTTATTTATTCGTCTACATTAATGTGGTCCCCTTCAAAGTAGTCCCCCCCCAGATATAATACACTTATGCCAGCGTTTTTTCCAATTTTCGAAGCACCCTTGATATTCACTTTTTGATATGTCCTTGAGCACTCTCAGCGATTTTCTTCAATCGAGGAAAACCGCCGTCCTTTCATGGGTCTCTTCAACTTTGGGAATAGGAGAAAGTCACACGGAGCCATATCTGGTGAATTTTTGCACTTTGCAACACTTTATTTCATTTTTTACGCAAAATTTAATACAAATTCTTTGACTTTTCAATTCTTCCATTGTAAAAATCGCCGAGCTCAGAAAAACACGTCGAACCTTAGCGACTACCACAGACAAAGTAAACAGTGAATATAGCTGAAAATTTCATCATACTTTAGGGGCATGTATACCAACACAATAAAAAAAAATTTTTGACAATCAGACACTCCAGACCCGCGAAATTTAATTATTAGTAATTCCGGGTACTTTTTGAACACACCTCGTATATATATATATATATACATATATATATATATATATATATATATATATATATATATATATATTCAATATATGTGTCCGTATATAATTTTCCAATTTTCCTTAATTACAGGAGTCTGACTCGCCCATAGGCTAAACCGTTCAAAATACGAAATTTGGATATACGAAAAAAATTGCTTAAGATGAATCTAACTATATATTTGGACAAGTCCAAAGCAATCCGCGTTTTGCATTCAAACATTTAAATATTCACGCACATTCTATGCCACAAGAAAAACCGTCAGAGTTACATAAAAAGTTTGTTCGGCGTAAAAATACAGAATAAAATTTAAAATAAAACATTTATTTTACATACCCTTAACATTTTATTTAGTTTCTGCACTATTTTTTGTATTTAACCCTTTCGATTCGGATGCTCCCACAGCGGCAGCAAAATCTGAGTAAACTACGCAGTGCGTGAGTGAAAAGGTATTTTTGTAATTCTTAATTGAAAAACAGATACTGCTCTAAATTAATACCCTTCTACCACAAACCCTTATTTCCGTGGTCATTTGAAAAAATTTTCATCTCGCGTGCAACAATCAATGAATGTTTTTGGCTTAACTTTAATTTAGATTTTTTCGAGTTGATGAAAACTATTCTTTTTTATCAAGGGTTGTCGAACACTTTTTTTATTATTGATAAAATCAGATGCGTCAAATTATCGATAGATTTTTGCAAATCAATGATTCACATGATTATCCCAATGTGTGAGTATTTCCCGATGTGCGCACACAGTTCTTAGTTCATGAAAGACTTGCAAAAAGAGCAATTTAAGCAAAAAATGTACAATTGAATATTAAAATCTAAAGATACAACAGTTTTGAGAGAGAACTAGGTACCTTACAAATCTATATCAAGGCTTGAGTGTTTGAAATCTCACTTGATTCAGTAAGCATACCACAGCATAATTCAAAAATGTATGTTCGGTTTTTGCTTCGTAATTCAAAAATTAATGAATTAATAAAATGTGAGGTAATATATCAAAAGCATGCATCTTCATGAAATGTGCAAATTCGATTTAAATGAAATCAGTTTCAGATTACCCTGGCATTTGCCAATGACTATCAATATGTGCCAGGAATAATTATATGTGGGATGCTTTGCAGTGAGTAACCTATCCATATAAATTGTATTAGCGACCCCTTTCAGTTACGCACTACTTACTTCCGGTTCAGAATTAGTTTATTATTTTTTATACTTTTATACAAAAGTACGCTTGCCGGGCCAGCTAGTATATATACATATATTCGTTTATTAATGAAGATGTTAGTTCATCAATTCTTCAACAAATAATATGTATAATTAGTAAAAAAAAAGCATTTGAGTTCTATATTCAAAATAAGTGCATGTTCTTGTCAGAAGTTCTAAGAATACATAGTTCCGAAACGTAGTTTTTCAAAAACATGTTTTAATTTATATTCGTATGAACCACAACACACACACATTTATATATTTATATATCTTGGAATTGCAGTTAAACTTTCCTGATGACACATTTTATAATTGTTGGACCGTACTAATTAAACAAAGGCTCAGCTTCTTTAAATTGACTCTAATAAATAATCCTCTGCCGGTCATGGAAGTACATGCGCCACATTAATAAAACACGTGTGATTAATTCAGTGGCACGCACATGCGTACACACATTATGCAGAGTAATGGATTTTTTTGACTAAGGTGTTACAAATTTGATATGCATAATTACTTTTTATGCGTAACGAGCATCATACTTTGCTGATGTTTATATATTAATGGATAAATGGAAGATCTTGAATTGCCTGCTTGCAAGAAAAACATTGAATGATCTAAATATTACACGAGCGAAAATTTCAACGATAATCATCACACATATTATTTACCATTATTCTAATAATATAGTGTTCACGTATTAAACAAAGACGGATATCAAGTTTTGTGTTTATAATATGAGAAAGCAAACCAATTGTTTTTTTTTTTAAGAATGTGCAATGATTCAAGAACAAAGGACAAAACGGTGTAGATTCAATTATGTGTAACTTGAATCAGAACAATCGCAATTTCATAATAACATCGAGTGCGTTAAGTGCAAACATATTTTGAGAGTCGCAAATTTAGTCTGTAACATAAACATGCCGCGTATTTGTTAGAATGATTTTAAAAAGTTCAATAGTTTTAAGAAATATATTAAACGCAGGGTAGAGCGGGGCACAAAGATCCAATTTAACTTTGAGCAATTATTTTGTGAAAATCATATTAATTATAACGCAACAAATAACACGTATCAAACAAACAACTATCTGACTATGTTCAGTAAAATTCCCAGCTAACTCAAAGAAATTCGTTTTTTGCTATTTTTCAAAAATTTGTCATCTGGCGGGCCAGTGAGTGGGCAGTGCGTGATATCAAAATCAATGGTATGTAATATCAATTTTTGATCGGGATTATATATATTTTTTGTATGTTTTTATGTCTAAATAGAAAGGCATTGAGTAATTAGTTTGACAAATAACATAGAATTTTAAAAGGAAAACCCAGTGGTTCACCTTTTATTAATGTACTAAATTATATCTTAATTAAATTTTGGTATTTGATCGGGATTATATGAATGCACAGCTTACTAATATCAACAACCAACCAACACTATCTGTAGAGTAGTATGTAGTCAACTAGTACATTTTCGGTCTTAAGCTGATGAAATTTAGTGTATTTGAATTTACAATTATATATAGAACGAAAGCATCTGTAAGCTTACATTTCAAAAAATGTTCGTTTTGATATAAATACGAAAATACTCGTAAAGAGTTCTTTTTCCAGTTGACTTCTTCATGAATTATACTCATATGTATTTGATTTGTACGTCGACCAAATAACAAAAGTTCATGCAATGCGCACAAGCAAGCTGTGTTAAGAAACCCAAGGTAAATATTTATGAAGGCAACAAGCATCGGACATGAATCACCCCAAGAGAATTATCGCAAAGCATCAAGGTCGTTCTCAGGTCGATCAACCCCTGAGCCGATGTTAAACAGGGTTAGAGTTTCGTCACGCCAGAGCACTCGGAGCGTATGAGGGCTTTTTATGAATTCGATTCACCTCTTAATAGTAACTTATATTTAAATACCGGTCAATGAGATTTTAATTATTTCATGTACGTATTATTTTTTCATTTTTCTAAATTTCTAATTTTTATCACAATGTATGAAAAACAGATAATACTATTAAATCGATCAAATTATTATGAAACCTGATATTTTATATACTGTATAACAAAGCTTACTCAGCTTACTTGTTCAATCTGGCATTCAAATAATAACAGGAAATCTAGCAGTTAAAACCAAAAAAGCATTAACATAAATAATTATTATAATATTTGTTTTCACATTTGTTAGCATTCTTTTTTTAATTTTTAATATTTTTCATTATAACTATTACATTATACTGTTTGCATGTACCATGACAATCTTAATAATTAAATAATCCTGATTAGTTACGCATGCAACAAGTAAAATGCTTTCATGAAATGTCACTATTATTTTTCGCTACTGAGTAGAACATCCTCACCCTAGTGCAACCCTAAAGATAAAACCTGTTCCCTAACAGAAGCCCTCAATCTAGAAACCCGAAAATGTCAGGGAGTTAGATCTGTCAGTGCGTGCAGAGGTTAAAGAGTATAAAAGTCAAAAGTTTATGCTTACCAAATCACAACGAAAGCGGTTTTTGCACACGGTTGTAATAAACGAGAGCTTTTCCAGTGTACCGGACAAAAATCAAAATTCCAAACAATTCATGATTAATAAGCGATTTTCATTAAGAGCTGAAGTATTAACCCTTCCACTCGCGAATTCCAGAATTAATACGTATTTTGCGGCCGGAGCGGCGGCATCCGAGTGGAAAGGGTTAATTAAAAATCAAAGGTCAAAGTTGTAACGTAGTTGCTTCGCGTATCGAGTATTTTAATAAATAATACAAACGCCAAAAAAACTTTGGAGTGTTAAATTTCAAACTTATGATAGACATCCAGATGTAAAATTGTATTATATTGTATTTCTAAAAATTTACAGACATTACTTGTTTCTCAATTTACTGTAGGGGAGACTGATAATGGTTGCGCCACTTCTTTAATAAGCAATAATTTTGTTAATTTACAGGTTATCTGGAAGAAAAGTAGACTGAATGGTAATCTGAATATTTGTCTACGTGGATTTTTTGAAATAATGTTCTTAAATATGATGGATAATACATAAAGTCAAATCATACAAGAAAAGGGCGAGTATCACAACCGCAGGTAACCGAAATAGGTTAAAAACAGCTAGATTATTATTAGAATCATTATTAGTTAGATTTTTCTTTATCTGTTCAAATTTCACCCAAAAAGGATAAGAAATACATGTCACAACATATACATGTCACATAAAAGAGAACTAATTGCTAACGAAGTAATCTATCTAATTATTATATTACTACTACTGGCTCTTCGAGAAAAATTCGGTCTACAGATCACGTTAATGTAGTGCTATCTTGATGCAATGATGGAATCTTGTTCAAACAAGCATACTTCATCTTTCTCCCTTTGGACCCTAACTCAAAATCAATAAATATAGTTTAGCTGTTATGACAACTGTCACTACCGTAACCTTGCACAATCGTCTCCCCTATATGTTGCATAACATAAGCTGAGAAGTAAAACCTGTTCTTGGCATAACATAAAAATTTAAATAGCTTCTAATTAAACTGTTTAAAACCGTACATGATATTTGTCACAATGTAAATTATAGAAATAAATACAGTCGTTTTCAGTTATCACTCACAATAGTGTTTCATCGAACGTCGACATGGCGTTCCTATTGAATCCTTCGGCGAGCGCCCATTATTCGCTTTGAAATGATCGCGTTGTATCGTCATCGAACGAGTTCATAGTACGGCAAACGTTTTATTCGAGAAGAGAACATCTCTCAAGGTTGAAAAGATGAAAAGCTAAGCTGTACACCACGTACTCAACGATCTCTTATTCGCATAATATTATACATCAGAACACGACCATAGGAAATGGCATGCCAAAGTAAATCAATGCGAAGGAATAAATAGGAGTGTTTGTACATGTGTGCGACCAAATAACATCGGAAAAGCGGGTAAGTATTGGAGTATTGGAGGCAGAACATTTATACTCGGAACGAAAGAGAACTGATTTTGATGTATCTTATATATAGATTGTATGCGACTATAGCGAAACAGAAGTTTTTACATAAAAATGTAATTAATTCTTAGTCAATGATAGTTGACTTCAATTCGTATGCATTAATGTGATGTTCTATCAATTTGTCATCCTCCCAAATTACTTAAGAATTCATTGTCATCTATCACCGATTTTGTAAAGCTCTTGCCATATATGGAAACGAGATAAAACTTGACCTTACCTTACTAGTCATTAGTTATTTTAGAGCCCGATATATGGCAAATGCGATAGTTTCCTGATCGTATCTCTCCATTGCTGACTATGATATTTCTATTATTAGTTGAAGATTTCGTAACAGGGTCACGAATAGATTATGCGTAGGCCGTGTTGCCCTCAGCACACATGGAAGTGTTTCGTGTATTGAACAAAATAACGTCAATTGCTTTGCAGAGGTTGTAATTAAAATAAATATTGGCAATTGAGGTATCAACATACTATTGGGCCATACTATTCAAAGATTTTTTTTATATTTGAACGGAAATCAGAATTTGCTTGCTTATAAGCTATTGTGATGTAGAAATAGTTGACTATTTTCTTTCTGGCGGGATTTCTAATAGGAACGTGAGTATATAGCAATGCACTGAAAAGATACTTCTACTTGATATCGTATTTAAATCTATAATATAAAAAACTTGATGTTAGGACTGCTAGATATCAAGCTGACCAGGGTGAGTATCGAACCCAGAAACAGCGGTTAATAGACCAAGTTCTTATCACGGTATCATTTCGATTTTGAAGGAATGGAATTTTGAAGGATTAAATTTAATATAAAAAATCAGCATACAAAAATGTGATTTCGCATGAATTAGAAGGTGTAAAGTTATCATAAAACGATAGAAATTCTGAGCTCGTACTGTACGTGGCCAATTTCAAATATTAAGCTTTATGATACATATTATATGTGATGTATCGGATTATGCCATATATCAGGCAGCTTGCGGTTTATAATACATTAGGCTAATAGGAAATCTATCATGTCTGTATGCGTGTATGTTTATAAAACGATAGTTGAGGTTATAATCGAGTAAAACATTCCTAAAAGCATAAAATTTTCTTTCGGGAAGTTGAAGTCTTGTGGGTAATTGCACGCGATTCGGTAATAGAGATATCATATGGCATAGATTTAACTATCGAAGAAAATTTAATTTTTAACAAAAATTCTATGAAGAAATAACAACTAAGAGAATGAATGATCATCACGATGTGTGTAGATGCATCTCACAAGATCTCGAAATTTTACTGAAAATGAAACTCTAAAGCTGCATCATTCGTTTCAAGCCACTCTCACAGATTTCATTAGACAAACACAAAATGTTACAAAAATCTGCAATCAATCAAGAACATCTATTTAAGCAGTGAATAAATCATCATACTACATAATTTGATAAAAAGTATGAATAAATATAATTTCATTTTTTGGCAGTTTATGCAGTAAAGATAATGTTAGATTTTTGTCTTTTTGTAGTTATTGAACATCCATCAGAACTTCTATGCGTTCTATGAGCTATTGTGATGGTATTTAACTGACTGCGTTGGTTTTTTTATGAATGGCAACCCCGGACAGTTCTCATCTCTTAGTGATGAATTTTATCATTACAATCTCTTTGAAAGTAATAAATTTTTATCGAGATTTTTTTTATATAGAGAAAAGTAAGTATTCAATCTGGGACTTCTGATTCAAATCCCGTCGCTCAAACTACTAACCTACGGGCGAGCACATGCTAGCAAAAACATTTTTGGTATTACATCGAAACATCCGAAAACGTCTCCTATCGTAGTATATACATTTAAATGCGTTTCAGTAAATACTATACACGTATGCATGTTCACAATTACGGGGGAACAGAAAGCAATAATACCCTCCAGCGCATTATCTTGAGATCTTAATATAATGGAGCTCGAAGTTCAACAAGCCCGAAGGAGATTATAATACTCGAATATTATAATTTATTCATAATCTTAAGTCAAGTGCACATTCACAAATAGGAACAAGATACCACGCCCATAAATGTATTTCGAAATAAAATAGTACTTATTGTACTCGCATTGTATAGCCCGTACATTATGGTCGTGTGTAATGACAAGGAAATGCCAATAATTCTAAGCAGCGCTCGTTTTTGTTGACATATTCAATAAAGAATATTTCTTTTCATATTTTTTTGTATAACTGAAATTTAGTAATATAATATGTAGTCTTGAGCTGAGCGATATATGCTTGTACGTTCAGCAAGAGACTCCTTACTAAATAAAGAACTTTTCAAGTCTACTTTTGCTAAGAGAGAAAATAATCAAACCCCTAGCCATAAAATATTCATTACGTTTAAAATCATTTGCAATTTCAATGAAATTTGTAATTGATTCGTAGTTAACGAGTTCTTCATGTTATTCTGACCAAAAGTTTCAACTTCTGTTAGTTTCAAAGTTTCAATTTACTATTTATTTACTTATCATTTGAATTATTATTACAGAGAAACCATTAGTCAAGTTTGTTTTTCTAGAACTGCATTGCCTGTGTATCCATTATAATCCAAAATATATAAATAATATAGAAAGGTTTAAATTCATCTCTGCAATATACATATTTTATTCGGTTTCCAAACTTCAAATACAATATTTGACATCTACCATTTTAAAGTTAGACTAAGTGTTGATAAATACACTTGTGATCTACGGAAAGATGAATATTGCAATAATTAGAAGAAAAATATAAATCAGAGAGATAATTAAAGCATTCTAGATCTTCACGGCGGCTTCCGTGGAGACCAGAGACAAGAGATAAGCGAAGGTTTTAGTCGGTGTTATACCCAGACGGGTGATTATAATATATTAAGATTCAAACGCAATAATCATTCACGTCATAAACTTAACCATAATATATTTCCTCAACGCGTGTTGCGATGTATATTTAACAGCAAGAAAGCCCAGAAAGTCTTCCGTAACCATAAAACAGTTCATGCTCTCCTGTATAACGGTACAAGCCGTGCATCGACGTTATTATTGTTTTATTCAATCAACTAATATCGAAATATTCGACGTAACGTAACGAACTCAATTTTATTCCATATATTGGAGAGATTACAGATGTGGAAACATAACACCGGCTGTATGAAAAGTCAAATTAACTAACAAAAAAATTATAATCCATTAGTCCTGCACCCAACAGTCCGGAATGTACGATAGTCCGGCATCGCTACGGAAAAATTTGGATTATTTGGTGTGTCTTTATGAAGCAAATAAAAACGAAGTCGAAAGCTATTTGTAAGTTTTTGGGATAGTATTTTGAGTGAGAATAAAATATTTTAATGAATAATTTTAATATTGACTTTGATAAACTGAAAAAGTTTGCAACTCAATCGATAACAAATGAAACATTGGCTTCTAGACAAACATTAAAAAACAAAACTGAAACAGCTAGATAGCGTATTGTTCAAATGGTTCAGTGTAGAACGTAAGGAAGAAAACCCGATACAGGGCCAGTTGTAGCCAGATTGTTGAAAAGGCAAAATGATTCATCTAAGATTTAGGAGTTGCTGGACGTGTATTTATTACTCCGCAAGCAAAGAAACTAAGTTTCAACATAAAATTCGACGATATGATGAAGCTAGAAAAATAATTTCAGAAAACCAAACCTCTGCAGAAAAATAAAAGGCCTGTTTCAGAAATGTATGGCTGATAGGAATTTAACTTTACACTAGCTGAGGGAGAAGAAAAAGCAGGCAAGATTTTTCAGAAACTAATGTGCTAATGAATGCCGCCCTATTTGAAGACTTTCACCACTTTGTACTGTTTTGGTAGGTTAATTCTTAACCTAATTGTTTTTATAATTACTGCCCATTAGTCCGGAATTTTAGATAATCCGGCACCTAGAGCATACTAATGATTTCCACGAATAATTTTTTTACAGAAATTTTTGCATGAATAAATGTAAGTATATTAAATGATTATATGAACAAATATATGTGTTTATAAAAATATTGTATTTTAGGTTGTCGTCTGTGTAGAGACACCCCGAGAACAGTGCCCCAACAGAGACTCAGTGACTAGATACAGAATTAGATCGATAGTTTTGGTTAATAGAAAGAAATAAGTCGATAGATAGATAGTAACTACGAAAGTAATATGTAAGTATTTAACGAAAGCCAGAACTTCGGGGTCTGGTACAAACTAAACGAGACACAATAATGTGATAGTCGAAATTAGTATCACAGCCTTGTGATTTTTTTTTTTTTTTTTTTTTTTTTTAAAAATCACATATGTGTTTTTTTTTTTTTTTCTTAAAACTTTATTACTTTTTTTTACATTTTTAAGATACTTAACACTTTTTCTTACATTTTTAATGCACTTAACGCTTTTTCTTACATACATATAACTATTTCTTACTTATTACATACATTTTACTTTTTTTCCTTACATATTTACATGTTCTTAATTACTTTTTCCTTTTTTTATTACATATATTTGAATTTTAACTTTTTCCCGAAGGTCGATGTATTGACTTATTCTCCAACTCAGTCATGGATGCACAGAGTCAGAAGTCCTTGTTTTTTTTCATTTTGAGTATAGTTATACAATCCAAGTACCTCTTACTTGTAAGAGGCATGCTGCCACTACAGCTATTGCACACTCTGCATATACGTATGCTGCAGCAATGCCCACGAAAGGCCATTTTCACTTGAAATCATATTTCAAATCTATGATTTCAAGTGAAAATTTGGTATCAAGCTGCTTTGATACCGAGCCGGCCGCAGTTGGATTCGAACCCGGGACTAGGATTTGCTAGACCACGTTCTTACCACGGGACCACGGCCGGCCCTATATGGACATGATAAACAATTGTTGGACACCTGATGGACAGTTGTTGGACACATGTTGGATACTGTTGAATAACGCGATGAAAAAAGTACATCCAAAAGTAACGAAAGACATCTTATCTTCTATATATATATATATATATATATATATATATATATAAATAAGTCGGGTTTTCCTTCCTGACGAAATAACTCCGAAGAACGCACGAACCGATTTCGACAATTTTGCATTCGTTGGAAAGGTCTTGGGCTCCGCAAGGTTTATAGCTGAGAAAATTAGTGGTGCATGGCATCGTGCGCTAATGCAAATTGCTGGAACTTCATGCACCGTAATTAAAAATTCGAGTAATAAAAATAATCAACAATTGTTTTAAGTAATTTCAAATAGATTATCTTCTATATATATATAAAAAAAGTCGGGTTTTCTTTCCTGACGAAATAACTCCAGAACGCACGAACCGATTTCGACAATTTTGCATTCGTTGGAAAGGTCTCGGGCTCCGCAAGGTTTATAACTAAGACTATTCACGAGTTGGAAAACCATCCGCTTTGTTTGTGTTAACGTCAGACCAAAAAACAAAAAATGTGGTTTACCAAAAAGCACTTCATTGAAACGGACAATTTGCGGATTCACTTTCATTTACTTAGAGAAGTTCAACTAAAAAACACTTCATTTTTGTAATCGAAATAAATTCATTACTGTTGTATAATAAAATCACATTTTTCCTTTTCAAATATAAAACAAACAAAAAAAAATCTTGATCTTTCTCACAAAACCATCTGGTGGCGAAACGGAGTTCGTCGGGTTTGCAAGTTATATATAGCCGTAAATCAATAGTCCATGTCAATAAATAGCCAAAACAGAAATATTAACCATAAGTCATTATTATATTACAAAGTATATATATATATATATAGCTGATCGACATTTACGTAGGTAAATAAAGTGAAATTATTTCTAATATTCCGATTGGGCTTGTTTATCCTTTAAAACGTAAAACACACAATGGCATTTATCTGTTCCATAATCTAATAGTATTTGTTGTATTCAATCTCAATGTCACAGAGTATTCACAAATAACATTATGCAAATGAATGACAACGTGAGCCGCCTGTGCGATGTTTCGCCGTAACGCGCACGGGAGTGAGCGTCGCCGGCAGAACAGATCAGAGCAGATCAGATCAGAGCCGAGCACGGAGCGCGATAGTAGAGCAGGGGGTCGCATTGTGAGATTGTGACAGATCGATCACTCGGATCGGTCGCTCACTCACTCAGCCACTCACTCGGCTGACGGTAGTAATGCCGTCATTGTCCAGAACAGGGCTGGATGACGATTTGCTTAATGCAATTCCATTAATTAAGTTATCTGAGTATGAAGCTTAGATGGGACGGTTATTGATACGACGGGCTATTTTACAACAAAATCGTAGCACAAAACTAACCATAAATTTGTATATAAATAGCAGGTGAAGGATGGATGGGTCTAATGAAACCAAGAAAATATAATTTTCTAGGTACTAAAACGTAATGTTTGGTGGCGGAAAAGGAGTATTTTTAAATACCGCATACCTATCACCAAAGGGGAGGCTGGGTCCGAAAAACCATAATGTTTGGTGGCGGAAGAGGCGTATTTTGAAATACCACATACGTATCACCAAGGGAAAGGGTAGGTTCAAAAAACCTTAGAAATCAATTACGTGAAATGGCCCAAAAGAAGATGTGAAATTAAAATTTTGTATGATATGTAAATCTGAATTGATCTACACACATAAAGTGACAATATAACTAGCAAACCCGACAAACTCCGTTTGGCCACCAGATGGTTTCGTAAGAAAGATGAAATTTTTTGTTTGTTTTATATTTGAAAAGGAAAAATTGATTTTATTACACAACAGTAATGAATTTAGTTCGAAGTGTTTTTTAGTTGAACTTCTCTAAGTAAATGAAAGTGAATCCACAAATTATCCGTTTCATTGAAGTTCTCTTTGGTAAACCACATTTTTTGGTTTTTGGTCTGACATTAAGACAAACAAAGCGGATGGTTTTCCAACTCGTGAACAGGCAATCTATTTGAAATTTATCCCGCAAACGCTAAGCAATTGGCCTTGCGACTTGTTATTGCGAACGTAAGGCGAACTGGAAATTGCAATCGTTTGAAGTCAAACGGAAGACCAGTCGGAATCATTAGTATGTCACCAAATCGCCAGCAATTTTTGATTGAATGGTAAAATTCAGTGCGTGTACATCATTATTCTTTGCGGCAAGAATTGCTCGTTGACTTAACCAAGCTTAATTCTGACTAATGTCATCACTCGAATTTTTAATAACGATGCGTGAAGTTCCAGCAATTGTATTAAGGCACGATGCCATGCACCACTAATTTTCTTAGCTATAAATCTTGCGGAGCGAGATCTTTCCAACGAATGCAAAATTGTCGAAATCGGTTCATGCGTTCTGGAGTTATATCGTCAGGAAGAAAAACCCGACTTATTTTTATATATATGTAGATATAGGATGATGTAGTAAATTGAATTTATTGCATGTAGTCTACGAACTTGCAAAGAATAATTAAAACTTGACTCAAAATGTATTTTTTTATAATAGTAGTCAATGGTGCATACACAAGATCAATTAATCATATGCTGTTAGAAAACATAAATAGAAGTCCGTGGCGGCGGCAAAATACGTGTAAAATACGCAATGTGCGAGTGGAAAGGGTTGAAAGTCCCAAAAGTACAGGTTTAAGACTTTCCTGCTTGCTAATTCATCTATCACAGTTAATTTTGTTATGCTAACTCATATCTATTTAGTACAAACGACCATGAAACGAAAAGAAAACAATACTTCATCATTCAATCTTCAATCGCTGTAAGCTAAAAATTTCAAAATCACTAACATTTATCCTGTAGGGCAAAACAATTTTGTAGGCAAATAAACGTGTTCGCAAATTTTATTCGAATTAACTTTGAAACTAATCATTTTCGAGTCTGAATCCTCGCGCATCGCATGCTCGGTCCAACTTTTCCTGCGTCATCGGGTTCTAGCATGAGTTTTGAAAGGAATATAAAAAAAAAACAATTGAACATTTTAATAGTCGTGCTCGACATGCTGTTACCGTTAACATTAGTAAATTACCGCCAGTCACGATAGAAGTCACATACGTGTGCTAAAACACAAAAATAGTTGTTACGCCTCTGATTTTGTGAGCAAACTTCTCACGTGTAATGTAGCTGGAATGCTATAATGTATTCATTGTTCATTAGCACGCCAGCTCGATGAGAATTTATCAAAATATTCTATCCGCAAAAGGAACGTGAGGGTGCTAAAGAGAATCAATAACGAACTACTTTAAAAGTAGCATACTTTCCAGTATTAGATTTCGGTAGCAATCGCCATATTGGATTCTACTAAAAACACCAAATAAAAAACGAAGCTTGTTCAAATAAAATCCAATATCAAATCATATTTGCACGGAGTTTTTATATTACGAGTGCATATGATAAAATTAAAATATCATTAAAGCACAAAGATATAATAAACTTATACTTCCTACGTCTATGTATATAAACAATTCGACAGCAACGAAGTAAGAATCCATCCGAGTTTTGTCGTTTCCATCCCATAAGCAAGATAGTAACATATTGTTCGACGATATCGTTGCAAAATCTCAGTCAGGTTATAGGCGAGCTTAGGTTCTAGAGTCTGCAGGGCACAAAACACCATCACCAGGAATCGAACCATTGTTCATCTATGCCGTGAGAAAATTACTTAGCTATGATTGAGAGAAGGTAAATATAACAATGAATGAATGCGAGCGAGTATTAAATTCAATTAGATTCGTTGCCCAGATTACGTATCACAGGCATCGGCAAGACAACGCTAGATCCTTCAGGTTCTCGAGAACGAAGAGCCTCGAATCAAAGAAGCTCGAAATGCGAGGAAAGCGAAAAATCGCTAAACATCCATTGGTTCGACTGATTGTTTTTTACACTATTCATCAACATCACATTTTTACATAATTCACGAAATTATGTTTAGTAGATTAGTTTTAAAAGAGTCCTCAAAGTTGTCCTCAATGAAGTGTCCGTACGTACCATCCCGAAGTACAGATTATTCTCAAAATCGAATAAGATGCAGAAAAAACTATATAAATAATTTAGCAACTTTGGAGTAAGATAGAGCGGGGCTTAAATGTCAGCGGTCCACGACCGATATCTCAAAAACAAGTGAAGTTAATTTTTTTTTTAACAACAATATTTGAAAGCAGACGAAAAAAATGTATAGGCTTGATTTTCACGACGTCGCGATCGGAAGATAAACGGCTTTGTTTGAAATTCCAATACAAAAATATTCATTCGTTGTTAGTTTATTTGGTTGTGAGCAGTTGTCTAGTTTACGATACATTAATGTTATATAATTTTTAAGTTAGACTCAACAGTTTTTGATACAGCCTCTATAAAAGCTTACATTTGGGTCGTGTAAAAAGGACCATCCGAGCCTTTACTCTAGCATAAGTAAACAATAGAAAATAGTAAATAAGAAAGTAAAATAAGTTAAAAAAAGCAATCTTACAAGAGAAGTTATATAAATAGTTATACAAATGATGTAAATGTTATGATTATGCTGACAAAATACCAGATCAAGGTTAAATCTTTGTAAAAAAATACACCCATAAAATTTATATATTTTGCATTGGTTGAATAATAGTAGCTATTATTTTGTAAAATCGCATTGAAGTTAAAAATGAGACATTAAATCTCTTTGCCCCTTGGCCGTCCCATTTTGCCCCGCAAATGAGGTAAAATGGATCAAGTGACAAATTTTTGAAAAACATAAAAAAAACAATAGTGCACTGATGAATTTGCTGGGAGTTTTACTAAAAACAGTCAAGATAGTAGTTTGTTTGATGTGATATTTGTTGTGATATAATTGGTTTGGTTCGCAATATAATTGCTCAAAGTCAGATAGGACCTTTGTGTCCCGCACTACTCTATTTTATTATTTTCTTCCTAGCGAGAATAAGTCTCCTTTCAGAAAAATTAAGTTTGACAAAACTATCTAATGTACCAAAATTGCTGCGTAAAATTCCAATTATATAGAGAGAAAAATAAAAACAGTGCATTATTAAAGAGCTTACACAACATTATTAAGAAAATATCAACTTTTTTAATAAATCATAAACTGTAATTAAATTAGTCCAAAAAATATACATAAAAAATGATTCTAAACGTTTTTTTGACAAAAAAATATGAAACGAACAAAAAAGAAGAATACTTACACCATTATTTCAGATACGAATACATTATCGCACAACTGTCGAAGTAATCATTTAAGCATTACGTATTTTGCTTTCGCTATAAACGTTTCCCATCAGACAAATGAGAGAAAAACAATTGCCGACAGAAATTTCCCATTCAGAGGAGTTAACTAAACTAAAAGTCAATAAGAGAAGCAGAGGAAACCTCGGAAGCCCCTCCTCGCTTTTACTTTTGTGCTGAAAATTACAACAATGGACTGCCCAAGTCGCAAAAGTTATAATCACTTGCGAAAGTTATACAAAAACTTTGCGCCTATTTTTATTTGGTTTACGCTTCCAGATCGAGGCGAGAGAAGAAGAACACGTTGCACAAATTAATTCGCGTTTGCGTTTTATTTTCAACTTGACTCGACGATTCGAATTGAAAATTTGAAGACCCTTCAAATTAAATTTCAAAACTTTATTGTAGATAGTACTATATATTTTATGGCTACATTTGAAAAAATCACTAATAACATTTTATTAGGGTAGAGCGGGACTTGAAGGTCCGCGGGCAAAATAGTTCACCACCAATATCTCAAACAGTTAGGGATTTTTGTAACAATAATTGAAAGTAGAGAGAAAAAGATGTACTAGCCATCACCTTGGGTTTCTAATAGTTTACAGAAGTATTTTCTTTCGTTGTTAGTTTTTTTTTTGCTGTGAGCACTGTTGTTAAGTTTGTGATGCCATAAAATAATTTTTAAGTATAATTTATGTAATTGTTTTATAAGATGTATTTTACAACTGAATCTTTATCCTGGCAAAGGTGTAAACAAAAAAAAAGTAAATAAAAAAGTAAAATAAGTTACCAAAAGCAAAGATAATTTAAAGAGTTATTCCAACTATGCTAATCATTATTTCTGATGAAATAATGCCAGATCAAGGTTATGTACAGTGTAAAAAATGTATCCATAGAATTTATATTTTGCATTAATTGAATTATGTAGCTATTATTTCGTACAATCTATAACTTCTCAAATTGGTCCTATGTGCCCCACCCTACCCTATATCTTTCTATTGAAAAATCAATATAAGTCAGCTGTTAAAAACCAAAATAAATCTTCAAATGTATATCTCATAATAATAATTATGAATCTAATGAAAATAAGCCTGGGTTTGACAAAATAACTGATACTAAAAAATAATTTCCATATCATTCAAAGTAAGAGTTCCTGTGCATTATCTTAAAATATTTTTTTAATTATATAAGCAATCATTTCAAAATATCGATAACGCCGCAATAATATTATGGTAAGATAAAACAATAATCAAAACATCCTATAAAACTCATATCGCTTATTGTTATATTTTATAAAGCATTATAGTATAAACAATATAAATCATCGACTTACAGATGATATAACATAGCTGTATTGATACTATTTTATTGAAGCAAAATGTATAATATTTATCTTTTCTCTTTAGTAATAAGCTAAATCAATATTTAAAAGGCAATTAAATATTAAAAAATGTAGATAAAGTGTAGAATTCATGCAATAGAATAATAGAATTCATGCAATAGAAACACGATCTAAGTTTACTATAAATATTTATAAAAGTATAATTTTGCCTCCAGAAATTAGTCTCTTAATAAATTAGTAGTAAATGGCATCGTGCCTTAATGCAAATTGGTAGAACTTCCCGTACCGTAATTTGAAATTTTTAAAAGCTCAGAAACGAATAATATTTTTGTTTTTGAGAATTTGGTTGTTTTAACAATTTTTTATGGAAAGTATTGATATTTCTTGGAAACTGAATTTTTATTCTTCAAAATTAATCAGCGCATCTCTTTATCAATAGGAAACGAACCCATTTGAATGGGTTGAGTGGTGTTCTCATATACACACGCAAACATACATCCATGTTTTCCGACAATAAGGTATGCTCAAATGATCAATAACTTTTGAAATGTAAATATAAGCAAAATTTTTTATCGTTAAATTAGTAAAATAAAATAATTCATATTAGAAATAAAAAAAAACAATACAAAAATGATGGTATTATAATCCTCACGCTTACATAAACCAACTGAACTAGAACAAAAAATATTTAGAAAATTAAATAATTAACGGTTATAGAACAAAACGACTTCGTCAGTATCTCATGTCAGGTTATTATTTTTCGTGAATAAATCTACAAAATAACAATGATGTTATGATAATAGGCACAGTATACACACTATATCAAAATATCAATTTAAATATACGTCATTTAGAGCAATAAAATGCGCCACAAACCTATCATCATCGTCGTTCTGGAAAACATTAAAATGATATTGGATCCGAACATGTAAGTTGCTTTATTTATATTTTCGTAGCATTTCGGTAGAAGGCGTGTTTCGTGTGTGGGCCCCTGTCATAACGTCGGAACTATTTCATAAATAACGCGCCTATGTTAGTAGCTACATTAATAATTATAGAAATTACTAAAACAATGCTCTTGTTTTGGCTGTAGGCTCGATTACAATGAAAATGTCATAATTCAACATATTCAAATTATCGGGTGAGAATGTACCTTTCTTACTTAACTTAGACAACATAGTGTAGATATTTTTGATATAATGTTAATTTTTGAATATCAATTGCTAGATCGTAAGAACCGAAAAAAATAATAAAGTGGGATTTAATTCTAATAAAGTAGCTGATATAAATTCAAAGCAAGGAACAAAATTGTATGATGAAAATAATTAAAACATTATAATAAATTGAATAACGTTTCACCACCAATCAACATTAAACTAAAATGTTATATTAAACATAATATTTCTTTTAAAAACTCACCACACAGTCGCGAAGAAATGTAAAAGTAACTCAGATCTTTCATTTACCTGAAATTAAGAAAATAGACTTAAAAATTTATATTTATACATAATAACTAATAAGTAATAGATTAGTTGGTCCTAAAATTTTATTTAAAATAGTCGCCTTTAACATTACAATTTTCGTTGTAATTTTTTGTGCAATCACTGGAATATCAAAATAATACTAAAAGGTAAAATATATACAAAAACTTTACTCCTATTCTATTGCAATTCTAACTCTATTGCAATATATATCAAATATGCAAAAGTAGCAAAAAGTAATTGAAAATTGATAATGTTAAAATGTTATTTTGAATCAAATAAAAAGTATTTACTAATAAAGATAACAAAGGAAATCAACACAGAATTTTTAGAAATAAATTTAAATTGTAAGAACTTTCAAAACTCAATAAAATGAAAGGGGAAATTATAAATAACAAAAATAATTGAACCTTAGAAAATACTGCAACTAGAGAAATATATAAATAACTAATTAATGATTTTAATCCGATCATGAAAAAAAATCAAATTACAACTAGTAAGTAATATAAGAAATAATCCTTAGGACTGGAAAAAAAGTACAAACTATTTGATAGTAGGCAGGTATAGAATAAAGAATAATGCTCTTTAAATTAAAACTGACTTCTACTACTAATTGTGCAAAGTGCAAAGATTTTTTTAACAAAATGCGGTGAAACTAAAAATAAAAAAAAGATCTAAATGAGGATGAAGAAAAATTAATAAATTTTCAAATGTAAAACATACAATAAAAAATAAAAATATATAAAAATTCATTTATGTACAAAATTTTGTAAATTATAATGAAGATAAATGTAGATAAATGAAGTATATATATTTAAAAATAATTAAAAATACATATGATGTTACTATACTAAATATAAAATATTTAATATATATTTAATAATATAACTAAAATGAATTCTCATATACTAAAAAAATGTATATATAACATAAAATAATGTGTCGACACCATTCAAATATGCCATTCAGTATCTAAAATCAAACAAAATAACGAAAATAATCAAAATGAGTGCGGCACACTAAATATTATGTACGGCTATAAATTAACTTTCGTTTAACTTCATGAATGTGTTATCAAAGTGGCAAACAACAGAAACTTGCACTTATGGTAACATTGTTATTTGACATGTGCCATTTGTAGGTTAGGTTCTATGTGTGAATCGCTAGATCAAACAGCATAAACATAGCTTTTTGATAGTTCGTGACTATCAACGCATGCGATTATTTAAACAACATAACATAATATAGGATCCGGCAGAAATATCGGATAGATTTTCGACCTTAATTGTCTCTATATAAATGAGGGTAGAAAAATGTATTAGGGCTCTATGAGTGCACTAGTTTTTATTTTCAAAGACGTGTGAATGTGTGTCAGGTCATTTCGAACAACCTAAATTGAAGCAAACCAATGGTGAGATATAGTTTCAAGAAGACCGGGCTACTTTTCACAGATCACATCAAATCAGATGTTGCCTGGCCGAATTATTTCATTCCGTAGTGATATATACTCTCGACCGATATGACGCCACGCGATTTTTGTCTATGGGTCATCCCAAAAAAAGAGTACACTTACTGTCCTCAAACCATCTATGCCTCAAAAGAAGCAATCAGACCAGAAATGACAAAGATAACGCCTAAAATAATAACCCATGATATAAAATACTTTGGAAATCACCTAATCCTCTGTAACGCAAACCAGAGACACTATTTGGAAGATATTTAAATTATACATCCATTATTTCTGCCGACAAGTGGTTCCATAGTCTTTCAATCGAAACTACATTATTGTATTATATAAAAATGTTGTTCACAAAACCAAATACATGCTCCGCTCAAATGCTGAAAGTATAATTATATTATTAATAACTAAACTCGAATTTCGTCGAATTTCGATTACGCATTCTCGGTTTACTGGCGACGAATGCCGCGTGCCGAAAGAAATATTTGTACAAAAAGCTTTAGCTTTCGGGTTAGACTTCCTGTACGTTGTTGTGGAATTTCTATCTTTTACATAGCTGGCCCATGAACCGCACATGGCCAGAATCGCTTAGAACCGTGGCACACGACAGTCAAGTGTGAAAAATATTTTTCACATGGATGGGGTCCCTTGTCTTATTCGCATTAATAACGCATTACACACAATACACGCAGCCGCATAAATCACCGGAAAACCATTTAAGATTTTTTTGTAAGATTAATTATAAAATTGATCTTTTATGAAATTTTTTTTGATGTTCTAATGGGCATTTTCACAAATACCTTTGAAAAAAAAATGCGCCATGTGTTGTAGGTATAGGCTATATCTATGATTCTTAATAGAATCTGCACGAAGATCAACGGCTACCGAAATCTCAATATCAGTTTATGCCAAAAAATCGAATCTATTAACTTTGTTTTTTTTGACATTTCAAGTCATTTTGAATCCTTTGACAATTAAATTGGATCTGTGTATATGTGTTTTTGTATTTTTTGTTAAAATGCAATTACAGTACCAATTTATTTATCATTACGAAATTTATGATTAATATCTGCAGTCAATGCGATGTGTATCGCGCGGTCCATTCTTCAAAATTTAATTATTTTTATGTCTACGTACGTTAAAAAATGTTTTTATTCTCGCTATGCAGTTCCAATTAAACGCTTTTCAATAAAGCTAATTATAGAGAAACGGCCATGCAAATCTTCGTCAAGAACTAATCGTCATGGATTTTCAATAAATTTGAACACTTTGCTTGTCGGTCGATAGTCCGTCAAAACTATTTAAGAAGAGTTCATTAGTACATTATTGAGTTCAAAGGTTTTTAATTTTTTGAGCTGGTGCGAAGAAAAACAAAATGTATAATCACATACATATAAACACAGTTACCCCAATTTCAACAGCATTCAAAATTAAAAATAAAATTAGGTAATTGGATTTTCTGGTGAAAACAAACTCCCATTTTCGTGAAGATAATGATGATCGTTGACTGAATATGTAATACAAGAGTCGCTTCTACGGTATCAGTACATTATTTATTTATAAATATGATTTGGGAACGTCTGATTAGCATGCGTAAAATAGGTCATTAACTTGTGTAAAAGACATTCTTAAATCCATGTAATTACATGATTTTAATTGATTTTACATTGATTCGTTTTTAATTTTTAATAGAATTTTACCATATAAATTGAATTTTAAATAAATATTATGGCGCTTATATTAAAGCCTTTAATACTGAAGAATTGAAAACTTCAAAATAATTACATACAACTTTCAATCAACCATGCTATATATATGCAACACAATCTGCGAAGTAATTATAGAAAAAAGCTCAAAGCTATTAATTAGCTTTAAAATAAATCTTACGGCTTAAAACCCACACTTTACAAAGAATATTCTACATACCATTGAAGTAACAATAGAATTAACTTTCTTCAACTCTTTTCTTCGGGTCATTGATTTTTATTTTATTTTAAAAACTGAATTTTGTAATATCTTTGCGTGATTTTTATAAAAGTTAGCCGTTGTGTGTCGCTCTGTATAATAACAGGACCGCTAATCTTTTTCATAAATCAAAAGAAGACAAAGCGCGCCAGTGTGAAATTAATTGCGCATTATATGAATTTTCAAAAAGGCGTTTCTATTATGCGTTTTTCCCAAAAAAAAGACGAGGAAGCCGTATCCCGCGAATCCCGCGTGGCAATTAGTGAGTCGAGAATCCATTCAGCAAAAAGCAATTAATTAAAACGATGGCTTTTGTGCCAACACACGTGATCGACACAATTAATATATATATATATATATATAGAGAGAGAGAGAGAGATATCAGAGCGGGGCACAAAGGTTCAATTTGACTTTGAGCAATTATATTGTAAAAACCAAACCAATTATATCGCAACAAATAAAATATATCAAACAAACAACTATCTGGCTATGATCACTCAAACTCCCAGCTAATTCATCAATGAAAAATTCATCATTGTTAAATATGTGGTTTTCAAAAATTTGTCATCTGGTTGGAAAAGGATAAAAAGGAACAGTCAGTGGACAAAAAAAACACCATTTTATTTTTAATATTAAAAACATTTCATAGAATTATAGCTACATTATTCTCTTACTACTTAAAAAATTGCTTTGGTAGTTATTTTTGTTTATTTTATTATCAGACTCATTGTTTCTTGAAGTAAAACAATTACAAGATAAATACAACTTCTGTTTGAAATACATATTTTATGGGTAAATTTTGTATAAAGATGGCACTGGATACAACTTTCGTATGGAACATTGTCGGAAGAAATCATCAGAGTTGGAATAACTATTAAATTAATTTATCTCTTGTAATTAAATAACTGTTAAAAATACTTTCGTTAAAAATTTGGTAACGTGGCTGTTTATCTCCTGATTGTGATATGTCGCCCGATTTAGGAGGATGACTGATTACATATCTTTTTTCCTCTTCTTTAAAAAGGTATTGTTAAAAAAATTGACATTTTACTTGTTTTTGGCATTAGCATTCATGGCTTGGTGATAGATAAATAATAAGTGAATAAAATAAATAAATATTTCCTTAATTAATTTCCATAAGATAAATTAATAAAATTAAATTTACATTACAAATCGTGTTCAAGAAACAAAAGCTTTGCTAGTTAGCTCATCATGAGCTCTTTGTGCAACAAAATCCTTTGTTTACAAGGCGTCATATGATATATATATAATATTAAACAGTTTTCAAAGGCTTTACAGTAAGATTACGATAAATACTCAATTCTGTGAAAGCAACATAATACGAGTTACTTCAACATGTATACACAATCCGATTGTTTTTTTAACAGTTTCAAAACCGTTTGAGCGCGAAAATAGTATTATGCGTGTAATGTATATTGCAGCAATGCAAAGTATTATATTAAATCTACAGCTTGTTATCAAGCTGGCCGAAGTGAGTATCAAACCTGAAACTAGCGGGTGCTACACCACGTTCGTACGACGAAGCCAAAAAATACACATTATATTTATCGAATATAACTAAAAAAAAGGGGTGTAAGTGGTTGAATGTCCGGTTTTGTAAAGGGATACATTTTTAGGTAAAATTGTTTAAATTTCATATAGCCTTTAACTTAGATATTGAATAAATAAAAAAATATAACCAATTTTATTTTTATAATAGAAATTTATTTATACGCTGTGTTCTATACCAGTTAGAATTTCAATATAAAATGTAATTATATATCATAAAAATAGTAATATAGGTTTCGAATAATTGAAAAAAAATGTAAACATTGTATATTGTAAAAAAAAAAAAAAAACTAATAAAACTAAAGAAGTATGTAAAATCCATGACTTTTTACCGTTGAACGTCAAATAAAATGATATAGAACAAAATGTATGTAGATAAATGTCAAAACCGCGAAAAATCATAAGTTTAAAATTCAAATATAAGATGACCCAGAGGGAATGAACATGTAAATGGAGTGTTACTAGATGAAACTAGTAACAAATAATTATTTCCAATTTAGATAATATTGAAACAGCTGTGGTCGTGGGCTAGCACAAAATAGTCACGATAGAGATAATATATTATGTTGATATAAATAAAAAAAAATATTATTAATAGCATTACAGTTTTTCACTTTCTTTGCTGTTCTAAAAACAATTGTCAAGGTTTTGTAAATATTGATGTACACAAGTTAGATTGTGTCGACGTTATCTAATCTTGCTGGCGATGGCATCGTTTATTTGGCACAGTTTTAGTTATCTTGACAAAAATTAAAATAGATTTTGCACCGATTTATATATATATATATATATATATATATATAAAATGGAATTTTACAATGCAATCGAAATTTAAAGGAGATATTTTCAATATTAAAAATATATGGCAATAAATTTATCGACTTCCCAAAAAAACATACAATATCTTTTAATTTGCATTAAAAATAATTTTACTTAAGTGCTTATTTATATTAATCTATTAAGTATCAATTACAAATTATTTCAGAAATAAGGCATGAAAATACATGTTTTACACAAATCAAACATTTATACTGCCGACGTCGTTATTTTTGGCAAAAAGAAGGAATTAGGCTACGATCGTGACTCGATAAAATGCTTAACAGTCGGGTGCAAGATGCTGACAAAAAAGTTAAGAGCAAAATCACAACTGTTAACGTATACGTAAAAATAATAGGTATTGGGTAGACTTTTCGCGTCAATGTTATTATAGACATCTTTCCTTATATTGTCGAAAAGGTCAATTTGCGAGTCCCCAATTTAAGTAAAACTAAGGAAATAATTCATTATGTTCCGAAATTAGGTCAAATTGGTGCTTCCAACCTAGATAAGAAAAATGTTTCAGCTAATGAGCTGGAGAGCAGTTCGACTGTGACCGCCGTTCGATATTAAGCGCATCGCCTGATTAGGAGCGCGCGTCTCTTGCTCAATGGAATGCGAGACAGTTGCCAAACTCGGCACACATGTCGAGGTACGAAATGACTAATGACACATCTAGGGATGCAAAATTGGAGGCAGAATAGACTCACTGCGGTGTTTGTAGATTTGTGTCATCAGTCAGATATCACTGATTATATTTTTTATGATGAGTGTGTCCCTTTTGCTATTAGAAAACAACCCAACGTTTGTCCTTCCAAGTTGTTATAATTTTAAATACATCAAATTAGTAGATTTGCTAAACTTTTTCGAAAGGTTATAATCACTTATTTTTATTTTTGTTCTATATTTGTAAGTGAAAAGAAATATCATGCTTTATATCAGGTTGTACTAATGTGACCATACATAAGGTCCAGGTTTGGCCAGGATAGTCCCGGATTTCCATTTGTGTGCCTGATTTTTATAAAAGCAATATTTCAGGTTTTCGAAAAGTAAAAGTATAAGGGGGTATGTATAATGTAAAAATTAAAAAAAAAATTTTTTTTTCTTGTATTTCATAATTTCTTATTTTAACTCATAATTTCTTATTTTAGTTTTACTATTAAGAAATATGTGTACACAAAGATTTAAAAAAAATATTATTGGAGATAGGGCTGTTTGATCATGATAATGCCCTTCTGTTTCCTCCCTTGTGCGAAACTTTAAGCGCGTTTTTCTCAAAACCGTTTTTTTTCAATACGATGCCCACTAACTATTTCTCGAGTTTTACTGTACCAATTTACTTGAATTTTTCAGAGAATCTTCATTATAGACTCCTCCCTAGTATATACTAGACTCATCCCTAAATTGCCTCCCTCAAAAAAGTGGTAAAGAATGGTCTTTTATTTTCTAACAATAGCGACAACATTAAGATTTTTTTTTTTTTTTTTTTTTTTTTGAATACTGTGGGCATGGTCATGAGGCAATTTTTTGAGACGCGCCATTTCAACAACTGCTAACTCTTAAAATTGTTAACTTGGTTTTTTGCTTTTTTTCTGCACGCTTGAAACATTGATAAATTATGAAAAAATAATAGTGAAGAAATAAATGGCAGTTTAATACGATGGCCTAAAATTCACGTCTCTACACTAGAATATCACTTTATTAAATCTTCGCAATTACTTGATAAAAAATTACAACTATATGAAAATAATATATACAACGAGTTTGCTTATATGGAACAATACATTATAAATGACAAAATATATAAAAACTTCAAAGACGAGTTTAAGTTAGTAATACATTAGTAATTTTTAACTTTCATTCTCAATTTTACGAAAATTAGCAAAAATTATTAAAGCGAATTTTTTGACCGCGTGCCACAAGTGCTAAATTTTACTAATAATAAGTTAATTATAAAGAAAATAAACAAAATTTTATACAAGCGTGAAAAACAAAATTTTTACTGAATGTCCGTAATTTCTATTTAAAAAAAAAGATTGTTAAAAAAAACTTGTATTCTTTGATAATTTAAATCTTATTTAATATTTTAAATCTTATTTCAGTTATTTAGCATAAAGCTCCCATCCCCCATCCCGGATTAGCGTAATTACAATTTGCCGTCGCGGTTTTGACATAAAATGTATGGTCACCTTAGTTGTAACTCAAGGCGGGTTATGATATCGGAACCTTGTGTTTGCAAGGCCAGAGGTCCTACTACTGCACCACATCATCACATTCTCAATGAACAGAGCCATACAAGATTTTAACTATCAGTCACTCCCCATATTCCAACATTCCGTTAAAGAACGTTCCGATCAATGACCTCAAACATTCTATCAAAATGCAAAAACTTCCGGAAGCACCAAGACCGGAAGGGATTATTTCAAATAAATAAACAAACGCATCATGCATACAGCAAAACAATTCGTGACAGCGAATGTTCTGAACGCCGACATTTTTGCAATAACATCCGTTGCTAAAAAATTCTTTTACGCGTTTATCTTATATTTCAATAGTAATATTCAAACTAAGAAGCAGGTATGGTGAACATCATATGATCATACTTATAACAGCATGCATTTAAGTTTTTCTCACCAAACAAATTTAATATAGAGTCGATGTACCAATACATCGAATATAATTCATAGATATACAAGTGCATCAGACAATAAACAACAGCAATCCGTCCGCTCGTCTGCCGTGAGTCTGCACGAGTAAAATGAATAATCGGTGCGGCGATTGAGGTTCTTCCACAACAGCCACAAGAGTCAGATAATAATTAAGTACAGAATGCCGAGTTCGTTTGTATAATAAAATGCAGTACAGTTCGAAGAAAAATGAAAATGAAAACTAATGGTGGTAAAAAAGTTGTATATTAAATAAGGTAACCATATGTCCCGGTTTGGCCGAGACAGTCCCGGATTTTCACCTTGTGTCCCGGATTTTTTTTAAAAACAATATTTGTCCCGGATTTAGGTTTTTTGTCCTGTGTTGTCCCGGGTTTTCAAAAAGCATAGACCCATATTGAATCTTCGCTCTTACTTGTTGATAATAATATTCAACTACCCATCAAATATATGAAAATCTTATGTACAATTAGTATGCTCATATGAAAAAGGCGGGTTAAAATAGCCAATAGCTCACATTCAAAATTTTAAACTTCTTTTTGTCAATTTTACGAAAATTAACAAAAGCTATGAGAATGACCTTCATGACTGCCTGGAATACCAAAGTGCTATTTATTTTTAAATAATTATGAAGAAAAATGAACAAAACTTTATAATAAGTTTGAAAGCTGTCGGATTTTCATTGCATTCTTAAATAATGTTTGTTATTTTAAAATCATACTAAATTTTTTAGAATTCCGCCCCCTTCTCTCCCGTCATAACTAAAAATTACCGTTCCAGTTTTGATTTGAAAAAATATGGTCACCTTAATATTAAATCATCTTTTTAGTATTTGTTTGATTGCTAGTAAATTAAAGTTGGCTAAAGCTGAAGAATTAATAACTGAGAAGAGAAATAATGTAGTTTTGTTCAGGGAGTGATGTGGGTGAGGGCGGTTTATTGTAAAATAAAATTTGTTTCTGATAATCTGAAATATTATTAATATGAGATATAATTACCAATATTGTATTTAGTCTTGATTATTAAAAATAAATTAACTAAAAAACCTAAAATTACGAAAAGCAAAGTATGAGTACATAATTTTATTATAATCAGCAGCCTTAAATTGATTACACCTATCCCCCGTTTTACACGGTACTCGTTTTAAACATTTCCGATCTTTGAAATTTTTTTTAACAACTTTTTTTTATTCTGCCTTTACACTAAATTATAAACACTAAATATATTTGATTATATCTACAATAACATTTTCATTGCTTTACTGTCAAAATAGAACACTACAAAATATGTTACAGTTACTAATTCTTAGTACATAGTCTATGCTAATGATGGGAGTATGTAGATAAGATCGAAACCCCCCGTTTTATGATCAAAACTAAACTTTATGTGTGTATACGATAATTTGTTTTTAATCAGTGTTTACATATAATTCATAGCATAAATTTACAAATATCTTAAACAAACCAAAATTGAAATTTTGAACCGTCTCCGTAATAATGAAAAAATAATAGATGTGGTAATTTGTATTCTATGAATGCAGCTATTATTTTATTAAATGTGTCAATATTTATTTTTCGTTCAAGGTGCTTGTTATTTATCTTATTGAAAATGTCAAAAAGGGTTTTTTAGTGATTTTCGTTTAGCACGGATTTTCTATATGAAAGTGAATTTTTCAGTTAACCGATCTTCACTTTAAAACGGGGGATGTAAATATATAAAGCATCCATCCAATAATAAAACACACCCAATACAGAAAAATGTAGCAAACGTTGCGAGTGTTGGTTTGACCAATATTCAGTGCATGCAAATAATTAAAAAAAATGTGAAAACTAATTAATATAACACATAGTTATATAACAAAAATTGTTTATTAAATATTAAATAATTTTTTTTTTTTTAATTTTTTTTAACAGCAATCAGAACCTTACGCCCTATGAGCTGTTGGACTGAAACTTCTCCTTACTTCGTATTTTTTAGATGGTAACCCAATGGTTAATCCATCCATATTTGATGATTTTGTTATTAGAATTAATCTAATAGGGCTGACATTTTATTGGTGCAACAATGCCGGGTAAAGGCTATTTTCACTTGGAAACATATTGCTATTTATAAAATAAATAAATAAGGTAGATGTTGACTGTTCGGAAGTTTGTATGCATTTTCAATAATTAAAACTGAATTATTATCTCATCGATTCAAGTAGATACGTAATAGTTTATTATCTCGAGTGGCAAAGATGATATAAAACAATTGTTTAGTGAAATGTATTGAACACGTGCAGAGAAGCCTTTAGATCTTACGGTGGTTATTCACGAAGATGTAGGTACGTATGTAGTAACACATACACACAATCGCATCACCCGAAGACCGAGGAAGCGAAGGGTCAATGAACAAAGCGTGCAAGCAATAGTACGAGAGAAGCCAAGCCTAAGAAACAGGGCTAGGAATAAATATTTATTAGAATGGGATGTTCATCGATCGAGGATAAAAAAATTACAATTTTGGTAGAATGATATCAAAGCGCAGTGATTATGTGAAAAATTATTCAACCAAATATGAAATCAATTTCTTTCAGAATATTGCTGCTTACTATACTAATCTAATTTCTCAATCAACCATTGGGTTTCCATCTACAAACACTATATTAAGTAATGTAGATCTCAACAGCGATTTTGTTTAAATTTGACAAAATATTCCAGTTTAAACTAAATTCTTTCAACCAAAATAGTAACACTTCAGTAGAAATATATGTTCTTCAAACTTCGATACCACAATCAACACCAGAAATTTAAAAAAATAAGAATTAATTAAGATAAGAAATTTAAAGTATGTATTATATATAAAAATGTGCATGCCTGAAAAAATGTCCGAAAAAAGTACGTCGAAAGTAAGTATGCAACGATGTGCGTTTTCTAAGTTATCGCAATCGTTATGAAATATAAGTTCTAAAACTTCAATAATTTGACTTTTCTAAATTATTAAGAAAATTCGTGATAACTATTACGTGTTGGAATTAATTCGTATCGTTAGCCAACTACATATTTGTATTCACACGGAAGTAAACATTCTTCTGAAAGCTACTGATATGTATAGAAATTTTTCATCAGTTTGGCATTTGTTCATTATATTTATTCAATCCTCGATGTTTGTGCCTAAAAAAATCCATTTTGCGATAAATATTATTTCACTATTTTGAATATAAAGAAAAGTGCCGCCGAAAGTCATTTTATTTTAGTGGAAGTATTCGGTGAACATTATATCGCAGAAGAAACAAGCAGCAAGTGGTTTGCGCAGTTCAAAAATAGAAATTTTGACTTGAAAGACGGAAAATGTACCAAACAAACGATAAAGTTCGAAGATTAATTTTTGGTGACGTTGCACGATGAAGACTCGTGCCAAATATTTCTACAGTTATCCACATCAATTGGAGTCGACTTTTTAATTTTGCTTCATTATAATCCCAAATCCCATGTTACGAAAGATGTGAAAACTTATTTGGAAATGCTGAAATGGTAAGTTCTGCCTCCCCTATTTGACACCATTCGTTTCAATCCATGGTGCATCAGAGCACCACTTACAAGATGACCAAAATTTGACCAAGATGACGAATTTATTTGTTGGATCTGAGGAAGAATTATTTCGACGTGATATCCGAGCTTTACCAGAAATATGCCAATAAGTAAGTTGACGATGAACAATACTTTAAATAGCGCTACTGTAATGACAATCTCATAATGAATCACGACTCATTGTGAAAAAACGCAACAAATTAATTCCAACGTCTAAATATTAAGGAAAATTAAAAAAAACAGGCCGACATTAAATTTTTCTTGGCTTCATTACATTCATGTATGGTACACTAATTCCGAAATATTGTATTAATGAAAAAAAATTAAATAAAGCTGTTACGAAAAAAATGAATTACTTGGATTGGGTTGTAATGACAATCTCATAATGAATCACGACTCATTGTGAAAAAACGCAACAAATTAATTTCAACGCCTAAATATTACGGAAATTTAAAAAAAAACAGGCTGACATTAAATTTTTCTTGACTTCATTACATTCATGTATGGTACACTAATTCCGAAGTATTGTATGAATGAAAAAAATGAATAAATGAAGCTATTACGAAGAAAATGAATTACATGTATTGGTTTGAGTTAATAATTTAATAATAAATGCAATATATATCAAGTTCGAGCTTGTTAGATATATTATCTCTAACCCTGTCACAATAGAGCTCTAGCAAGAATCCACCGCGGCCACGACCGAAGATAACACGAAGGCAAACCCAGTTTTTGCCAAGCATTATAATATCAACTACTAGAGAATATTTTCAGGAATAATAGAGTAAAATATTTCGCATTGTATAGTGTATATTTATAAATTATTTATTTATGAGCGTTAAGAACAAATATATTTATTTGTAAGCATTTAATTAAGAAAATTATGAAATAAAAATAAACAATCAACCAAGCAGTCTAAGCATACCAACGATCTCGGACATGATAATTTAATTAAAAATAACAAATTTAGTAATTTTATCAGCAATAATAGATTTAGCAATTTTATTAACCAATTTCAACAGAGTAATCATAAAATATAGTTTTCATAGTTTTTGTATATATATATATATATATATATATATACATATATATATTATATCTCTAAATGGAGAAATAGTGCTTTTATCGAGAGTAACCGCAAGCATATTTCATCCAGAGGCATAACTGTCTTTACATCGGCAGAACACAAATAAATTATACGCATAAGGCTCAAATTATGTAGACCCACAACTATAATAAGATAATCAAACTATCGTCTCTTTGCACAAACTATCAGGAAATATTATTTGAGGCGATACCGTCAGCAAAATTAACCCACCGATTTAGACGCCCAAGAAATTATTACTTATAAAAGGATTGGTGAAGAAAAACAAAACAGAAAATATATTATATTATATATATGCTCGCGTGTATGTAAGGAGACTGGATACAGTTGTGCTCATGTAAATTTTATTAATTCACTAGTTATCTGGGAAAAAATTGAATTAAATGGTAATTTAAACATTTGTCTACATAAAACTACTGTAATACGGATCAGAAACAAAATCAAATCATAAAAGAAAAGGGCGAATGTCACAACCGTCCACGCCCCCAGGTTCGGTTGGGACAGGCATAACCATAGGTTTAAAAATACCAAAGTCAGAAACGACTTTTATTGTCAAAATTATGTAAAACAATACACATAATATAACTATATATAACAAAACAAAATTCTTTAAACAAAGAAAGAAATCTTTGTGAAACCTTTTTTTCTTATATTGAATTTTCCTTTCCCTTTTTCTTTCGCTGAAAAAAAAATCTGATCTTCATCCAAAGAACAACAAATATATGTCATTACGGTACCCACAAAATTTGTCACATTCGTACCCAACGCATACTTATGGAGACAATCGTTATGATCGAACTAAATTACTGCACAAGAACTCATTGCTGGTAATTGACTACTAATATTCAACTTACAGTAAAATAACAAACAAAGTAATTTATCTTTATACAAGTAACAGTTATTAAAAGAAATCGAACGGAAAAACTCACTTTTGGCTCTTTAAAATCGATAGTAATAACTTGTTCAAACAAACATACTGCATGTTTCACCTCTGGGACCCTCTCAAAATCAGTATAGTTTAGCTGTTATGACGACTGTCAATACCGTACAACCGTACCCAGTCTCCCCTATATAAGCGCACACCGATAAAATCGCCGGTATGCGTTATAAACTATAATATTGCAAATGCGATATTTATCATAATGCAATCTATTATTTATAGAATAATGAATAGATTTCATAGACTGCATATTACAAGTCATATGTAAGTGACTGGAGGCGCTTCTTCGCAGCAAAGGCGTTGACAACATAAAAGGTTAATGTCACGTCGCTAATGTTATTGCGCGTTATACATGCAAGGCGACACAGTACTGAAAATGTTTGTTTAATGGAAATATTTATGACATCATACTAAAATTCGAACGGATAACACACGCATTAATAAACGTACTTCGCGAAGAAAAAAACGCTTCAAATGATCATGTGGCTGAACTTAAAAAAGGAGGATATCTGATAGCGTACATCAAGAAGTTTACACAATAAACATATGGATAATGTAACTGGATTTCACCAGCAACTTTCAGCAATATATTTTGTGAAGGAATCTACAGTGATTCCTTTAAGAAATTCGATGGATGGGTGGTGAACGCCCATGAAGAGTAGAAGGCTGAGGAATAAATAACCGCTGAATTTAAGAAGTTAATGCACAATTCCTTTGACGTCCATAATATCAACATCCGATTACAGTAGCAGTATTTAGAGAAAACTAGATTTGAGATAGAAGAACCAATTCTCAGATAAAATAGTAATTTTGAGTTGGTAGTCACAAACTGTCAAAAAACTGTCTTTGCTTTTCAATCGAGCGTTTAACACAAAAAACCATCATTATTTTAAATCTAGTTGGACTTCACCTACATGCTATCAAAGACACATCAGAAATTGCACTAATGACAAAATTGTTATTTGACATTTGATCCAATTGGAGGTTACGTTGGATGTGTGAAATGCTCGATACAACAGCAAAGACAGAGCTGACTACCAATTCAAACGATTATAGAGACCAGTAACATAATATATTTAAGTTTCCTGAGAATTTGTCCCAGAATGTATTTAATCTCAATCTAAATATTTCTTATTAATATTTCATACAAATTTGTATTTTAAGAGAGAACAATCTTTAGAAATTTATTTATTTATACAGTTACTCAGCAATTTTTTGTTACAATTTATCACGCGATAAGCAACCAAGTAATCGACTGTTCAGCTATTAAGAATGTGTTAATTCCGACAATGTTCTGTTCAGAGCTCTAATTCAAATATTAATTCATACACATACAAAGTTTGAATTATGCAATGCACACATCTCGCATTTGCTTGGCCAATTAAATCCGACATGCCCTGAGCGCATCGTACTTCTTGATTGATTTCTGAGAAACCAAATGCGGTTCTGAGGTTGCAAAATTCCGAGTCAAGTGAACAAGCAACGAACGCAGCGAAAACATTCGCGATGAGCAAATGACCAAATGAGCAAATTTTAGCACTATTCTATAATTATTTTTTTTTTGCAAAACATAAAAACTCAATTTTTTTAATTAAGTATTTTTTATCAATATTCGATAGGTTGTTTTGTTAATAGGTGCATAAGGGTAGTAAATTTTAAGTTAGGTTTAGACAATCTCAGGCAGAATTTGATACACTAGTAAAAACATACATACATATCTGTATGTATGTAGAAGATAATATAAGCTAAAAATTGCATATAATAAATAATAAAATAGCAAAATTCAGCTTCAACCATATAAATTTAATTTAAAATAAATTGCACGAACCTAATAAAAAAATAGTACAGATTATTGAAAAATTAAAATATACAAGAAAATTCTCATCGTATACAATAAATGTCAAGAAGTCAATTAATAATTGTCGGTGTATTATAAATTCGGCGTACAAAGCATTTATATACTGAAGCACACAGGCACACCATTTATATTTCTATTCCGATTTCCGATTCAATTCTTAATTTATTTATTTATTTATTTCAACTGCAAGCACTAGTGGCGATATCTGACGTTAAAATCGTAAACATAACATGTATGTGACAAGTGTGATGCACTGTCCAGTTGTACGCTTAATGAATGTATCTTATGAAATGCATACACTATCTTCAAGATTGCATGAGCTGATGTTGCACATTCTCCGAAGAAATTTTCTTGTCAAGCGTTTGTGCTTCCGACTGTGACGATCTATGTACGGAAAACATTTTTTCTCCCTATGTGACTATGTAATTAAAGTAATACTTTTTTATAATCAGATGCTATGATGATTTTCCTTACTTGGAAGCTTTTTCAGAAAGAAACCCACCTTTTGGTCTATCTTTATTTGAGGTGTTTTAATTTGATGCCGCAAAGCCGCGCAAGGGCTACTTTTACTTGGAGAATTATTGCTATCTATATTTCGAAGTGAAAGCCGATGTCTCCACCGGTTGGCATCAGCCTGTCCAAAACAGATATCGAACATGAAACCTTCTAGTTGGAAGAACAAAAGTAACTACTAGACCACAGAAATGGCCATATTTATTACAAACATAAATATTAGTCGGACTCAACTGTACCAAATTGATAATGCCATAACCAAGAGAATTTAGCATATAACAGCTTTGATTAGCAGCAGAAAGAACCTACAAAATTCTTGGAATCATCGGTGGAAATTCTACAGTAAATATAATATCGATGATTATTTGATTGCAATTTTGAATCGTTTCACTGCATTTAGAACTAAGAAAGTGATATTGTCATACCTGATAACCCTTTTTGAGTTGAATTAAAATGCGAGATGGGTATCGCAGTACTCGGAATTATTTTCCGTCCATAGAGCCGAACACGCAGAAGTTTAGGATGTGTAGACAAGTTTATACCGGAACGGTAAAAATGCTTTCGTGGCTGAGAGTGGACAAACCACACGAAAAGGGCTAATTCAAGATGTTAGCATCTTTTGAAACATAGTATATTTTTACTTCCAAAAATGAGGCATTTGTAGTAACAATACTAAAGTATGGTAATCCCTCAATTTACTCGACGCAGACGCATGGGAAAGTTCTTATCAGCACAATACGGTTACCAGAGAATTCGACGCCTTGTTCTTGACTTACATAACGCTGAACTCAGTTATCAAATTCCCGCAACGGTCCCATATCATGATTATTTTTGTTGACGGATCATTTCTTTATAATTAGGTATCTCAAACTTGAGAAAAATAAATGTATTATTGCGATAACATTTCTTAGAAATATTATCCCGAAATTAAATAGCCTTTCGGAAGCACTGCATTTAAAAATCGAACAAAAATCATATCAAAGACAATAGTCCATCATTGAGTTGCATTCAATTAACACTAAATCAAGAATTCACATCACAACAGTTCATAGAGTATATATAGTTCTAATTGAAAAATTGAAAAACAAAATAATAAAAAAAAACAAAACAAAAAAACAACAAAACGCAATAAATATAAATAATTAATTCATATTGAAAATTATGTAAGGCGCTCAGGGAATTGAATTATATTTTATATACATTATTAAGACAATCGTATCATATAAAAAACAATATTTAAGATTTTTGAAGGCGGTATACAAGGATTTTTTTTATTGTTTTGAACAGCAATCAGAACATAGGAGTTCCATAAAATGTTTAATTGTTAGTTCCATAAACTGGCTAATTTGACTCAATACTACGTCAGTTTTGCAGATGACAAATTGCTGTTAACATATTGCTATCTAAATTTTCAATTCACTACTGCTTGACAAAAGGTTACTGGAAGCGGGATCGAACCCGGAACCTAGTGCACTAGGAATGACGGCAAAATTTGTTTTTAGTGTAGACTCAGAGAAAGGTTAAAGTTTTCTGTATATTTTAGTAGTATCGTCATAAATGGCATTAGTCTATTTGCGACTTATCATTCATAACTCAAATGATAAATATATTTATCATAAATTGTATTCTAAAAGCAATGCACAAGACTGAATAAAATAGTGAGGCCCGAAAAGCTTTGTCTCTTCCATTCTATCATAATGCACGCACTTTTAACATGGAGGGCGTAAACACGTCGTATACTAAACATTGCGATGGTAGAGCACCTGCGCCACACGCATTAGCCGGAAAGCCGCACCAGGCGGAAAGAAAACCCCGTTCGACCTCTCACGAAAATAGACACCTAGGGAGACAGCATCCTTTTATACCGAAAATAATAGCGCATATATACCCCGAAGTAATGTCGGACATAATCATTGTAATCATAATGCTACGAAATATGATAACAGGCCGCAGGAGCCCAAGTACAGACATTCCAAGTAATTAATCCACAAGGATGGGTAAGGTAAAGACCTGTATGCAACGCTATTGTTTAACAAAATTCAGATTTACAATGTTTATTACAACAATAAATCAACTGTTGTGAAATAAATTAATTATTGTGGTAATAAACAAAACGATTATTACTTTAATTTATAATTTTTCATGTGATAAGCGGTTATCGAAGCGGATTTAATTACTCGAACGACTTCATAATGTATAATATTAAACAAAAATTTAATTTGCATACTTAACTATGCGCATATTTAATCTCATTAAATACGAAAACATTTTCAGGTAATTTCTTGTTATAATTATATGTTTATTTTGTTCAGTAGAATGGAATGAGTCATTTTACATGTAACAATAAAAAGTTACCGTAATAAAAAGTAAAATATTCGAAAGCAAGCACATAATTTGTTATGTGAAAACTTCACACTGATATCCACATTACACAAGCATTCTTCTATCAACAGTTCTGAGATAAAGAGCGATAAAATTTAACAAAAAATTGCGTGACGCGAGCACATAAATTTAATTTTACAAGTATCTGCTCTGCGCGCCGTGCACGAACCACGACCCGGTAACGATATGGAAGCGAAGAAACGAGCGTGCAACGTTCGTTAGCTTGGCTTGGCTCCGGCGCGGGCTCGGACAGATTTCGGATGGCGTGTTTCAACGATGAACAGATTTCAAGATTCAAGATTCAAGGGACCCACATTCATTTCACGCATTTAAGTTTAGCTTGAATTATATTTAAATATTAAACTTTATAAAAGAATATATTTACAACAATGTGCTATTCAATGTAATCGAACACGACAAGTAACGAAAATAATGCTTTATACTAAATAAATTAGAATTTTATTTATATATTTTATAATAAAATATTCATAAATATCATTAAATAATCCATTTTTACTATTAAAGAAAATGGTGACAAAATAATATATAACGTTTATCCGCGACCCTAGAACATGAAGAAAGCCATAATAACAAGCCAGTCAGATGTTGAGCGGCATTGTCACAGTCTTGTCAAGTTCATATTAAGGGTGTATTTCTCATATTTTTGACAACCTATTTATTGATAACTGTAATTACTTCAATTAAAATCAATTGACTCATGCCAATACTATTGATTTCGATCAATTTTATTGCAATAATCAGCGTTTTAGTAATATTTTGATTAATTGTTCACTGTTGTTCAAAATTGGCCAAAATGATATACTTATACAATAGACAAAATGACAGCACTATTTCGCAAGCATTATCTACCAGTATAGAGAAGAGACTTGCGTTTGTTGCAAAACCCTTTTTTTCTGTTCGAGGCCGGCACAGGTTGGTTACTACGTGTGACTTGTACCCTTTGGGTTCATGCTTTATGTGTTAAGGTCCCAAAGACAGCAATACGATTTATTTGTGAATTATACTTTATTAAAAATTAGCATCTCATTATGTCCGTACTATATGGATAAAATGGTTTTTGTAGTATTATCTTGTTGGTAGCCAATGAACCAAAAATGAGTAAAAGCGATTGAAACTGGTTATAATATCATTGTATAAATAAAAATCATTAAGAAACAAAAAACACCATGTCATTTTCTCATATTAACAGCAATCAGAACTTTACCGGTCCATTAACTATTGTACTTCCTAATAATGTTGCATTATATGACAACTGACAAGTTTGTCCTATCTCTTAATTTCTTATTATAAATTCTGATACTGATGATTTTTAGTTGATGCAGTAATGCCGGGTAACGGCTATTTTTCACTTGAAAATATGTTGCTATGTGTTTTTAAATCAAAACCGATGTCACTAGTGCTTGGCATCAAGCTGTCCGAGGCGAGTATCAAACCTAGAACCTTTGAATGGCAACCTATAGCTACTAAGCCACGGTAAAGCTTACTTGACATTTAAAATGAAAAAAAAGAAGTGAAATTATAGATCAAGATTGGAGTTACAAAATATCAGCAATGTGTACTATTTCTGACCCTTGTTACAATATGAAATCCTGATCCTGGTATGTAACACAAAATCTAAGCGAATGAAACAACTTCACTATCAGAAATATACCACTGGTCAAACAACTATTGACCCTTAGGATCAAGCAAGAGAATCGAGAAACTGACTAAAGAACAACCGTTGTTCGAGAAAATTTAAACGCAGGGGACAAGTTTGAATCATTGTCACCCTCTTGTAATGTAGTTTTGTTAATAGGGTTGAGATATTTCACATATGTAAATGATGAGATGTTCCAAATATGATGAATTTCCATTATGTGAATGAAATTTGAAACAATAATCATCCAATAAAAATCACTATACAAACCTCATAAAATCTCAAAATATGAACTAGTGATATATTGCATCGTGCCTTAAGGCGAATTGCTGGAATTTTCCGCACTTACGGTGCGAAATATTCGAAGAATAGATAATTATAAATACTGCAGGTTTCATTATTCGTATTTTATACGAAAAGAACATGTCATAGCTTATAAATTGGACGACGTTTATACAAGTTTACATGAAAAGTAAACAAAATTTATTATAAGTTATAATGAAAGTTAGTAATAGAGTTATATCTTATCTCATGTTTCGCAGAATTATTTAAACTAAATTGCAAAGTTAAAATTATATATTTGAAGTACATATATATAAGAGGAGTTTTAAAATTTTAGCTAGAATTTATTTAAAAAAAAAGGTAATTGTAAAATTTTAGATTTTTGAACGATTTCTATAATTGAAGTTAAAAAGTAGTATGTTTATTTTATCTTTTGCATTTAAAAATCAATTACATATGAATCCTCATAGAATATATATGCATTTTACTCAAGATTTTTTTTTAATATGGTACTTCCGGAATTCATTGTATTCATCATTGTATAAATAAAAATCATTAAGAAACAAAAAACACCATGTCATTTTCTCATATTAACAGCAATCAGAACTTTACCGGTCCATTAACTATTGTACTTCCTAATAATGTTGCATTATATGACAACTGACAAGTTTGTCCTATCTCTTAATTTCTTATTATAAATTCTGATACTGATGATTTTTAGTTGATGCAGTAATGCCGGGTAACGGCTATTTTTCACTTGAAAATATGTTGCTATGTGTTTTTAAATCAAAACCGATGTCACTAGTGCTTGGCATCAAGCTGTCCGAGGCGAGTATCAAACCTAGAACCTTTGAATGGCAACCTATAGCTACTAAGCCACGGTAAAGCTTACTTGACATTTAAAATGAAAAAAAAGAAGTGAAATTATAGATCAAGATTGGAGTTACAAAATATCAGCAATGTGTACTATTTCTGACCCTTGTTACAATATGAAATCCTGATCCTGGTATGTAACACAAAATCTAAGCGAATGAAACAACTTCACTATCAGAAATATACCACTGGTCAAACAACTATTGACCCTTAGGATCAAGCAAGAGAATCGAGAAACTGACTAAAGAACAACCGTTGTTCGAGAAAATTTAAACGCAGGGGACAAGTTTGAATCATTGTCACCCTCTTGTAATGTAGTTTTGTTAATAGGGTTGAGATATTTCACATATGTAAATGATGAGATGTTCCAAATATGATGAATTTCCATTATGTGAATGAAATTTGAAACAATAATCATCCAATAAAAATCACTATACAAACCTCATAAAATCTCAAAATATGAACTAGTGATATATTGCATCGTGCCTTAAGGCGAATTGCTGGAATTTTCCGCACTTACGGTGCGAAATATTCGAAGAATAGATAATTATAAATACTGCAGGTTTCATTATTCGTATTTTATACGAAAAGAACATGTCATAGCTTATAAATTGGACGACGTTTATACAAGTTTACATGAAAAGTAAACAAAATTTATTATAAGTTATAATGAAAGTTAGTAATAGAGTTATATCTTATCTCATGTTTCGCAGAATTATTTAAACTAAATTGCAAAGTTAAAATTATATATTTGAAGTACATATATATAAGAGGAGTTTTAAAATTTTAGCTAGAATTTATTTAAAAAAAAAGGTAATTGTAAAATTTTAGATTTTTGAACGATTTCTATAATTGAAGTTAAAAAGTAGTATGTTTATTTTATCTTTTGCATTTAAAAATCAATTACATATGAATCCTCATAGAATATATATGCATTTTACTCAAGATTTTTTTTTAATATGGTACTTCCGGAAGTACCGAGCTTTCACATATGTCACAAGTCTATAACTTCAAATAAACAATAAACATTTCTTATTTTTCAGAAGCAATATGTCACTATTTAAGTGAATATAATCATTTTACGTAAAACTTAGAATAATGTTATAACCTATTTTAATTGTAAAATACCACAGAAAATATGTTTGTTAATAAATATAAAATACTTTCACATGTCTAGTGGGAAATAATTATGCTCTTTGAAAATTCCTTTTTCTTTATTTGTAATTGCGAGAAAATAGAAAAGTTAAGAATAGCAGCAGGCAAGCAAGACTGAAGCGTTCGACAGTTTTGCCGACAAAGAACGTCAATGGCACGCAAGGGGGCATTCGAGAAGAGTTGATCAATGTGGGAATTACTTCGCAATTACCGCTAAGAGTGCACAACAGAAGTAGCCGCGAACACATTTAATAAATAGCGAAGTCGCTGCAAACAGTAGGTAGGAACGACCGTGGTGCCGTGCTTTATGCAAAAGAACGACATGGAAATAATATTTCCACAGCTTTCATGAACGGTAAAAAAAATTATCGAAATACAAAAATTATCTTGAAATCGTTTCAATAAACAATACATGTAAGCACATGTAGATGTCAAATTAATTTGTGGGGAAACCAAGCAGGCTAGTGATTTGTAAAAAAACAATTGGACTTGTCATTTATATTTTTCATATCAGAATATTTTATAATGAATAAAATTTATATATTTTTATATGATGGGAGTTTATACTTATATATCCATTACTACTCCCACATTGGTGACTCACGACGATGGAGATGAAGATAAAGAAGGAGTTTTATTTTTCGAGGATTTTGAAGAATATAGATTTTTACGCAGCACCATAATCACTGGTCTTCAGAGACGACTTCTAAGGTACGTCCCGTCCTCGGTTCATCATAGTTAACGCACTTACTATCTGAACCGGACTTCCGTGGTTACTCATTTGGTATACCCAGACCTCAGTGTTTATTGCTGACAGAAAAAAATAATTTGGAGCCTAAGCTTTTTATTGGAATGCAATTCAACCTCTCCTTGTCCGTTAACTCAACAAATCTCAACAAAGTGTGTGGGGAAATCAAGCAGGCTAGTGATTTGTAAAAAAACAATTGGACTTGTCATTTATATTTTTCATATCAGAATATTTTATAATGAATAAAATTTATATATTTTTATATGATGGGAGTTTATACTTATATAGCCATTACTACTCCCACAAATTTAGTAAAAAATGAAAAAGTAGGGGATACTGGGTACGTTAAGACAGCTAAACTATGTATACTGATTTTAAGATAGGGTATCTAAGGGGTACAAGAACATGTGTGTTCGAACAAGTTACCATTATTGCATTGAGTCAGCACTCTACATTAAGGTAATCTGTAGATCGCATTGTTTTTAAAGAGTCTAAAGTAAACATTTTTGTTTATTATTACTTTGTTTGTTATTGTGCTATAAGTCCATTAAAAGCAATTAGTTTTTGCGTAAATAATTTAGCTCGATCATAACGATGATTCGTTTCCAAAAGTAAGCTTTAGGAAATGCCGAACATGTAAAGCTCACTTACCTAAAACAAAATACGAAGGAGAAAGGTAAAGAAAAAACATATACAAGAAAAGAATTTCTTTCTGATGTGTGGAAGCTCATATTCTGAAAGTAAGGGTGGCGTAAAATGGATCAAGGTGGCACATGCGGGCTCTAGTTCCATGTAAAATGCGCAGGTGATAATTACATTATTTATCATTGTAATGATGATTCTGATCTCAGTAAATTGACAAATAGTTAAGTACAATATTTAACTGATTTGTAAACTGATAATTATTAGTTTAACAACATTTTTGACTGATTTTAAAGAAGAATATGTTAACACTAGTCGTGATAGTGACTTATTAGTTATATGAAGGAAAGTGAGCCAAATTGTTAACATTGTTTAAGGTAAAATAATTATTGTTATATATTGTTACAATATATTCATACATTTTGTGATTGTTTAAATGATTATGTTGCATTGTGTTACATATTTCTGACAATAAAAGTCGTTATAAATTATTTTGGTGTTTAAACATATTTTTTTAGCCTAATTTTATGCCTGTTACAACCGACCTGGGGATGTGGACGGTTGTGATACTCGCTCTTTTTTGTATGATTTTATAAATAATCCATCGTATGTAAGGACAGTATGACAGGATAGACAATTGTTCAAATTACGATTCAAAATACTTCTCCTCGAGCTAACATTTTGAAATGGTCTGTTGAACCAGAATCGTCGTCCTGATACTTTTTTGTTTATTTATGTCGAAATTTTTGTTTACAATTACAATACATAAGATTTTCTCAACTTTTTCGTTAATTTAAAACGTTTGTTCACAAGACATTATTATTACTCAGCAGCTGAGTTTGCTGCTGCCGTTGGGATTCGGAGTAATAAATGGAGTATTGTCGGTCAGGACATAATTTACGTGAACATTCCACACGTCCGGTATGTTGAAAAGTTGTTGTGCCGCAATTAACTCACTTGTTTGCTGATGTAGGAAAATGGTTATAAATTTCCATTTAGGAAACATTTACATTCAAGAGCATATATTAACAAACAAAATTTGGTTATTTTAATATCATAACTCAGTTTCAGTATTGAAGTACTGGAAATAGCAAATAAAAGCAATCAATCGTAATTTAAGCTGAAATGCATGGATTGTAAATTGTAATTAATTAATAAAAAAATTAGATATTTTTAGAACCGAAGTTCTAACAGACGAACTGGAACCGACGTTCTAAAAGACTTGCAATCTTCGGTAAGAAGAAGAGCGAATGGAACCAATAAGGACGAAATTTTAATTCTGACAAGTGAACATTATAGAGTTCTAGAGCCTCCCCCCCATGAAGTAATACTTAGCGGCGGTTTCCATGGAAACAAGAAGCACGAAATAAGCAAAGGTTTTAGTCGTTATTATACGAATAATGGTTGCTATTAAATTTTTAGATTTGCTGGCATAGTCCAACTGTAAAAACCTTTTTTTGTAATTGGATAGTAGTGAATTCAGCTGCCGATCTATAAAAAAAAACTTTTTTTGTGAATTGCGTAGTTTTCGTTTGGCACGCATTGACAGATAGAAAATCAAATCAGAGGTAGAAAAGCATCTTAAAAGGAAAAGGTTATGCGCCAGAATTCGGAAAGATTATTTAAAAAGGAATTGACTACTTTGAACCAACAATCAATGCTGATGTCTACATTAAACAACTAACAAATTTAAGCAATGAAGTTGAAAAACGCGACCTGAATTTTAAAATCGAAACTGAATTATTCCATTATTAACTTCATATATCTTTGTGACCATATCTTGGCCAGTTCGGTTGGAATGTTTGGCCATGTCTACCTTATAAAATAGACCTGACTTCACACCATTTTATTACGTTTAGTTTGAATCTTTACAGGAATCTTTGAATCAAAAAGAAATCAATAATGTAGATGTTGCAAAATTGTGTCTGATTCAGAGTTTTGCTAATAAAAATCTAGAAGTTTTATGAAAGAAAGATAATTATGCTGCTCAAAAAATAAAGAATAAAGTTATTTAGTTCGATGAAAAAACTATCAAAAATCCGCACTTACTTACTTGCCAAGCTCATATATGTGTGTGTGAGTGTTTTGTTAGAAGGGTACAATGTATAAAATTTCCTATTACCATCTCATACGACAGACAAAGCATGTTATTAAATTTAAACATTTTTTATCTATACTTTCAAGTGAAAATGGATATCACCACTGCATAATATGAGACTGTCCAAGCGCGTTTGAATGTATGACCTTGACACGCTTAGCAGGACGCTTAACCGCTATGCTACAAAGTATACTGTATACATATATAAATGTACATATATATACATATAATAATATACATATGTACATACATTATAGTAAACATAGATATACTTTCTTCGTGTTTTTCGTTATCAAATCACTGATTATTATATTTTATACATTGATGCATTATATTTTACATAAAAAATACGTGTGTAATAAGATAGGTAATTTTGTCTATGTAAGCAATAATTTCTTCGTTATCATTCTCCCTTCAATGTAAACTAAACTTTTCCAACTACATATAATAAAACTGCTTTTTACATTAATTTATAAATTTTTCCACCTTAATTTATATCGTTTTATGCGGGGATTAATGAATCATCATTATGTGATTTAGTAAAATTTTAATTTGAAATATATAAAAAATACTATTAAACTGAACAAAAATAGTTAAAAATGGAATTTTGCCTCAAGGCAAATTGCATGAAGTTCCCGACACGTTTATACATAATCAACTTAATAAGAATTGAGATCCAGCCCTAACTTCAAAAAATAAAATTTTCGCATTCACTGAAAACTAATCAATACGATTGATTTTCAATTGATTGATTCATATTTGAAACACACTTATAATATCTGAAATAATATAATATTAAATAAATTTGTTGAACACATCATTTCATCTATGTATTATTATATTTAAAAATAGTCGTCAACTGTAATCAGTAGCTACCAACTACATATAGATGATGCATATAGATGTTCAGCCTAGATTCTAGTTAGAATTGCAAACGCATGGTGAAATTCTAATCTTTGATGAATTTTCAGAATTCAACAGCTTATCGTAAGCCTATTTATATTTTAAACTACGATATCTAAAGTTATAAAGTTTCTACAAAATCGTCAAAAAAATTCATTTAATTACAAAGACACGGCCTGGCCGATCTTTATTAAAAATAAATCAAAGCGATTCCTAAATAATATTTTTCGAACAGCGATTCATTCAAAATCGATTCAAGATTCTGGAGTAAAACGTGCACAAAAAATTTAACACTTTATTGCTAATTAGAAAGAAACGGCTTGGCTGATCGTCGCACAAAACTGGCAATCCTTATCAAGCTACATCGTACTTGAGAAAACGTCGACGAATGATCAAATATTGGCTCACGTACATACACACACACATATACCTTTTCCAAATTTGGTCTCACTCGATTCAGAATGACTTGAAACGTCGAGAAAACAAAATTAGAGAATAGCATTATTTTCGCGAAACCAAGTTTCTCCTTTCCAGAAGTTTAGTGAAATTACACTTACAAAAATTTGAAATTTCGTCGCAAAAAAGACATGTATTTCACGGGTTAAAAGTTAAAAAAATTATAACTTAATACGAATTTTAAGTATAAAATGTATCGTTTATATCGACCTGGCTTCGTTATACTCTATTGCCCTGTTCGTACTATCAGTACAAGTTTTTCACGTGAATTATCTTGATTCTTACAACTCACTATTCGCTTGTAATCGTCGGAGAGGAAATGATATATAGCGTTTTTTCAGGCGTAGATTAATGTTGCGTAATAAATTAAGACCCAAAATTATGTGAGGATTTAATCGCTCACCTCGCAGTCGCCCGGAATTGTAGTTGGCCACGCATATCACGCTCGTTTAATGCTTTAGCCTTTAAATGTACATATAAATACAAACATAACGCCTTCCGGCAAGAAGACTTATACGACTTAAGAACAACAGAGAGCACAACAAACGAAAAAATTAGAGAAATGATAGAAGACAACGTCAAAGATTATTCCCTCACAAATTTATCATGAATTTCATCCAACTCAATATAAGTGTTAACGCCTAAGGCTCATCCCGTCTAATAAGATTATTAACTGGAAGTTTATATATCTTTTTTTCGTTTTGACGTTTCAGAGGTTTTTGAATATTTTGGCATACCTTAGAAAAAATGGATGTATGCGTATATATGTAAAAAATGTGTGTGTGCGGAACGGATCGGGAACACTGATCAACCGATTTGAATAATTCAAAAATATTCTATTCGTATTGATAAGGAGACGAGACGTGCTGATTAGTGAAAACATTTTACTTGTATTGACAAGATAAAACACTGATTAAATTTTTGGGAAGGCAGTTCCAGCGGTTATGGACTCTCAATAAAAATAAGTTAAAAAAATGCCATTTGGCGGTCAAAAATGTTTATTGGACATATGTACATCAAATTACCAGATATTTTATAGAGATTTTAATAATGTGTGAACATTGTTTGTATTTTTTTTTTTTTTTTGGGTTCCGTACCAAGATTTTTATTACAGTACGGGAAGTATCAGCAATTTGTCCACTAGCATAAATATATTTCAATACCTTCAAAATATAAAAGAATCCCTCAATAATTGATCCATCTTTCTAAGAAATTCCAGATTCCTTTAACTCGACTCAACTAAATCACGGGTACATGCTTGGTTAATAAATTTCGCTAATAAAACATTAAATTATGAAAACTTTGTAAATTAGTATGAACAAAAACCAAGTAAGATCAGTATAATCCGGAGTATTAACTAATTAACTATTCATTATAACATAACAAGTAACATCTATCAATTTTCATGATCGTCTTATCAATAAAAAAACAATTTGACTATATATCGTCTATTATATCGGTCTGCTATCGCCAATAATTATATCTGGTCCTGTTTAATCCGCTAAAGTGGATCACCAAGCTCTTCATATAGAACTGATCAGTTCAATAAGAAAATATTAAATATTTCAATTCACTTAGGCAAACTTGGTTCAACATGACATTTATCCTAGTAAAGCTAGTAACTGCAATCTACTTAATTTTTATATTTAGACATTTAGTCATTTTTCTTTTATTAGTGTGACTTTTGACTTGAAACTCGCCGCTGTCACGTGATCATAACATTTCGGATTACGTGACTGCAACAATTATAAATATATTTATAGGTACTTGTGTTACGCTATAGTTCAAATATAATTACTTTTAATGAACCACGGCAGTGTTTTCTAAGTGATTTTATCGTCTCAACGTCGTCGTAGCACCAATGGCCGTTACACGTTCATGTTGTGCAACAATTTCCACCGAGGAGCAAAAAATCTAATATCGTGAATTACTTTGTAGTTAAAAGAAACATCACAATGGTTAACCTATCGCACGTTCCAATATTTGGTTTGGAAAAATATTTTCTTCAGACTTGATTGTGAAAAATATATGCCTTCTCAATTTTCTTCTGCACCCTTGAACTACAATATGTAACGGAAGACCTTTAAAAATACGTTCTACTCAGCTTAAGACATAACATAGTTTAGCAAACTTCTAGCAAGACATCAATGAAAGACTGAAAATAACTTGCTTAATGTCTTGGAATTTTGTCAACATATTGCTGGCGCAAAATTATTTCGTGCCACCCTTATGTAACGAAACAGTGGCTGCTGCTTTTGGTAACACATTTGTGTACTTCTAATTTTATAGTACTAAATTACTAAAAATATTAATTTGTTTCGCTTTGTATGCAAAATTTACCAATATTACTACAATTTCCCAATATTTATTGTTCAAAACTTATATAATTTTAGTTTCTTTCTGTACCATGTTTCCATAAGCAAATTATTACGAAAATGAGCAAAATTGCTAAATATGCATTCGTAAAATAGTTCATTTATGGAAATGATATCATTCTAATAACAAGATAGTTTTAATAATGCAATCATTCAACACAATTAATTATTCTGGCTGCATATGATTAAACATTAGCAAATGTAATTAATTTATAATAATATATTTAAACAAATAAAACTTATTTAAATATTTACTTTCACAAAATTTTTACTTTGTTTTTACTTTCATAGAAAATTATAAACATTTACTTTTTAATAGCATTTGATAGCAACAAATAAAAACAGATGCTTACTATTTTCCTTGTGATGGAGAAAGGTAATAAGATTCTAATGTAATATAATTTATTGTAATGTTAGTTGCACGAAGGGTTGACATCGCTTGCATTTAATACCGATTTGTCGATATTTCCTAAAATATTGATCGATATACCTGCAAGTGGTACGCAGATTCCATCAACAACTAGAACAGATGTACAGGGAGGCCACTTCATAAGGCTATAATTTAATGTTGTTGATTAATCGACCGCATTTATAAATTGACCTTCGCCGAGCACAAGTCAATAAGAGCATCGTGTTTTTATCAAGCGCCCGTAATTCATTGGGAATATTCTCACATCGGTAGAGTGGGAAATAATTTATATCGTAATATTAGAAATGAATTGTCTATATAAGCGTTATCCACACTTGCGAACTAGATATAAATATTTAAAAAAAAACTGTTTAATCGGGGTTCACTTATCGAAATCTATCGGTGTGTACAATTAAAGTCACCATATTTTTTATGTAAAAACCGAAGCGGAAACTTCTAGTTGCGTTAATCCGGGACGGTAACGGGGGGTAGTTTATGCTAAATAGCTCTCATATAAAAATAGCAAATGCTATTGTAGATTACAATAAAAATAAGTTTTTTAATGAATTACATTTACCAGAATTACTTTAATTTCGCTTTTAAGTCTTGTATGAAATTTTGTTCAATTTTCGGTTTCATAATTTTTGATAATTTTCGTGAAATTGTAAAATTGTGAAAGTAAAATTTCAAAAATAATTAACCCATCTTTGAAATTTTGCATTCGGAAATTCATAACGTATTGTTTCACATAAGCAAACAAGTTGTATATATGACATGCAGATATTTGATGGGTAATTGTAATTTCTTACCAAATAATTGCGAAAATACAATTTAAACCTATAAACACGGGACAATCCGGGACAAAAGATCTAAAACCGGGCCAAATATTGCTTTTAAAACAACCCAGAGTACAGGGTGGAAATCCGGGACTATACCAGCCAAATACGAACTGATGGTAGTACCATAAATGTTACCATAAAAATAGTACCAAATTGTACCATAAAAAACTTACAACATATAATTATTTGCGGTTTTCCTGAATCTCTATGCATTTGAAAAAAATCAAAAGTTTGCGAGATCTTTGACCATATCTCATATTGCAAATATAAAACGAGCACAGACCGAAGTTAAAAAATAAACATTATCGAAATCTAATTCCATTAACAAGTTTACTACTTACAACAATTTACTACTTAAATTTCACATATCTCAAAGGCGTCAATTTGTATTCTTGTATGTCTGTTTACTCAACAAATATGATGAAACGCCTTCGTGGGAGTTTTTCACGAATTTGACCGACGCCATATGAGAGTTAAATATAGAATGACAAAAATGAAATAAAATATCGCCCATTCTGCTTAGATCAGCAAACGTGCATTAAAAAAATATTTGAACTTTTATTTAAATAAAATAATTCAGAAATTAAAATATTTAACACATTTTGTCCTGGGGAAAATACTGACACAGTGGCCTTATTTAAAAATTGGCTAGCTTTAGTAATGTTTCCGCAGCTGTATAACATGAACAGAGGAATAATCACAATCCTAGTCAGATGTTGAGAGTCATTGTCACAGTCCTGTCTCCATAATTATTTCAAGCGTCTTATTTTGAGAGCAGTTTTGTCATGTTTTCTGGGGACTAATTTATTGTTATTTGTAATTATTTTTATTAACATCAATTAAATTATGCCAGTACTAATGATGCTTGGAAGATTTTTTTAAAATATCTGGGTTCACAGTAGGTCCTTATCATGTATGCCATGTGTTATAATATATATAATAAATGTTACCATCTGGTGATATAAAAGGTCAATATATAAATTTAGCATAGATTTTAAGTACAGTTTAGACATGGGTGACATAAACGATGTAATCTAGTATCTGGTACCTTGAATAGTTAATTATCAGACAACACTCCATGCAAGAACGTAATAAGATGGTTGAACACCGTAATGATAATTTTTAATGAATCAACAAGTCGAATAGTTGGCGCCAGACAATGCCTTCGTTTCCTTATCAATGTGATTCTTATCGAACATTTGTGTTACGTCTCAAGCGCGCCGATATCGCGTCGTCGAGAAATCGTTCGAATTCTTCGAATCGCGTTTGTTTCTGAGGCGCGTGCGTTTTCAGATAAAATTCAATTACGACGACTTTGCACCTATCGTAATCGAAAATTTGCACACCTGTCTATTTTTAAAATATAAATTTAAATATAGTCCTTTACCTGGCTAACTCTACTAATTTCAGCCACGGCACAAATGAGAGCCAGACATGTGGAATATATATTTTTGTTACAAAGGTTGTAACACAAATAAAATTTATCTAATTTGTTTTTAATAGGACATATTGGGCAAATTTTTAACATAAAACAATTTTGTTCAACTTTATAAGTTTTTCAACAAATATTTTGACCTTAGCCAAATGAACTACATCACAACACATAAGCAATAAGCAATAATCAAATAAGCAACTATCAAACTATAAACAGTAAAATTCCCAGTTAATTCCTAATTATGAAAATGTTTTCTATTGGTTTCCTAAAATTTGTCGTCTGTTCCTTTTTACCTCATAGGCTGGGTAAAATAGGACAGCTAGGAGGCAAAAAGATCGAATATCTTATTTTCAAATTGAAACGGATGTTACGAAATAATAGCTGTATTATTGAATCAATGCAAAATGTAAATTTTATGGACACTTTTTGGCAAATAATTTTGGTATATAACCTTGATTTGGTATTTTGTCAGAAATATTCATCAGTAGAGTTGAAATAACTATTAATTTAATTTATTTTTTAGAATTTACTTTTCTAACTTTATTTACTAGCTTTTTATTGTCTACATCTTTGCCAGGGTAAAATTTGAGTTAGTTCTTTTTACATAAAATATATCAGTAAACTTGACAATAATACATCTTTCAAAACAATTAAATAATGTATATTTTACATTACAAACAACAGTGCTCACAATGAAAAAAATAACGAAAAAAAATTTTTTTTGTTTACTTTTGTTGTTCTTTGTTGTATATAAACATTGCCGTTTATCTCCTAATAACATTTTTACCCGCGGACCTTTGAGCCTCGCCCTACCCTACTAAATATCATGCAAAAATTTACACAATATTGACTCATTTGCTTGATAATCCACCTTTAAGAAAACTTCATAAGAAAATCTCTAAAGCCTTGGTGTAAAAAAATTGTATTTCATAGTCAATTCATTATTGGAGCAATTACTACCATTAGTTGTTTATTTTTTAAATTATTCATTTTTCTTTATATGTGTTGTTATTTATTTATTTAATTATTTTTTATGTTTTTTCTTTATTTTATTTATATGATATTTTTTATGTGTAATTTAGCCCAACTCTTAATGAATAAAACAAAACGACAAATATTTTGTTAAAAGGATTTAGCTCCGATAACTTTATCTTGTTTTCAAGGTTCATTTTTATTTTTAACTGCATCAAGATTAATAGATATGAATTTGAAAACCTAATATTTATTTAGAGAACATAACCGATATTCAAAGATAGAGAATCTTTATTGGTATCAAATTAAAAGATTAGTTATGTTTAAAATTATTTGAATAAATTTTGATATTCGACTTCTATTTTTAATTAATACTTGTAAAGATTATGATTAAAAAAAGTTTATCGTTACAATGAGTAGGTTTTTCATTCAGAATTTGGTAAAACGAATATTTTTAGTAAACAATTGAGCAAAAGGAAAGGATAGATAATTAAGTCAACTCATAACAAATGCAGGAAAGTAAAAAATATAAACTTCACGTCTCTAAATTTCTGCAAATTAAAATAGTAGTTTTGGTAGCTTCGTCTTTATAGAATCCCGTTCTGTCTCAATAAAGTCAAAGAGCACTGAATTAAAAAAGTGCTCGACCAGCACTTCACATTCAGTTCTTTCCACAGTATTATATCATTACGATAAGTCAGCAAAGTCCTAAAATTAACTACGAATGTGATATTATATATAAGTAATCTGAGTTTTTGCAAGCAGAAAACATGAGTGACGTACATACGTTGTTTTTCAGAGGTTCCTAAATTGAAAAAAATATAACAGGTGCGCAATTTGAAAAGATTAAAAACCAACCATCTCGAGGGAAAACCTGCAAATGATGTTGTAACAACTCATTTATAATAAACAAACCATGTGCCATCTATAAAAAACCTGATACATTTATTGATTGACAATTTTCCAAAAAACTAAAAAAGAAAATACTGAGATCTTCCAAATGCAAAATATGTAAATAATTTACCGTTCTTTTGGTATGTCAACTGATCAATTTATGAGACAAAAAATATCATCAACATTCTTGTCGCGATTGAAATTTTAAACGGCGGCGGAATGATTGGTATTTTCCTAAAGCATTTTGATCGCAAAAAAAACAAATGCCGAAGAAGCAGACGAGACTAATGCAAAAAATTATAAAATTAAAAAAAATTTGAAGGAAACTGAATAATGTATATAGACAAATGTTAAAATTCAGTTCAGGTTCAAAACAGAAATATATATAAGTAAAAAGTAATTCAAAGGCTGCAACAAGAAAAGACAGACTAGTTTAGGAGAAAAATTATCCAGTGACAAATAGATGTAGTGATAAAGAAAATTCCAAGTAATCTAGAAAATCAACATGTTTTGATTATTCATAGTATATTATAAAACAATGTGTATAAATATAAACAATACCAAGTTATTTATCAAACTCGTCAGACAATGTAGTCAAAGGTTAAAAGAAAACGACACCGAGACTTTTAATACAATTCATCGTGAAATTGCCCAATGGGGTTCCAATGAACGCAACGACGAAAAAATAATGAATATTTCATAAATAATCAGCCTAAAAATAGTAACATAATACGATGGATGTAAAAATCAAATAATTCCGATCTAGATTAAATTATTATTCAAGAATGAAAAACAACGTTTTACTTCGTTTTCAAAGAGAGTGGAAAGCAATGTTCGGAATAAAGTATGAAATAACTATTTATCATTCGATCGGCGCGATCCGGTAACACCGCAAACCACTTTGTACGGAAACACCAAAACACCCCCATAAACTATATTCATATATTCATAATTGGACTTTTAATTTACCCTCGGCGACTATCAGCAAATCAAACAGAGGAATAAATGACGTATATATATATATATATATATATATATATATATATATATATATATATATATATATACAGTGACGTCTTGCGCAATAAATTTTTATTTTAGTTATCATTTGTCAGTAGTTTTGGGTAACCTAAGCGACATTTTTTTACAATAATTAAATAGAAAGCAGAAAATGAATTTCTATAAGATATCGTGCTGATTATTAGAACTCCAGTACTGGAGTTCTATATATATGACATGGAGATCGCCCCAGTGGGCTACTCCATTTTAATAAAAGCGACATTCTTGAAAAGGATCTTGTTCAAACATAGTTCCTGAATCTATTTTTTTGCAGAAAAATTATAAGAAAATGAGCTAAAAAAGCGATCAGCAAATAAATGGCACACATATGGTTGAAGCTAATAGAATTTGTACGATGATACATTTGCTTCCTCATCATTTTCAATAGGTCTTGAAGAACAAGCGACAATCTACAGATTTTTTTAAGAATTCAGGAGTTAAAAGTGTTAAAGAAGCTAAGGATTTTATTAACATTTTCGAACTTTTCAACTTGCTTCCAGAAGAAGCAAGTATCTTATGCGATACACCCTATAAATTGAACACCAATCAGAATTTGGCATTCTATAAATTGTTGAGATTATTATTGTTTCTTTGCTTTTCTTTATATTTTTTTCTTTTAGATGTCTCCAGAAAGGCTATTTTCCTTTGGAAATATATTTTTGATCTTTATTTTCAAGTAAAACATGTATCACTACTGTTCGATAGCAGGTTCCACGCAACGAGACATTTGATTTCAGAACCTTTTTTACTTCTTGTAAATATAATAATCAGATCATTAACTACGTTCTGATTGATTTTGATATTCATTATTTAAATATAATTAAATTAGGCACGGCAGTGGGTACACATTACTAAATCAAATTAAAAGACTTTAATTTTTTAAGTGTTCTAAGTTTAGGTTAGTTTACACGATAGATAATTTTATATATAGATATATAACAAAAACTATTTGGGAAGATTTAAAATGTCGTGCTGGAGACAAATGAAGATGGTAAAGATATCAAATCAAGAAGTCTTGAGGAAAAGAAACTAGATCAGATCCATTCTACAAAAAGAGTGCCACATGACGTTGTTGAAGATAAAATAGAAGGACTAAAGGAATGGGAGAAAGAAGAATGCAGATGGTTGATGACTCACACGAGAAGACAAACAGCAAACTGAAAGCCAAAGCACAAGACCGGGAAGTATAGAGCAAAAGTTTGGAAAAGAAAATGCAAAAAAATGAATCAAAATGGGAAAGGAAAATTGTACATAGTTTTGAATTATAAAAAATACAACGTTAGTTCTTTAATGTTAGCCAGTAATCTTTAAGTACAGTAACAAGGTATAATACGCTAAAAGTATATATAATGACTATCAGTGTCACTAATGCAATTAGTTAATTCCCATCAAATCGCGATTAACTAATGTTTCTACCTAATGGTAAATATAATAAGGCATAAAGGGTGCTCAATAATATGTCTCAATAGTTTTCTATTATTACTCACAACTTCTATTATTATAATCCGCTCACGCAGTGCATTTGTCAAGATTCCAGAAGGAGTGGCAAGTAGTTGCTTTCACAACATTATACGAGATTACTTTATTTAGAATATTTTTATATAACGTGTGGAAGAATTTTTAAATAACGCAGTATAACACATGTGTTAATTTATCAAGAATTCACAACATCCAGAAGCATAGTTATACACGAATAATAAAAACATTGATTGTTCTAGCGCATCAACCTGATTGATTGGTGAAACTGATGTAAATATTCTAAAAATAATTTTATATTCATTTAATTGAAATAAAAATTATTCCGTGATAATTAAAATGTAACTTTTATCTGCAAAGTAATAATTATAGCAATTTAAGCCTTATTATCTAAATTTAGGATAACGTGACAAAACCTATTTTGATACAAATAAGAATTTGTATACAATGAGAAAATAAAGCTAGTACGGGAATTAATTGCAAAATTTCCAATTAGAATTCGCAATGAAGAAAGTTGAATTTTACGCTTTTGTAGTCAGTGTATAATAACTCTAATTTAAGATGAAATATATTTTGATACGAATAAGATCATATATGGTGAATAATTTATCGCAGCTAGATAACCCCGCTGAACTGCCATCAGAATATGAGATCACGAAGCAAATATCAAACGAGCGAACGCGCTGGAGCAGTGCTCGACAGCCGACGGTCCGGGAACAGAAAAACCGAACAGACAAAAAATTAAAACAGATGATTCACAGGTATCAATGTTATTGGTCAGAAGCCGTTGATTAATCACGTGATCGATCGAATAATTTTTAGACCCACCCTCCCCATTAGTGATACGCGGTGATACTTAAAATTATCTCCCCTCACCCACCAAACATCACGTGTTTTTTCAGTATACCAAGAAAATATCGTAAAATTTTGAATTTTTTTAAATTCCCTCCCCAATGTAATATTTCGTGATTTTTTGTCAAACCCCTCACCACCCTCAAGCCTCACGTGATTAATGGACGGCCCCTTATTGATACTAATCCGAGCATTTTATATCAAAGCTTGTATACGAAAAATGTAAGAAATGTCCCTCCTTGCTCCGAACAAGTTAAATATGTAATAATAAACAACACCACACAAATGTTGATTTATAGTAATTCAATAAATAAAAAAATTCTCAAAACTAAGTAATAAATGGTATTTATTAACTTCCCCTAGGATAAATTATAGTAATCGCAAAAAAATGCGCAAAGTGTGTGCGCATGTGTATGTGCCGATGCAATATGTCATCGACGATTTCGAGAGCACGAGTCAACCGATTTGAATAATTCAAGAAACGTTCGATTCCTAGAATTGGGAAATGTGGTAACAAGTTTTCAGCAAAGGCACATCCAGTCGTTTCGAAGATACAATAAGAAGTGCAAAAAATAGCAATTCAATTTGAGAAAACAGAGCGGCCGATTTAAATGAAAAATCGGTTAATTTTTGGGAAGGCAATTCCAGCGCTCCCGGAGGTACAATAAAAAATATTGCAAAAAATAACATTCGACATTTAAAAATGATAATGAGACATAAGCACATCAAATTATCATATATTTTGTAATATGATTTTATGATTTTATATAATCATAAGTGCAAGATTTACTTTACATTTCTGTGCGGGCTTGCAAAACTTTTAAATCATGGCCCTAAGGTATGAATGATGCTCTATGTACTTGTTTCGTTATTTATTTGTCGATAGAATTCTCAATAATATTAAATTAATCGAAAAGTTCATTTTTACATGTTTCAAGATTATTATTATAATAGCTATGAATAATATTGTGCATTTTTATCTAAAAGTATTGTACATATTTGTATCTTACATATATAAGTTTCATATAGCGTTTGTGTATCCTTTGGTACATGCGTTAACATGTGTAGAAAATGTAAAGTCAATTTTTATCATTATAAGTCGGAATTTAACATATTTGGCCCGTATTTGAATCTATCTGCCTAGTTCTGGTCGACAAAACGAATAACATGATGTCATGCGATGCACATTTTGCTTTGAACCGTATGTAATAAATTCTGCGTCTTTAGAATTCGTTTTTTTTGCGATAACACAACTCACACGCACGACATTATCTGCTGTTGGAACCAGTATTAAATTCAATAACAATGTAATGAAAAATGTAGCAAATGTAGATTATATTAGCTATGAAAATATATGGAATAATAATAATCTCCAAATTCACAGAAAGCTTTACGATAAATGTTGTAGTTTGCTGTGCGCGTATACACTTGAAGAATCTTTAGTATAGTAACGAAAAATTAAACAAGAATGAAAGTAAGAATGTAAACATTTCTACACATTCTTCCATTTTTATTATGCAACCTTCAATAATTCTATAGAGAATTTGACGAAAACAAACTAATTTAATAGGCAAGTAGTAAGATAAGAGAAGAGAATATAACCGTAAATAGTCCTAAAATTCAGGGATATTCGTACATCCGATCAAAATTTGGATTTTTTTTATATTAAATATTGGCCATGACCCCGTTAGATGTTTCATATAATTATTTACATACTTCATATTTCTATATCTTATATTCTACGGGAACTCAGCGATTTATGATCAAAACTAAATTTTATGTGTGTACAAGCTAGTTTGCTTGAAATACTAAAATAATTGTTTTTAATTAGTATTTATATACAATTAATAGCGTAAAATTATTGAAGGTGAGCAAATATCAGAATTATTTTTTTTACAAAATCTATAATATATGTACTTAGATATTTCTCAAATATATCAACTTTTGTTCGCAAAATATATGAAATGAGTCAATAATTGAGTATTTTTGCAATATTTAACTATTCAAACATAAAAATAAGTTTAAAATAATTAAAAATACATTATAAGCTGATGGAATTTAAAACTGATCATTTTTAACTTTCTTATCTATGAATCCGAATGCAAAAAGTAGGAGCAAGCCCGGCGACTATACGCGTATGTATTATAAAATTAACTTCAAATAATTTCTCATAGGCCTATAATATTTTAGGGTGTTCTATTTTACTATAGACTATGAATCACCATGCAAAGTTTCATCAAAATCGCAGAAGAGTAAACCTGAGATTCTCCTTGTTAGAGAAATCCGGTTCGAGAAATCATTTAGCTTCTCTAGTATATCCGCCACAGTTCTACGTTTCGAAGAGGCAACATCTCTGAAAGTCTCAACTCCTCTTTGCGTTATTACCAGGCTATGTAAATTATAATAAATCGCGAAATATCCATATTTTCATTCAAGTATTTTACGGTTGCCGAGGAATATTACGATTCGCGGTTTACAACAGCACCTAGAAGTGCGGATAGAGAAGTGCTTGGGCTCAGAGCCATTTAAAAATCAGTTAATTATTCAGCGAATATGAAAGGAACTAGTGGTGTATGTAAAAAGACCTTACTAGATAAACTAGATTAACCTTTAAATCCAAGAAAATATATAGAGAAATAATGAAGCTACTTTTATCTATTTTGAAAATGTAGCGGAAGTACGAGTTTTTTTTATATAAAACAGTGCATTATGCAACGAATTTAAACAACGATGATAAAAATTGTTCGATACACTTAATATCACAGCATAAAAATTGAAATTCTTGATAGATTTTTTTTGTTATTTTAAAATTTGTAATCAAGTATATTTTAGTATAAAATTCATATACATATATTAGTACGGAATAATAAATAAGAGCAAATATTATTTCAAAAACTTCAATCTTTAAATACATTATTATGCGCATTTCTGGCCCTGTAATTCCGAAAAACTGCACTTAATCATTTACTGACTATCTACCTAAAAACAAACATAATTTATTTGTTTATAAATTAATCATTGCCTATAAAACCTAATGTTCGTTATTAGGCAAAATTATTAGTATCCTTATATTCTTACAATGATAGAAATGAGAAACTGGATTGCTAACTTTCGTGGCACCCTACTCTAAATATCGGGTTTTATAATCATCTGCGCCCTTCGCTGGCCAAACAAAATTACCGTAAATTTAAATACTCATGTGCAGTAAAGTAAAACTTTATCTGACTGCGTTCGTACATATATTTAAACAAAACGATTCAACTGAAGAGTGAATAAAAAACCGGTTAAGCTCGGCGTATAATGTTGAGATCACCGAGTCACTTCCATAACGCCGCACTTTATATTATACACTCATTCCATGAAAAGTACGCGAGTAGTAGATGTATAGCCGACAAATTTCCCCAGTATGAGAGATATTCATAGATTTACAAATTCACAATCTGCTACAACCAGGAAACATTGTTTTGCGTTGACCATGTACCCTAACTACTATAAAAATACGCAAATGCAAATCAATACTTATCCACTTATCCCCAATTAAAGATGCATTGTGCCTTTCGAAGAATTGGGTAATTTGATTTTATACATTTTTTTTTTTTTTAAATTATCAGAGCCAAATATTTTCTTCATTGGAACTCTGAAAACGGCTGGACCTGCCTTTCCAAAGTTTATTTCGTCAATACAAGTAGAATGTTCTCTCGTTCTCTCAAAAATAAATTATCAGTTTTGGCACTTTTTGCCCCGTGTCTTTGAAAAAGTTGTACCTGTCTTCTCTGCCAAAAACAAATCAGCACATGTTCCCATGGATAAGAATTGAACGCACACACAGCGAATGCGACTCATTTGAGATAAGTATAATTTTAGTATGAGAATTATAACATTCTAGATCCTCCCCCCACGAAATAATGTCTATGGGCGGTTTCCGTGGGGACCAGGGGCAAGGGCGAAGAAGGGGTTTTAGTCGGCATTATATTCAGGCGGTACTGAATCCGACATACCCAAACAAAAGACCAGCCTGGGAAGCATAAATGCATAATTTCATAACAATTTTCTCCTAAACCTACGGAGACTTGTTATTTTTCAGTGTATAGAAGAAAAAGTTTAATTTACCGCTCGACACGTGGGTGCTCTTGGCCTCCAATAATAAAAATACTGTATTATACACACACCATACACACACTAAATATTAAAAGAAGACTTATAAGATTATTTTCGTGATCTTCAGATAATAGCGTTTGTATTTTCAAGATTAATAAAAAAAAAAATATGCAAAATTTATAGCATCGTAAAAAATATGTATGTATTACTTTTATTTACTTGAAACTGACAATGTAATGTCCGACCAAATTGAGCATTACATGTAACATAATTCAAAACCACTAAAATCACTGCAATCAACAATTTCTTTCCTACTCGAATGCGAACAAGGACGTTTATAGATATAATGTTATAGGATATCAATTAGATAGAAGCCAAACAAATTGGTAGAAATAAACAACCGATATATCGAATTTTTCGTATGAAAACAATGAAGATAACCACACAGGATCGTTTGTACAAGTCATGGATGACGAGCATACTCTCCCAAAGCAAATCTGTCTACTTGTAATAAACCAGTCTAGCAAGCCGGATTATACGTGAAACCATTGCAATCAAAACGCGATATTTGCACCAGAGGTTTCTCGTCTCATAATGAATACTTGAACATTAGGAAAAATCATTACTTGTAGTGATTGTAGGGTCTGGTTAAAATATTTATAACAGTATATGTGTAAGCGTTCATGGGTAAATTAATTGCTGAAAAACTCCAAATTGCAAGTGACCACTATGACATGGTTTACTTTACTGCTATTTTATTCACATACAAAACTTGGTAAACTAATATGCTAATCTGATTTAATTTTTTTTATTATACTATTTCACATAACAATCATGTGAATAACTAAATGTGTAAATAAATGCACTAGACAGAAGTTGTACTAACAAATAGAGAAAATATGGACAAAATGACAGTGGCTTTTTTTTAAAATCGGTCAGATGTAGAGCGTCATTGTCACAGTCTTGTAGCAGTAATCAGTTCAAACGTATTTCGCAAGCATTACAAGGACAAGAAAATAAATTAAAACCTATGAAAGGTGATTGGACTGTCTTCTACTTCCTACTTCTAATTGCAAAAAAACAGAATTAACGAACCACTAGTAAAAAGAAAAGTTTAGTATTTGTTGCAAAACCCTCTTTTTCCGTTCTGAGCCCGGCGAAGATTAGTTAGAATGTATGACTTGTTGACTCCTTTCTTAAAAAATAGCATCTCAGCATGTCCTTATCCTTTATGCCACTTTGTCAGTACGATATGGACAAAATAGTTTTTGTAGTAGGTTACATTTTTCACTAGTAAATATGTCATTATAGTTCTACTTAATTAAAACAATATTTTATTGGCAGTCGATAACCGTACTTCCCCTATATAGAAGCTCAGATAGAGACGTAATAAAGCGGATAAAAATTTAAAAAAATGCTTTTATATTAATAATTATATCATACGTGATACATATATATAATACACATCTTGGCTACAAATCGAAACAGTTTAGAAATTTCAAGGCTTTTGCAAAACGAGACATAGATAACATTGTATATTCGCGCAACCTATGCTGTCGCGCTCGCGCAATATATTGTCGCAAAAAACAATAATTTATTCAAATGATTAAAAAATATGAAAATTAGCAAAATGTGTAAAGACGTAAAACGATTTCTGACAAACTATCTAGTATTAAAATTATGTCGTGTTATATATTCAAGAATTTACACATACGCATTTATTTAGCCGATGGCTTTTTGGACCCCTTCGCTCTGATGATACGTGGTGATATTTATAACCACCCCCCCTTACCCAGCAAACACCACCTACTTTTGATACCTTAGTAATATTTCGTGATTTTTTGCCAACCCCACCCCCTTTCTCCCTTTAAGCTGATTGTCCTAAAAGTTGATGTAGGCTTATATTGCCAGAGAACCATATGAATCATGTATATTTATTGAAAAAGTGTATACGAACAACCAAATAAAAGTCGAGAGAAATGTATATGCATATCCAATTACAATCTATTATATAAGAAATAATGGCATTAATAAATAGCAATAATAAAAAGATGATTATCAAATGGTATCAAGATCTTAAAACAAAACACCAATTGTGTGCGTTAGTGCATATATCACAACATCTGCTTCATTCCATGTAATATTTCATATGAAACAGCTTAAACAAAAATAAATAGGCTATTCTTAATGATGAATCGAAAACATGCATTGTTTCAGCCTATGATGATGAATGTGAATATGAATTAATGTTATGTATTTATTAAAAGCCCGACCTTTTGACGAGTTCACATGTCACTAAACTTATTTATAAGAAGTGGACCAAAAATAGGTACGACCACATGATCCGTATAATACACAGAGATTAATACGTTCAAAACCAAAAACACCAAACACAAATGTCGGTACATATGATTATATGTACCGACAAAGATATTTATTTACTAGAACTAAATGTGGTAAAGCAGCAAATGTCATTATCGATATAATGCTTCATTATTTTTATATTTCCATTTAATAGTGTTGTGTTTGGTATAAAAAGTCAATCTATGATATTTACTGCAAGCTTAAACATCCGATCAAATGGTTCTCTTAATAAGGTTAATGTTTTTTAATCCTAATATCGTCTGTAGACAAATAGCAATTATCGGTTACAAAATATGTAACAGTACATTGATAGACTTCCAACGTTATTGTGTAAGATTTGCTATTTTCATCTGTGTAGTGTAGAAGTGTAGTGTTCATGGCCGAAAGTTATGATATTATTTGGAGAAACTGTCCGAGAGCTGCGGTGTCACTGCGCTTCATCGGCTAATAGTACATGTACATGTACATACACTACTACGTCGCGGTTTCGGAGAGGAGAGATAAAGGCAACGTACGAACTACGAACACGGACAACAGACAACAGACAACAGACCACCACACAAATACGAAACCTTGATAACGCCAAACACGTGTGTTATTTTATTTTGATGCGCGCTGTACGCTTGATACTGCGAGCGCGTTATCAAATCCTACCTGTTTGCGTTTGTGTCCGTTGACAACTGCTGCATTGTTGACATCCGACGATGGCGTTTCGTACTGCTCCTGCAAAAAGTCGAGTAATTTTTCCAATTTCTCTCGATCCTCCTGATCTTCGGCCACCAGCAAATACGCCCGCCAATTGTTAGAATCAAATCCCCAATGACATGTACGGTTTTCCAAGTCCCTGTGTGCGTGACACACAAACCTCTGCGGTGAAAATAAACAACGACATTCCGTGCATTCTATACAACCCGCTTCCTTGGTGGTATAGAGTTCCGGTCTGCAGATACCCCGGGCTTTTCCAAAACATTCGTGATAAACGCGGAACGAAAACATATTCTCAAGAGAACGACTTGAAGGCGCCCTGACCGCCGTCCGGTGAAGCAAAGCGCTGCAAAGTCGTTCGGCGTCAGTTTTCGTTATTAGGCCACACGAAGGCGCGTTTTTTGGTAAAAGGCCGGTCACTTTCAACTCGCTCAACTGCTCAGGTGTACACCTAGAGCAGTAAATCTGTAGTTCATCACATATCCGATTTATCTGATCCAAACTGAAATCTGTCAAAACTCTCGTAAGAATCTGAGGTAAACACAGACGTTTCTCGCCGCCCACGCTGAAGCAAGAGATCGATTCGCCTTCTAAAATCGTTTCGGAACGAACGCCACGGCCAGTGTCCGGTGCCGATAGAATCGGCTGTTGCTGGACGGGCGCAGGAAACAGGACGACAGGTTCCTCTTTGCATTCGGAAGTCGGCGACGCCAGCTCTTTCTTTGGCACGATCAACGACAGACCAGGTCCTTGTAGACTCCTCGTCGCGCTGTGCTGATACGTTTGCAACACAGATTTCAGATGAGGAGGCACCAACTCCATCTCTAACATTCTGACCTTGGGGCACGGAGCTGACCGGTACTTTACACAGAATACACACACATTTGTTTATGTTCAACAACAAAAACTACAGTAATTCACATATCACTGTTTTCACACTAATTTTACAATCACTGATCACGTTTCGATACTTTAGCTCTCTCGCGCAATGACATCGTTCGCACTCGTGCCTTCATCGCGATATTCGTAACCGTCACGATAGCACCTCGACGAAATAATAAAAATCGCTATCGTCCTCGCGCGCTAACTTAACACATACGACATACACCGACCGACCTTCTCCGTCGAACTGACTAAACGTGTCTGAATACTCATTCGGCCCGGCCTGTGCGGCGAGCCACGGTACGCTGTTTTCGAGCTGCGCGTATTTCCCCCCACTGTCTCGGATCGTTCGCAAACACGCATCAGTCTAAGCCGTCATATCTCAGGAACCGCGAGGTCTGCGTGCATGATTTCTAAAATAATCGAATAATGAAATCTTCGACTTGTTGGATGCATTTTCCGCATGTACGTACCCCGATGAGAAGCCGAGTTACGAGCGATTTTTCAAATCGGGCGACCGCATACCGGAACACGCTGCGTCGTGCGCAACGCAGTCATAGCAGTGCAAACCGAGAGCCCGGCTACTGGAAAGTCTGGCACCGCACATCTCGCTCGCCTCTCGCCCTTGAACGCACAGAGAGTGCCGGCTAGAGCGCGGCCGTTTGTGAGCGAGCGAGAAAGGTTTGCCACGTGACCGACCTTCCCGTCAAAATAGTCATCAGTGTCTATCCAGCCGCGCGCGGTGTGTGCAGCGTTAAATGCACGCACACAGACCTCGAGCGATACAAAACATACAGAGTACATTACATACACAACACGCTAGAAAACGTATGGCCGCTCTGCCTTCTTGTTTACAAAATGCATCGTGGAACGCTCAACCGAGGTCGACGTACGCGCCAGACGCACTAGGGACGTTTAGAAAAGCACCGTTCCGCGCTCGATCTCTTGCTTCGCGGACTCGCTTTATAGTAGTACACAACACATATCGAATATTGCGTTCGCGGAAAAGATCGCGTTCGACTTTCGATGGTCGAACGATGACGTCAAAAAACCTTTGCCCATTCTGAGCTCTGCAGCAAAGCAAAGCAACACGTGCATCTTCCGTCTAATAAATGCGGACAGTTTGTTTATCCATTTCTATTCTGAAAATTTTCTTTATAGCATTTCGAACGCAGTTCCTTCATACCATATTCTAATATATAATTTATAATTTTATTATATAATTGTTTACACAATTAGCCAACATCAATCTGGGTACCTATTACTTGTATTATTTCTAATATAATAATGTATTGTTACTAATGTAAAATATTAATATGTATGTAGTAATGTCACTAATATCGCTACTAGATGTCGACTATTTTGAAAACGACACGAATGGATTTCGAATCAGACGTAGCACAAACAATTTTAAGATGGAACTTATTGATGCCTACTGATTTACATATATGTAAAATAATATGCATAAATGTATAAATGAATACGAGTCTGATGAATATATTTCTATTGGCAGTAAACGTGTAACCATGAACTGAGAAGCATTGTCATGCAGATTCGTTACGATTAAAATAAATGTTAAACATTAAAGTAGCGTAAATCCATAAATCATATGACTACGATTATTCTTGGCTCGGAAACTGAAGCAAAATGATACATAATTAATGTAAAGTATTTCTTCTCAAACGTTTTAAAGTTAGGTCCGCGAGGGCCGATCAGGGAAAAATAGTGTAATAGAAATCCCATTGCTATTTCATACCGAAATGGGATATATTCTATACGATGTTTAAAAGTAGAGGGAAAAAGATGTATACCTTAATATAATTCTTTATAAGATGTATTGTTAATTTTAAGTTAAAAAGGACCAACTGAACCTTTATCTTGGCAAAGGCGTAAACAATAAAAATAGTAAATAGCAAATAAAACAGTAAATTAAACTGAAAAAAGCAAAATTACCAGGACCAAGTTAAATATATAACTTTCTAACTCCTTGACAAAATACCAGATCAACATTATATACATTGCTTTAAATTTATATTTTGCATTGGTTGAATAATGTAGCTATTATTTAGTTAATCCCCTTCAAGATTAAAAATAAGTCATTAAACCGTCATTAGACATTTCACTCAATGCAGATATATTGCAGCAACGTTTCGAAAGTTACTTGATATCATATTTGAAACCTATAATCTGATAGAACGACTGCTTGATATCCAGCTGATCAATGTGGCCCGGAACCAACACTTGCTAATCTACGTTCTTACCACGGTCCATAGCCAAGCTTAATATAAATAATGATAAAACAAAATTTATTTTCAGTCAGCAGATCGTACAGCTAACAATATTACTTCGTTGATCATATATAGTAGGTTCAGCATAATACTTTTCTTCGGTATCAAAAATTTTCGGATTTACATCATAAAAATTATCTAAAATATGTGTTCTCAGTTTATTATGACAACTCTTATCCTCACAGTTCCTGTGTGTGTCCTATTCTCGAGATTTGCATCGCCATAATAAAAATATTTCAGATTCAGAAAAAGAAACAGATACGCATAATTTTCAGAATCAAATGATGTGAATGAGTTTGAAGTTTAAACATTTATTATTATCGATTATGACTTGTTTATAAATAAATAAATAAACACATTCATATCCTTAATATTTAAAGAATTTTAATCGTTCTTTCGTTTTGTAATGTAAATTTAGGGTAAAAATATTTAGTTACTGTGCGTAATTAATTTTTAAATCTAACTCGCTGAATATACAGACAAGGATTCGACATAAACAAATTATACCGCATATTAATAAAATAAAATAGATTGATCTAATAATTACTAATATTTCCTAACTAATTTCGCTTAAAGGTAATCGTAGCGACCGGTTTTAACACTAATATAAAGAAGAAAATAAAATAAATTTAATTGTAGTACACGATATGACGAGCTACACATATGTGAAAAAATATAAAAACTTACCTAGTTTTTGAACTGAACGTTTTGGTAACTGCATTACAGGAAAATAAGTTCAACAGCTCTCCCTGTAAAAAAATAGGTGTTATGTACATGAATTACATATACATAAGCACAAAAATAAGGAATATATTTAATGCACAACTTCCTTGGATGAATATCCACCTATCCTAACATACGCAGATCTACCTAGTTATGAAATGCCAGGTATCTAAAGTTACAAGCGATTAAGAATTCTCGTAATAATTATTTTTTGGGCAAATTTCGAAGAACAAAAACCGTAGACAAAAAATATTTCACAAGAAATAGTCATCATCGCCGTTAAGTATAAACATTCATCTGACAATTAACAGAAATAGATCACAACAAGTAAATACAATTAAAAAATGAATATTTCAAATAAATTATATAAAATTAGAAACTTTCTAGTTTTTACCGCTACGTCGAGATAATGTTTGATAGTTTAAATTTCTAGAAATTTAAAGTAATTATTGCAACAATCTTCACTATAACTTTTAAAGAAACAAAAATGCAATGTTCAACGCACGTTAGTGTCAATCAACATGTAAGTGTACATATTCACGCGAAAATAAATCTTCAGTACATATACAGAAACCAAAGAACAAATTTGTGCATATTGTACAAGTTTTAGTTAAACGCTTACAAAATAATGTACATATCTCTTCGAAATATATGAAATTACTCAAACAATAAGCAATTTAACAAAGGGACTAGATCATTCTACTAATGCAGAAAATATGAAAGTTACTTACACGGACTTACATACACCTATGAGTCTCAACGTCAGATAACTTCTGAGATGAATTGCATCATAATATTTTTTGAAAATTAAAAGTTCCCGTTTACTTGAAATAACCCGAGCAGAAAGGCACAAACGCGTGGATAAGTAGAATCGCTCGATTTCTTTACATTTCTTTACATTTACTTAGATTATCTAGTCATTCAATACTTCTCAAAATTTTAATTATCTCAACAATAATAGCATTAAAAGAACGTCGAAAGTTTCTGATTAAACCTAAATAAACCTAAACTAAACCTACACTAAACCTAATTTCATTCGCACAACAAAAAAATTTTATCATAATTTACCTCAAAACAATTAAATTCTATTTTTTAAAATGCAACATCCGTTTTTAGCTAAATAAATATACCTCTAGTTGATTGCTTATGTATAATGTTAAAAGTACACAAGTACGCATACAAAAACAGATTACTGTTATCGTATACGTACCTTTAATCATTCTTGAATGTAACCATCAAATGTATTCTGCAAAGAAGATCTCTCCAACTCTATCCAAATCTGCAAAAAAAATAATTTTCCAAAAATTGAAATCTTAGAAATTTAAAAGTTGCTGACTTGAATTAGCGGTGCTTCACTATGCATTGATTGATTAGCACTATGTTAAACAGTTTTAAATAACAAAAATATAACGTTTACAAAACATTTGATAACAGTAAATTAAACTTCATTCCATAAATTTTCAATTTTTATACTTAAATATACCATCTGCCCAAAATTCGTTATCGGCAAAATAAATATCGATGATTCAAGAATAAACAGATATATCAGCTCTATTTCGGATAAATACTCATATGCATACATGAAAATATAATTGCAAATAAATGTAAAAAATTGATCATTAAATCGATTGTAGAAAGCTGTGGGTAAAAAATAAAAGCTATAAAAATGCACTTGAAAAATTATGAATTTTGCATTCGGCTGTGTAAGTCTAACATATCACTCTACTATATTATATTCTAGTTTGTTCATGATACTCAACCGCAATTTTTAAGACACACGTATTCTCTTAAAATTGCTCAAAAAACTAATAGAAATTTACAAGCGGGAAAAACGTGAAAGTCTTTTTCTTTAATAATTATTTGCGAATAAATGTCATGGCCGATCTTTACTAAAAATTAATCAGCACGATGCCCAACTGATAGCTTTTGAACAATTCAGAATCGGTTCAATATTTTTTTTATTTATTTCATTACAAATTCACTTCTCCATGATGTACGTTTTCGATCAAAAGTGACGCCTGGTTGCTGGTAGGTAGCCATTTCTTTATAATATATCCTCCGTCCACGTTTTCTGAACCAACTTTGAAAAAATAAATATTAGTTGGGAATCGTGCTGATTTCTTTCTGGTAAAGATACGTTAGTAACAATGAGAATAATGATTCTAAAAGATTGAGATAATAACAATATTAAAATTTGTATTATTAGCTCATTGAAAGGTTTGTAAAAATCATATCGCTTCGTGTTAACAAATTTAATGAAGACCATTTTGTCAGTCTTTGAATATTAACAGCCACATGCCAACTAAAAATTATAACAAATTAGAAAATCGTCATAACAAAGATATAGAATTTTAATTTTAAATACGTACCTCAATTATGCAAAAAGTTCCCAAAATTGTCGTACTTCACCAAACGTCACCAAAATTTGCGAAGAAAGGAAGAAAATCTGGTGTCTCATCTGCAAAAAAAAATCGGGGCGTTATGTACGGATGCTTATAAATATACATATGGATATACAATAAAGTTTTAAGAATAGATATTTACACACACGCAGTAACAAATAGTCAATAATAATTAAATGCAATACACACATGCACACACACTCACTAATTATATATATATATATATATATATATATATATATATATATATATATATACATCTTTTACACGTACATGTGACATACAAAATAATTATTCTCTAATTTACATAAACGTAAATGTAAGAACGTTACATGTTTTTACAGATTTTCTTTATACATTTATATTTTTTACATTTTACAAATAAATAAATTATTGAAAATTATAACTATCACTAATGTAATACTATTACTAATTACAATTGTTTTTTCCTTATTTAAAATTATTATTACCTAGCTTACAAATTGGAATATTTGTGGCTTTGTTGCTTTGTTACAATACTTGAAAATGAAGCGCGTTATTCTTCTAATTACAAGGCTTCCCACATTTCATTTTTCACATTTCGTATTATCTTTTTATATCATATACACTCCATTTACATAACCTATAAAATACAAATTTCTTTTTCAATTAAATTCTTTATTCTTCCTGTTCTAATATTTCTATTTTCTTTTATTATTTCTTTCTTCGTTCTTCTTTTCATCTTCGCATGTTCTAATATTTTTCTTCTTACTCCCAATTTAACTCGACTACCCAAATTCTGTTAATTTAACAATACAGTTTTTTCTGCGGGAGTCGGTCATCAGTTTTCATTCTTCTAGTTTACAAATCTACATTACATATTTTTTCAACTACTACAGATAACCCCAGTACTTCTATAGCACGGATTCGCTCTAACACGGTTGAAAAATTGATACCACCTCCCTCATAACACATTATCTAATGTAAAATTTGTAAAATTAGCAAAATCGCCGTACGATAGCTCAATATAGTAAGTAATTCGATATTAATTATTCGAGATAATGCGAACAATATATTTCACATTTCTTAACCAAAGTTCCTTTATATTTTTTTTTGAAAAAAAAAAAATAATAATGCGCAGATCTGAAAAATTATTAATATTTATTATATAATAAATGAAAAATTAATAATATTTATTATATAATCATGATATGTAGCATGTTTTTTTAAATTCTTGGAACGTAACTCCTCTTTTTGTACTGGTTTCTTGTCTCTTATAACACGGATTCGCATAAGTTGTATTTCTTGGAACGTAAGTACTGTGTAATACAGGGATCACCTGTATTTACAATTGATCTCATAATTTAAATTTACAAAATTTGTTTTGTTACAATGTTACAACATTAGTTTTTTTGAGATTTTTTAAATACATTTAAAATTATTTGTTTTTACATTTTACAAAAAAAAGAGGTCGTCAAAATTATTATTAATACTATTACTATTTACAATTGTTATCTTGTAATTTAAAATTTATATCTAGTGAACAAATTTAATTATTTGTGACTTACTTGCTTTCTTACAGTGTCATAATTGAAAACAAATAAGTCTTACAAGTCTACTTTCAGGATTTTTGAAATATACTTCCATTTTTTATGTTTAACAAATAAGTACTTTAATATTATTACTATTTACAATTGTAATCTCCTAATTTAAAATTATTATCTAGTGAACAATTTTAATTATTTGACTTATTTGCTTTGTTACAATGATATAATTGAAAACAAGCAAGTCTTACAAATCTACATTTCATTTTTTCAGGAATTTTGAAATACACTCATTTTTTACATTTTACAAATGAGTAGTTTCAAACTATTACTATTTACAATTTTTATCTCCTAATTTAAAATTATTATCTAGTGAACAATTTTAATTATTTGACTTAATTGCTTTGTTACAATGTTATAATTGAAAACAAGTAAGTCTTACAAATCTACATTTCATTTTTTCAGGAATTTTGAAATACACTTATTTTTTACATTCTATAAATGAGTAGTTTCATACTATTACCATTTACAATTGTGATCCCCTAATTCAAAATTATTATTAAGTGAACAAATTTAATTATTTGACTTATTTGCTTTGTTACAATATTATAATTGAAAACAAACAAATAAGTCTTACAAGTCTACATTACATTTTTTCAGGATTTTTGAAATACACTTCTATTTTTTACATTTCACAAATGAGTATTTTAATACTATTACTATTTACAATTGTGATCTGTTAATTTAAATTATTATCTAGTGAATAATTAAATAATTTTAATTATTGAATTAATAATTTAATAATTTTAATTATTTGACTTATTTGCTGCTTTGTTACAATGTTATAATTGAAAACAAGTAAGTCTTACAACAAATCTACATTTCATTTTTTCAGAAATTTTGAAATACGCTTATTTTTTGACATTTTACGAATGAGTAGTTTCATACTATTATTATTTACAATTTTTCTCCTAATTTAAAATTATCTAGTGAACAATGTTAATTATTTGACTTATTTGCTTTGTTACAATGCTATAATTGAAAACAAATAAGTCTTACAAATCTACATTTCATTTTTTCAGAAATTTTGAAATACGCTTATTTTTTGACATTTTACAAATGAGTAGTTTCATACTATTATTATTTACAATTTTTCTCCTAATTTAAAATTATCTAGTGAACAATTTTAATTATTTGACTTATTTGCTTTGTTACAATGCTATAATTGAAAACAAATAAGTCTTACAAATCTACATTTCATTTTTTCAGGAATTTTGAAATACACATATTTTTTACATTTTACAAATGAGTAGTTTCATACTATTACTATTTACAACTGTATCTCCTAATTTAAAATTATTATCTAGTGAACAAATTTAATTATTTGACTTATTTGCTTTCTTACAATATTATAATTGAAAACAAATAAGTCTTACAAGTCTACATTACATTTTTTCAGGATTTTTGAAAAACACTTCTATTTTTTACATTTTACAAATAAGTAGTTTAATACTATTACTATTAACAATTGCTATCTCTTAATTTAAAATTATGATCTAGTGAACAAATTCAATTATTTGACTTATTTGCTTTCTTACAATATTGTAATTGAAAACAAATAAGTCTTACAAGTCTGTATTACATTTTTTCAGAATTTTACAAATAAGTAGCTTAATACTATTACTATTTACAATTGTGATCTAATTCAAAATTTTTATCTAGTGAACAAATTTAATTATTTGTGACTTATTTGCTTTGTTACAATGTTATAATTGAAAACAAATAAGTCTCACAAGTCTACATTACATATTTTAAGATTTTTACAATACACTTATTTTTTACATTTTACAAATAAGTAGTTTAATACTATTACTATTTACAATTGTGATCTCCTAATATAAATTATTATTTAGTGAACAAATTTAATTATTTGTGACTTATTTTCTTTGTTACACAGCTATAATTGAAAGCAAATAAGTCTCACAAGCCTACGTTACATTTTTTCAGGATTTTTGAAAAACAATTCTATTTTTTTACATTTTACAAATGAGTAGTTTCATACTATTACTATTTACAATTGTGATCTCCTAATATAAATTATTATCTAGTGAACAAATTTAATTATTTGTAACTTATTAGCTTTGTTACAATGTAATAATTGAAAACAAATAAGTCTTACAAATCTACATTTCATTTTTGCAGAAATTTTGAAATACTTATTTTTTTACATTTTACAAATGAGTAGTTTCATACAATTGCTATCTCCTAATTTAAAATTATTGTCTAGTGAACAAATTTAATTATTTGACTTATTTACTTTCTCACAATGCTATTATTGAAAACAAATAAGTCTCACAAATCTACATTACATTTATACAGGATTTTTGCAATACTCTTATTTTTTTAGATTTTACAAATGAGTAGGTAGTTTCATACTATTACTATTTACAATTGTGATCTCCTAATTTAAAATTATGATCTAGTGAACAAATTTAATTATTTGACTTATTTGATTTCTTACAATGTTATAATTGAAAACAAATAAGCCTTACAAATCTACATTTCATTTTTTTCAGGAATTTTGAAATTCACTTATTTTTTTACATTTTACAAATGAGTTCTTTATTACTATTACTGTTTACAATTGCTATCTCCCAATTTAAAATTCAAATTTAATTATTTATAAAAAACAAATTTAATTATTTGACTTATTTGCTTTCTTACAATGTTATAATTGGAAACAAATAAGCCTTACAAATCTACATTTTATTTTTGTAGGAATTTTGAAATACTTATTTTTTTACATTTTACAAATGAGTAGTTTCATACTATTACTGTTTAAAATTGCTATCTCCTAATTTAAAATTATTGTTAATATTATAATTAAAAACAAATTTAATTATTTGACTTATTTGCTTTCTTACAATGTTATAATTGAAAAAAATTGGTCTCACAAGTCCACATTACATTTTTTCAAGATTTTCGCAATACACTTATTTTTTTACATTTTACAAATGAGTTATTCAAAATTATTATTAATAAGATGACCATATTTTTTGCATGAAATCCGAAACGGATGAGAATGTGTGTGGGAAGGGGAGGGGGGTAGTTGGTGAGCTAAAAACTTTTTGCACGTTTTTTTGGTTCAAATTTTCTAGTTGAAATATATTTAAAAAAATATTGTCAATCAAAACATTTTTAAGAATCCGGGACAAAACACCTAAAGCCGGGACGCAAGGCGGAAAATCGGGACTGTAACAGCCAATCCGGGACGTATGGTCACCTTATTATTAACAGTAGTTTAATAGTATTACTATTTACAATTGTTTTCTTAAAATTAATATCTAGTGAACAAATTTAAATAATAGTGAACTATTAGGGGAAGTGCGGACAAAGATGTTTACTTTGGTTCATTGACTACCAGTAACAGTATTTGAAGTAAGTAGGAACTATAATATAGCAAGGACAAAATAACACAAGTTGAAGGACATACTATGATGCAAATTTTGTAGATAAATGAATAGTTTCGACACCATTGGGACATCAGCACACGAATCTCAAGCCCAACGGGAAAAAAAGTCGTACGAGGTCAGAATGGAAAAAGTTGTCTTTTTTAATAAATCTTTTTACCGGTAATCATTTCATCTGTTTTTAGCAGTGGTTAGTTAAGCCTATAACCTTGAACACGTTTCAATTTTTTTTTTGCCTCGAACGAACAACCCTGTAGTTTTTGCAAAATAGTACTATGTCATTTTGTCTATTGTATAAGTATGTCATTTTGCTTGAAAGTGGATAAATAATAAAATAGAATTAAACATATGATATTTGCAATAAAGTTATTCGAAATCACTATTACTGGCATAGGTTCATTGATTTTAATAGAAATAATTTAAAAGTAAAAAAACGCGAGAAAAATTTTGAAGACGCGATACATGTTTAAACTGATTATCGCGAAGCTAAAACTAAAACTCGCCAATTTTTGAATAAGCCCACTATGTGTCAATTTGTACATATATATATATATATATAACATTTTGTCCATATTTTCCCTAATATTTACAATTTTACAAAACATTTACAAATCAATTATTCTTCTCATTTGCACATCTACATTACAAGTTTTTTCCAGATTTTTTTAAGTATATACCATTTTGTCCGTATTTTCCCTAATATTTACAATTTAACAATTTGTTTCTTATTTGCTATATTACAATGCTGCAAAACATTTAAAAATCAATTATTCTTCTCATTTACAAGTCTACATCTACATTACAAGTTTTTTCCAGGTTTTTTGAAATATATACCATTTTGTCCGTATTTTCTCTAATATTTACAATTTAACAATTTGTTTCTTATTTGCTATATTACAAAGCTGCAAAACATTTAAAAATCAATTATTCTTCTCATTTGCACATATACATTACAAGTTTTTTCCAGGTTTTTTGAAATATATACCATTTTGGCCGTATTTTCCCTAATATTTACAATTTAACTATTTGTTTCTCATTTGCTATATTACAATACTACAAAACATTTAAAAATCAATTATTCTTCTCATTTGCACATCTACATTACAAGTTTTTTTTAAATATATACCATTTTGTCCGTATTTTCCCTAATATTTACAATTTAACAATTTGTTTCTTATTTGCTATATTACAATACTACAAAACATTTAAAAATCAATTATTCTTCTCATTTGCACATCTACATTACAAGTTTTTTGAAATATATACCATTTTGTCCGTATTTTCCCTAATATTTACAATTTAACAATTTGTTTCTTATTTGCTATATTACAATACTACAAAACATTTAAAAATCAATTATTCTTCTCATTTGCACATCTACATTACAAGTTTTTTTGAAATATATACCATTTTGTCCGTATTTTCCCTAATATTTACAATTTAACAATTTGTTTCTTATTTGCTATGTTACAATGCTACAAAACATTTAAAAATCAATTATTCTTTTCATTTGCACATCTACTTTACAAGTTTTTTTCGTTTTTTTTGAAATACATCTGAAATTACAATTTTTCACGTTTTACAAATAAATTGACTTACTTAAAACAATTATTAACATTAATTCTATTATACAAACTTTTAGACTCTCACAATCAGATGAATTAAAGCGACCAATTGATATACAATAAGCTTGAACATAAGTGATTTATTTTCTTTAGGGGTTATTCTAATCCAGAAATTTTAGGAAATGTACCTTTTATGGTAAAGCTGAACTTGTTTAGGTTCAGAGCGCAAATTAATAAGTCACGACATTCAAGATTTTTTTTCTTCAGATTATTTGAATCCACTTCATCACCCACTCCAACTAGAACTGGTTTTAATTTTTAGTTTATCTTTAGTCTTAAAACAGTAATTTTTTTTACCGCCTTTAAAAAATCACATACAATTTATGCGTCTTGACTAGAATACCCCCTTAAAAAATTACAATATTACAATATTTGTAAATATATATAATTATTATTTATATTTACAAATTTGCCTTTGATCACGTGAGCAATTTCTATGGATTTGGACCTCCACTCCCCCTTGGTGATACCTTGGTGATTTAAGATTACTTTCCCTCCCCCAGAAAACACACGTGTAATTCAGGAAAAAATGAATATGTCAAATTCAGCCCCCTTTCACTTTAAGCCTCACATGATTAATGAACGCTCCTTAAGTTACAGTGTCACAATATTTGTAAATTATATTGTTACAATATTACAGTTACAATGTTACAATATTACAATTACAATGTTACAATATTACAATTACAATGTTACAATATTACAATTACAATGTTACAATATTACAATTACAATGTTACAATATTACAATTACAATGTTACAATATTACAATTACAATGTTATAATGTTACAATATTTGTAAATAAATTATACAATATATTATTATTCCTTCTTACTTCTGTTTACTTTGTTTATGTTTTTACAATATTCAATAGTTCTAATTCTTTTAATTTTCTATCAGCATCACTTATTTCTTTTTGCTTTGCATCTTGTTATTTGAATTTTTAGTTTTCTTCTAAGTTACAATATTACAATAATTATAATTGAATTATTTAATTAATTGTTCTAATTCTTCTAATTTCCAATCAGCATCACTTTTTTTGGCTTTGCATCTTGTGATTTGAATTTTTAGTTTTCTTCTAAGTTACAATATTACAATAATTATAATTAAATTATTTAATTAATTGTTCTAATTCTTCTAATTTTCAATCAGCATCACTTCTGCTATTTTTTTCTACATCTTGTTATTTGAATTTTTAGTTTTCTTCTAAGTTACAATATTACAATAATTATAATTAAAGTATTAAATTAATTGTTCTTCTAATTCTTCTAATTTTCAATCAGCATAATTTGTCATTTTTTTCTGCATCTTGTTATTTGAATTTTTAGTTTTCTTTTAAGTTACAATATTACAATAATTATAATTAAATCATTCAATCAATTTTCTTCTAATTCTAATTTCCAATCAGCATCACATTCTTTTCTTTTGCTTTGCATCTTGTTATTTAGTATTTATAATACATTACTATATATTCAGTAATTAAGTTTTAGTTTTTTCTCAAGTTACAATGTTACAATTTTTTTTACATTCACACAAATTACATCAATACATTCACATCTATTACATCATATTATATTACATCAAACAACACCAATGGATGATTACATCAAATACCTGGATATTAATCTAGACCGTAAACTGTTTTTGAGGAATCATATATGCACTCAAACTACAGATCTATACTGGCCAACAGAACGAGTTAAAGGAAATATGCGTTGCCGTCCCCAAAGGGCTAAATTTATATGGAGATATATCAACAGACAATAAGAATGAACACGGCGATCTAATATGAACTTTGTCAAAGAAGTTATACAAAACAGCATCCGTCATCATTACCACACTGGTAGCACATCAGAATAAAACAGGGCAAATACTTACTTGGTTGAGACACCACATATAAGAGAGAAAAGAAAACCATCCTAATGTAGTAAATTGTTCTTTAGTCAATTTAATAAATAAATCATACTGTATGATATTTTAAAATCGCGTCACATTTTTCATGGTATTTGTTTATATATTTTTTTTGTTTATGACTTTTACTTTAATTTATCAATTTTTTTTTAATTTTCAGATATTAACATTAATTATATCATGCCACATTTTAATTTCATCATATCATTTGTTTTAAGTTAATTAAGTTTTATATTATATTTTATATCCATGTTTTATCAACTTATTTTTGTATTTTTTTTATTCATGTTAATCTCGGCACCAAATTTTTTATTTTAGTTTTCTAATATTTTTATATCTTTACATATATTTTGACATTAACTTTTTATATCATTTTATTTCTTTAATATGATTTGTTCAATTTTTCATTCAATCTTTTTGCAGTTATTTTTTTTTTCATATCAATTTTATATTTTTATATACATCAAAACATGTTTTATATTTTATATTAATGTTTCAAATCATTTTTGTATTTTTTTTTATTCATGTTAACCCCGGCGCCAAAATTTTATTTTAGTTTTTTAATATTTTTTATATATTTACATATATTTTTACATTAACTTTTTATATCATTTTATTTCTTTAATATGATTTGTTAAATTTTTCATTTAATCTTTTTGCAGTTTTATATTTTTATATCCATCAAAATATATTTTATATTTTATATCCATCTTTTTTTATATCAATTTTATTTTTATATCCATCAAAATAAATTTTATATTTTATATCCATGTTTCATCAACTTATTTTTGTATTTTTTTTATTCATGTTAATCCCGGAACCAAATTTTTTATTTTAGTTTTCTAATATTTTTATATCTTTACATATATTTTGACATTAACTTTTTATATCATTTTATTTCTTTAATATGATTTGTTCAATTTTTCATTTAATCTTTTTGCAGTTATTTTTTTTTCATATCAATTTTATATTTTTATATCCATCAAAATATGTTTTATATTTTATATTAATGTTTCAAATCATTTTTGTATTTTTTTTATTCATGTTAACCCCGGCGCCAAAATTTTATTTTAGTTTTTTAATATTTTTTATATATTTACATATATTTTTACATCAACTTTTTATATCATTTTATTTCTTTAATATGATTTGTTAAATTTTTCATTTAATCTTTTTGCAGTTTTTTTTTCATATCAATTTTATATTTTTATATCCATCAAAATATATTTTATATTTTATATCCATCTTTTTTTATATCAATTTTATTTTTATATCCATCAAAATAAATTTTATATTTTATATCCATGTTTCATCAACTTATTTTTGTATTTTTTTTTATTCATGTTAATCCCGGAACCAAATTTATTATTTTAGTTTTCTAATATTTTTATATCTTTACATATATTTTGACATTAACTTTTTATATCATTTTATTTCTTTAATATGATTTGTTCAATTTTTCATTTAATCTTTTTGCAGTTATTTTTTTTTTTCATATCAATTTTATATTTTTATATCCATCAAAATATGTTTTATATTTTATATTAATGTTTCAAATCATTTTTGTATTTTTTTTATTCATGTTAACCCCGGCGCCAAAATTTTATTTTAGTTTTTTAATATTTTTTATATATTTACATATATTTGGACTTTTATTTTTTATATAAATTTTATTTCTTTAAGATAATTTGTTAAATTTTTCATTTAATCTTTTTGCAGTTATTTTTTCTCATATCAATTTTATATTTTTATATCCATCAAAATATATTTTATATTTTATATCCATCTTTTTTTGTATCAATTTTATTTTTATATCCATCAAAATAAATTTTATATTTTATATCAATTTTTTTAGATCAATTTTATTTTTATATCCATAAAATTTTATATTTTATATCCACGTTTAAAATCATTTTTGTATTTTTTTTATTCATGTTATTACCGGTACCAAATTTCTTATTTTAGTTTTTTAATATTTTTATATCGCTACATATATTTTAACATTAACTTTTTATATCATTTTATTTCTCTAATATAATTTGCTAAATTTTTAATTTAATCTTAGCGGTTATTTTTTCATATCAATTTTATATTTTTATATCTATCAAAATATATTTTATATTCATGTTTCATTTTCATCTTTGTTTCATTTGTTTTTTTTTTTTCATGTCCCGACGTCAAATTTTTTATATCAGTTTTTCTAATATTTTTTATATAATTACATATATTCTAATATTAACTTTTTTTATCATTTTTTTTCTTTAATATAATTTGTTAATTTTTTCATTTAATCTTTGCGGTTATTTTTTTATATCAATTTTATATTTTTATATCCATCAAAATATATTTTATATTTTATATTAATGTTTCAAATCATTTTTGTATTTTTTTTATTCATGTTAATCCTGGCGCCAATATTTTTATTTTAGTTTTTTAATATTTTTTATATATTTACATATATTTTGATATTAACTTTTTATATCCATTTTAATTCTTTAAAATAATTTTTTATTTTTTTTTATTTAATCTTGGCAGTTATTTTTTTTCATATCAATTTTATATTTTTATATCCATTAAATTTTTTTATATTTTATATTCATTTTTTTCATATCAATTTTATTTTTATGTTAATCAAAATATATTTTAATTTTTATATTCATGTTTCAAATCATTTTTTGTATTTTTTTTATTCATGTTAATCCCATCGCCAATTTTTTTATTTTAGTTTTTTAATATTTTTTCTATACATATATTTTGACATTTTTTGACTTTTTTATCATTTTTTTTTCTTTAATATAATTTGTTAATTTTTTCATTCAATGTTTGCGTTTTTTTTCATATTAATTTTATATTTTTATATCCATCAAAATATATTTTATATCCATGTTTCAAATCATTTTTGTATTTTTTTTTATTCATGTTAATCCCGGCGCCAAATTTTTTATTTCAGTTTAGTAATATTTTTTATATATTTACATATATTTTGACATTAACTTTTTGTATCATTTTATTTCTTTAATATGATTTGTTAATTTTTTCATTTAATCTTTGCGGTTATTTTTTTCATATCAATTTTTATATCAATCAAAATATATTTTATATTTTATATCAATTTTTTTTTCATATCAATTTTATTTTTATATTCATCAAAATATATTTTTTATTTTATATCCAGGTTTCAAATCATTTTTGTAGTTTTTTATTCATGTTAATCCCGGCGCCAATATTTTTATTTTAGTTTTTTAATATTTTTTATATATTTACATATATTTTGACATTAACTTTTTATATTCATTTTATTTCTTTAAGATAATTTGTTAATTTTTTTATTTAATCTTGGCGGTTATTTTTTTCTCATATCAATTTTATATTTTTATATCCATCAAAAAATATTTTATATTTTATATCCAACTTTTTTCATATCAATTTTATTTTTATATCCATCAATATAAATTTTTTATTTTATATCCATTGTTTTATATCAATTTTGATTTTATATTCATCAAAATAAATTTTGTATTTTAATCTATGTTTCAAATCATTTTTGTATTATTTTTATTCATCCCAGCACCAAATTTTTTATTTTAGTTTTTTAATATTTTTATATCTTTACATATATTTTGACATCAACTTTTTTTGTCATTTTATTTCTTTAATATAATATGTTAATTTTTTTATTTAATCTTATTGCGGGTATTTTTTTCATATCAATTTTATCTTTTTATATCCATCAAAATATATTTTATATTTTATGTATATTCAACTTTTTTCATATAAATTTTATTTTTATATCCATCAAAATAAAATTTATATTTTATATCCATTGTTTTATATCAATTTTATTTTTATATCCATCAAAACAAATTTTATATTTTATATCTATGTTTCAAATCATTTTTGTATTTTTTTTATTCATCCCAGCACCATATTTTTATATCTTTACATATATTTTGACATCAACTTTTTTTATCATTTTATTTCTTTAAAATAATTTGTTAATTTTTTCATTTAATCTTTACGGTTATTTTTTTCATAATTTTATATTTTCATATCCATCAAAATATATTTTATATCCATGTTTTCAAATCATTTTTGTATTTTTTTATTCATGTTAATCAGTTTTTTAATATTTTTTATATATTCACATATGTTTTGACATTAACTTTCATTATTTTTTTTCTTTAATATAATTTGTTAATTTTTTCATTTAATCTTTGCGGTTATTTTTTTTTTCATATCAATTTTATATTTTTATATTCATCGAAATATATTTTATATTAATGTTTCAAATCATTTTTTGTATTTTTTTTATTCATCTTAATACAATCGACAATTTTTTTATTTTTGTTTTTTAATATTTTTTATATACATATATTTTGACATTAACTTCTTATATCATTTTATTTCTTTAACATAATTTGTTAAATTTAATCTTTGTGCGGCTATTTTTTTTTTCATATCAATTTTATACTTTTATATCCATCAAAAGATATTTTATATTTTATATTAATGTTTCAAATCATTTTTGTATTTTTTTTTATTCATATTAATTCCGGCGCCAAATTTTTTATTTTAGTTTTTCAATATTTTTTATATATTTACATATACTTTGACATTAACTTTTCATACTTTTTTTCTTTAATATATTTTGTTATTTTTTCATTTAATCTTTGCAGTTTTTTTTTTCATATCAATTTTATATTTTTATATCCATCAAAATATATTTTATATTTTATATCCATGTTTCAAATAATTTTTGCATTTTTTTATTCATATTATTTCCGGCGCCAAATTTTTTATTTTTGTTTTTTAATATTTTACATATATTTATATATTATTGACTATTGATTAATATTATATATTTTGACATTAACTTTTTATATTATTTTATTTCTTTAATATAATTTGTTAAATTTTTCATTTAATCTTTGCGGTTATTTTTTTCATATCAATTTTATATTTTTATATCCATCAAAATATATTTTATATTTTATATCCATGTTTCTCTTCAAATATTTTTTTTTTATTCATGTTAATCCCGGCGCCAAATTTTTTAACCTTTTCATTCAGCCGGTGGGCGAACGGTTGGCAACGCTTTCAGAGTACTACATTTTAGTTTAGAACGTTTCAATACATTTAATCGAAATCATAATATTATTTCATTCGGATTAATTTTATTGTCCAATCTGTGTCAACGACTCTAGCCAAATTTGTAAGGCCCGATATGTAAATTGATACTCCCGGTTATAAGGAAAGTTGGCTATCGATCCCTAGATAGTGATCGAAGAATTCCGTCCTAAACCAGTCGACCATCATTATATTTGCTTCGTAATTTCTTCATCATCATTCTTCATCAATCACTAATCGTTCGTCAACAATCACTAATCGTTCGTCAACAATCACTAATCGTTCGTCAACAATCACTAATCGTTCGTCAACAATCACTAATCGTTCGTCAACAATCACTAATCGTTCGTCATCAATCACTAATCGTTCGTCATCAATCACTAATCGTTCGTCAACAATCACTAATCGTTCGTCAACAATCACTAATCGTTCGTCAACAATCACTAATCGTCCGTCATCAATCACTAATCGTCCGTCATCAATCACTAATCGTCCGTCATCAATCACTAATCGTCCGTCATCAATCACTAATCGTCCGTCATCAATCACTAATCGTCCGTCATCAATCACTAATCGTCCGTCAACAATCACTAATCGTCCGTCAACAATCACTAATCGTTCGTCAACAATCACTAATCGTTCGTCATCAATCACTAATCGTTCGTCATCAATCACTAATCGTTCGTCATCAATCACTAATCGTTCGTCATCAATCACTAATCGTTCGTCATCAATCACTAATCGTTCGTCATCAATCACTAATCGTTCGTCATCAATCACTAATCGTCCGTCATCAATCACTAATCGTCCGTCATCAATCACTAATCGTCCGTCATCAATCACTAATCGTCCGTCATCAATCAATAATCGTCCGTCATCAATCAATAATCGTTCGTCATCAATCAATAATCGTTCGTCATCAATCAATAATCGTTCGTCATCAATCACTAATCGTTCGTCATCAATCACTAATCGTTCGTCATCAATCACTAATCGTCCGTCATCAATCACTAATCGTCCGTCATCAATCAATAATCGTTCGACATCAATCAATAATCGTTCGTCATCAATCAATAATCGTTCGTCATCAATCAATAATCGTTCGTCATCACTCAATCATCATTCCTCATCAATCAATAATCATTCTTCATCAATTAATAATCATTCTTCATCAATTAATAATCATTCTTCATCAATCAATAATCATTCTTCATCAATCAATAATCATTCTTCATCAATCAATAATCATTCTTCATCAATCAATAATCATTCTTCATCAATCAATAATCATTCCTCATCAGTCAATCATTGCTCATCAGTCAATAATCATTGCTCATCAGTCAATAATCATTGCTCATCAATCGATAATCATTCCTCATCAATCGATAATCATTCCTCATCAATCGATAATCATTCCTCATCAATCGATAATCATTCCTCATCAATCAATAATCATTCCTCATCAATCAATAATCATTATCATCAATCAATAATCATTCCTCATCAATCAATAATCATTCCTCATCAATCAATAATTATTCTTCATCAATCAATAATTATTCTTCATCAATCAATAATCATTATGCATCAATCAATAATCATTATGCATCAATCAATCATTCTTTATCAATCAATCATCATTCTTTATCATTCATTATATTTTGCTTGCATAACTTCTTTAACCTCTTTTTTTGTTATGTTGATTTTCTTTTTCATTTCTGTTGTTTTAATCGAATCTTATTAGCAACAAACTCAAAAAGTGAGTCATTCTTCAAAAATGAGTACACTTGTCATTGTTTGGCATAAACTTTTGTTTAAAAATGAATACATCAAAATTTATTTTCAATCTATTTCATTCATTTTAAAGTCGTTTTGTAAAAAGTTCTTGAATTTAAAGATTACAAACAATTTAATATTTATTATTTGTTTTATTTATTATTTCGCTTTTAATCACAATAGAATATCATTCAATGTATTTAAAAATAAATTAGAGAGAATTTGTATATGCTCTAAATTATATTTTCAAATATTAAAAAATTCAATCCATATTTTCATATATTTTTTATAAAATTATCTAGTCCTGTTCTTATTCTTTCTTTGCCATTTTCTTCTTAATTTCTTCGATATTTTTTTTAACTTTTCCATATATTGCTTTTTTTAAATTTTATTCATATAAATTAACATTTTATTTATTTGTACCTTTTTTCTTCGATATTTTTTACAACTTTTTTATACATTGCTTTTTTTTTAATTTTATCCATATAAATTAAAATTTATTTGTACATTTTTTATATATTAATATCAACTCAGATTTGAATTTATTCGAATTATTATATTCATAATTCACTTTTTTTTTAATAATTTTTCATATAATTGTTCTTTTAAATTATTTTTTTATTTTTCATATCAACTTTTTTCTTAATTTTTCATCTCAATTTTGAATTTGATTTTATATTTATTTTAACTTTAGTATTATCCATAATGTTATTATATTACATTGCACTTTATTTTTATCATATTCCTTAAATTTCAATTTTTTAAATTGTTTCAGATTAAGTATTTTACGACATGTATTATCAATCAATCAATTCAGATAAATTTTATTTTTAATTTTGTATATCCTTTTTTAATTTGTTTCTTGTTAATGTCAAAAATAAAATTTATACTAAATAAATGTATGAGTTTGTTATAACGTTACTAAGTTTGTTAAATCCTCCGAATAAGACCTGATCTAATCTCTGACTCATTTCGAAATCATTTCCAAAAAGTCCAGTTAGAAACCGCGCGATGAAATTCAGAAATACGATTTTAACTATTTATCTGCGACAATCACTACCAGATCTTGTTCCAGCCAAGGACGTCCGATTATCAGAAACCGATTTTTCACCCTTATGATATCAAACTGTATTGGCCAAAAATCATGCCTCAGCAAACAACAAATAGCACTGAAATACTTCTAACTTTTGCTATTTTTTGCACATTTTGCCCCGTATCTTCGAAACGGCTGGATCTGTCATTGCCAACTAATCAGCACGTTTCCCCATCAATAGGAATCGAATGTTTTAAGAATGATTCAAATCAGTTGATATGTGTGCTCTCAAAATCGTGGACGAGTGTTTTGTGTCTGAACATAAACACATACTACACACGCACTCACACTTACACATATACATCAATTTTTTTTCTAAGGTGCCAATATGTTCAGAAAGATTTGCAACAATTTTGCATATATTTATTTTATTGTTATATTATTTTGATATTTATTTTTAATATTTTTTCAAGTTAAATTTATTTTATATATTTTTTATGCATATTCCCATAAACTCTCAATGATATTTTATGTCATTATTTTCTATATATATTAGGGTGATACTTAATATGGACATTTTCGATTTTTTTTGCTCCCATGGGCACAAATGCTTCCAAATTTTAATAAAAGTTATAGCTCTTAATATTGTCTTTTAGATAGCGCAGTTCAAAGTTTTGTATAGAAATATCATGGAAAAATTTTCAAAAATTTTAAAAATGTTTTTTAGATTAACTTGTCACTTTTAATTCATTTGTCGCTAAGTTATATCTAAAAAAAACATTTTATAAAATTTTTGAAGTTTTTCCAATCTATTTCCATA